>NC_092712.1:112794230-113101836 GCF_047496885.1 Scyliorhinus torazame | reverse complement strand
GAGATTCAACTAACCCCACAGAGTTATTCCCTTCTGTAGCTCATTCTTGGATCATGGACAGGGCCTCCTCAAAGCTCCTGGATTCCCTCTGTTCTGACTCCATCACAGGAGAACTGAGCTGCATGTTAGCTGCATGCCACATCTAACTGTTCTGAGAAGTTAGAAGTTCTGAATTGCTGGTCACATCAACATGTAAATACTGCAGCTACAAAAATAGGTCAGTGACTGGGAATTCTGAAGCAAGTAACTTACCACCTGACTCCACAAAACTGGACTACCATCTGCATGCCACAAGTCAGGAATATGATAGAATACTTTCCACTTGCCTGGATGAGTGCAACTCCGAGAAGCTTGACACCATCCAGGATAAAACAGTAATCTTGATAGACACATCATCGACCTCTTTGAACACTCAGACCCTCTATCACCAGCTGTGGCTACTGTCTGTTGCCTTTAGAACAGTGACGGGCAACCTAGGCTAGTGAATGGACTGCATGAGTGACCCTCCTTCATCTTAATGAGCCACAAGATTGAAATCAGACTTGTTCACTAATCATGACCCCATGAATAAGATTAAATACATTTGATACATTCTGAATATTTCATGTCGGACGCAGCATGGCTCTCACGTCAATGTTGTGTGCAATCAGTGCGCACCTCAATTCACTTGCCCTTGCTTTATGTGCATATCACTTCAGTCATAACGATAGGAAAAAAGCTACATGGAAAGAAATCAGCAGATTGTGGCAACCTTGCACGTAAGTAACGGTCAACAAAATGTCTCGCGAGCCACCCTCAGAACCCAGAGAGGCTGCATTTGGCCCCCAGGCTACAATTTGCCCACCACTGATCTACGAGGTGCACCAGACCAACTCGCCAAGGTTCCTTTCACAGTACCTCCCAAAGCTGTGATCTTGACCATCTCAAAGAACCATGAGCAGCACGAAGGGCTAGAACAGCAGAGCGTGGTGCTAATACAGTGGCGGCAAGACCACACAAACAGAAAAGACCATGACAACACCTATGCGCCATTGAGAGGGCTAAATATTAAAGGGCACTGATTTCTTAGGCACGAGAAACATTCAGATTGGATTGGATTTGTTTATTGTCACGTGTAGCGAGGTACAGTGAAAAGTATTTTTCTGCGAGCAGCTCAACAGATCATTAAGTACATGAGAAGAAAAGGGAATAAAAGAAAATACATAATAGGGCAACACAACATATACAATGTAACTACATAAGCACTGGCATCGGATGAAGCATACAGGATGTAGTGTTAATGAGGTGAGTCCATAAGAGGGTAATTTAGGAGTCTGGTGACAGTGGGGAAGAAGCTGTTTTTGAGCCTGTTCGTGCTTGTTCTCAGACATCTGTATCTCCTGCCCGATGGAAGAAGTTGGAAGAGTGAGTAAGCTGGGTGGGAGGGATCTTTGATTATACTGCCCGCTTTCCCCAGGCAGCGGGAGGTGTAGATGGAGTCAATGGATGACTCCATCTACACCTCCCTAGATGGAAGGTGTAGGGAGGTGTGATGGACTGGGCATCACACCTCAGGCAGCGGGAGGTGTGATGGACTGGGCGGTGTTCACGACTCTGAAGTTTCTTGCGGTCCTGGGCCGAGCAGTTGCCATACCAGGCTGTGATGCAGCCCGATAGGATGCTTTCTATGGTGCATCTGTAAAGGTTGGTAAGGGTTAATGTGGACATGCCGAATTTCCTTAGTTTCCTGAGGAAGTATAGGCGCTGTTGTGCTTTCTTGGTGGTAGCGTCGACGTGGGTGGACCAGGACAGATTTTTGGAGATGTGCACTCCTAGGAATTTGAAACTGCTAACCATCTCCACCTCGGCCCCGTTAATGCTGACAGGGGTGTGTACAGTACTTTGCTTCCTGAAGTCAATTACCAGCTCTTTAGTTTTGCTGGCATTGAGGTAGAGATTGTTGTCGCTACACCACTCCACTAGATTCTCTATCTCCCTCCTGTATTCGGACTCGTCGTTATTCGAGATCCGGCCCACTATGGTCGTATCGTCAGCAAACTTTTAGATGGAGTTGGAACCAAGTTTTGCCACGCAGTCGTGTGTGTACAGAGAGTAGAGTAGGGGGCTAAGTACGCAGCCTTGCTGGGCGCCGGTGTTGAGGACTATTGTGGAGGAGGTGTTGTTGTTCATTCTTACTGATTGTGCTCTGTTGGTCAGAAAATCGAGGATTCAGTTGCAGAGTGGGGAGCCAAGTCCTAGGGTTTGGAGCTTTGATATGAGCTTGGCTGGGATTATGGTGTTGAAGGCGGAGCTGTAGTCAATAAATAGGAGTCTAATGTAGGAGTCCTTGTTTTCGAGATGCTCTAGGGATGAGTGTAGGGCCAGGGAAATGGTGTCTGATGTGGACCGGTTGCAGCGGTATGCGAATTGCAGTGGATCAAGGCGTTCTGGGAGTATGGAGGTGATGCGCTTCATGATCAACCTCTCGAAGCACTTCATTACGACTGAAGTCAGGGCCACTGGTCGGTAGTCATTGAGGCACGTTGCCTGGTTCTTCTTTGGTACCGGTATGATGGTGGTCTTCTTGAAGCAGGTGGGGACCTCGGAGTGGAGTCGGGACAGGTTAACGATGTCCGCGAATACCTCTGCCAGCTGGTCCGCGCAGGCTCTGAGTGCACGACCAGGGATCCCGTCCGGGCCCGTCGCCTTCCGAGGGTTCACTTTCAGATCCAAAGCCCAGCTTGAGGACTGATGCTCCAGGAGCAGACCAGATGGCAAGATGTGTAAGTGGAAATTGAAATGCTTCTTTAAAATTGAAGGACCTGACACAATTGAAAGAATTGCTAACAGACGTTAATAATTTTACTTCTGTAATGAGGTTCCAGACCTAACATCATCTGCCATTTGCTAGCTGATATCCTTATTCAATTTAACCGTACCTCCAGGCAATCAGTCACAGTTGGAAACATCCAGATTGGCTAAACTGGATGTCACTGTCCAATCTGCTGTGTCAAATTGTGGATGGCACATTGTACCACGGCTTCCAGCTTATCTAGTACCTCCTGGCTCACTTCACAGAGCTGCTGCGAACTGCTTCAGGTCTTCTTGCTGCAGCTGCCAGTTGCTTCAGTATGAATCCCAGTTCCTGCTCACTGCCTCAGCCACCACACCATTTTGGTCATGCACCCCTACCTGTTCCAAGTTTCTAAACAAAAATGTCATCAGCAAGCAGAGAAAAATGGGATAAGATGAAAAGGGAAGAGATGAATAAATAAAAAATGAATTGAGTCTTCAAGGGAATGTTTCATGATGATTAAAGGGATAAATGAAACTGAACAAACTAATGAGCATCTTGAAATGATGGTACAGCAGTGTAACATATGCGATGTGAGAGGGAGACCTAATTAAACTGAGATATTTCATGACATCTCATATTTTACTATAAGACTATAATTAAGTATAACAAGCATGTAACATTCAAACACTGTAATGCAATGCCATTTTTAAAGCAAATTTAAGGAGTGTTTATTGAAATGCTTCTAATTCAATAAAATTATAATATAATTAAATTAATATCTTCTTATAACATTGCTCATGGATAGCCTAACACATGGTTATCATTGTCTTGAGGAGCTGCTATTCTGACCTGCCTCTTTAAAATCACTGCTCAAGCACTCACTGGTAGCTTCCCATTTTGGAGCCTCTGCAGCTGGAGGTGCTTTTCGAAAAATCATCATTGTGCTCCCCGTGACTTTCCGTCTGGCAAAATTAAAGGGTCAAACTCATGACGGGTGCATCCCCAATTTCCCAATATGTGCTCCCAGTAGGCAAGACTTCTTCTTGAAATGCAATTTCATGAAATTAGTTTGTATTCTAAAGATGTGAATTCAGATAATTATACATTTGTGTAAACCTCAGCTTTCGGACAATGACTGACTTCCTGTCTCTCTTTCCAAGGTTGCTTTGTATCAGCTACAAATTTTCCAATTTTCCATGTATGACATCTGTAATGTCTGAAACGTGACAATTACATAGCATCGCCTGTGTTCTGTGGAGGATAGGCTGTTCTATAAGAACAGGAAATGGATATGATTTAAGAGAAGGTCCAATTATGATGATGTTTATTAGCTATCGATTAGAGCAGAGAGAAGGTTTGGTTAAATGAATTGTCATGAAGATATGCTTTTTGCCAAATAATGAATTTTAATCCACTGACTTGAAGCCTGAATGGAACTTTTAAAAATAGACTTTTAAAAAAAGACAGAGACTAAAGTGACAACAACTCACAACCCAAGATGGCTAACGCATTACCATATATTCCGTATAGGGCAGCAGTGTAACACAGTGGTTAGCACTGTTGCTTCACATTGCCAGGGTCCCAGGTTTGATTCCCGGCTTGGGTCACCGTCTGTGCGGAATCTGCACGTTCTCCCCGTGTCTGTGTGGGTTTCCGCCGGGTGCTCCGGTTTCCTCCCACAGGTCCCGAAAGACGTGCTGTTAGGTGAATTGGACATTCTGAATTCGCCCTCTGTGTACCCAAACATGCGCCGACTGTGGCGACTAGGAGATTTTCACAGTGACTTCATTGCAGTGTTAATGTAAGCCTACTTGTGACACTAAAAAGGATTATTATTATTATTCCTTGGAGTGGAGTCAGTATGCCTGCAAAACCCATCAAAGACAATTACATCTGTTGGGGGGGATCGTAGGTACAACATTTCTAGTTTGGTGGGGAGGGTGAAAGCTGATCTGGCAAGGTGGGATGGTCTCCCTCTGTCACTTGTGGATCGGGTAAAGGCGGTTAAAATGAATGTGCTGCCGCGATACCTGTTTATTTTTCAATGTCTGCCGAGTTTCCTGCCAAAGGCATTTTTTAGAGAGATTGAAGGGATGATTACCTCATTCATATGGGGAGAGAAGGTGGACAGAATTAAAAAGGTGCTACTACAGAGAGGAAGGCAGGCAGGGGGCTTGGGTCTACTGAACCTGATGTATTATTACTGGGTGGCAAATGTGGAGAAGGTGCAGAGCTCAGTCACATGTCCACATTGACTCTCACCAACTTTTACAGATGCACCATAGAAAGCATCCTATCGGGCTGCATCACAGCCTGGTATGGCAACTGCTCGGCCCAGGACCGCAAGAAACCTCAAAGAGTCGTGAACACCGCCCAGTCCATCACACAAACCTGCCTCCCATCCATTGACTCCATCTACACCTCCCGCTGCCTGGGGAAAGCGGGCAGCATAATCAAACATTCCTCCCACCCGGCTTACTCACTCTTCCAACTTCTTCCATCGGGCAGGAGATACAGAAGTCTGAGAACACGCACGAACAGACACAAAAACAGCTTCTTCCCCACTGTCACCAGACTCCTAAATGGCCCTCTTATGGACTGACCTCATTAACACTACACCCTGTATGCTTCATCCGATGCCAGTGCTTATGTAGTTACATTGTCTCTGTTGTGTTGCCCTATTATGTATTTTCTTTTATTCCCTTTTCTTCCCATGTATTTAATGATCTGTTGAGCTGCTCGCAGAAAAATACTTTTCACTGTACCTCGCTACACGTGACAATAAACAAATCCAATCCAATCTATTTCTTGGGGGTTGTTTTGCAGGATTGAAGGAGTTGGGAGCGAAGTATGGGCTGGAGCAGGGGGAAATATTTAGATACATGCAGGTTTGAGACTTTGCCAGAAAGGAGATACAAAGCTTCCCAGTAGAGCCGGCTTCCAAATTACTGGAGGAGGTTCTGACGACATGGGGACTGGAGAAGGGAGTAGTATCGGTGGTTTATGGGGCTATTCTGGAGTAGGAGAAGGCACTGCTAGAAGGGATCAAGGCAAAGTGGGAGGAAGAGTTGGGAGAGGGTATGGAGGAGGGGTTCTGGTGTGAGGTGCTCCGGAGGGTGAACGCCTCCACCTCGTGTGCAAGGTTGGGGCTGATACGGCTGAAGGTGGTGTATAGAGCGCACCTCACAAGGGCGATGGTGAGCCGGCTCTTTGAGGGGGTAGAAGATGTATGTGAACATTGCAGGGGGGCGGGGGGGGGGGGGGGGGGGGCGCAAACCACGTTCATATGTTTTGGCCCTGTCCAAAGCTGGAGGATTACTGGAAGGAGGTGTTTGGGTAATCTCTAAAGTGGTGCATGTGTAACTGGACCAGGGCCCTCGGGATGCCATATTCGGGGTGTCGGACCAGCCGGGGTTGGAAACGGGCGGGGAGGCAGATGTTGTAGCCTTCGTTCGTTGGTCGCCCGAAGGCAGATCCTGTTAGGGTGGAGATCAACCTCACCACCCTGTGCCCTGGCGTGGCAGGAGGGCCTGCTGGAATTCTTGATGCTTGAAAAGGTCAAATTTGAACTGAGGAGAAGGATGGAGCGGTTCTACAATTCATGGGCATTATTCATTATGCATTTTCGAGAATTGGATCACATCGAACATTAGAGGGGTTGGGGGCTGGGAGGGTTGGGGGAGAAGGACTGTGGGCGGAATTCTCCAGAAACGGCGTGATGTCCGCCGACTGGCGGCCAAAACGGCGCAAATCAGTCGGGCATCGCGCCGCCCCAAAGGTGCGTAATGCTCCGCATCTTTGGGGGCCGAGCCCCAACCTTAAGGGGCTAGGCCCGCGCCGGACGAATTTCCGCCCCGCCAGCTGACGGGAAAGGCCTTTGGTGCCCCGCCAGCTGGCGCGGAAATGACATCTCCGGGCGGCGCACGCGCGGGAGCGTCAGCGGCCGCTCACGGCATTCCCGCGCATGCGCAGTGGAGGGAGTCTCTTCCGCCTCCGCCATGGTGGAGACCGTGGCGAAGGCGAAAGGAAAAGAGTGCCCCCACGGCACAAGCCCGCCCGCGGATCGGTGGGCCCCAATCGCGGGCCAGGCCACCGTGGGGGCACCCCCCGGGGCCAGATCGCCCCGCGCCCCCCCCAGAACCCCGGAGCCCGCCCGCGCTGCCTTGTCCCGCCGATAAGGTAGGTGGTTTAATCTACGCCGGTGGGACAGGCATTTTAGCAGCGGGACTTCGGCCCATCCGGGCTGGAGAATCGCGGGGGGGGGGGCCGCCAACTGGCGTGGCGCGATTCCCGCCCCCGCCGAATATCCGGTGGTGGAGAATTCGGCAACCAGCGGGGGCGGGATTCACGCCAGCCCCCGGCAATTCTCCGACCTGGCAGGGGGTCGGAGAATCTCGCCCTGTATGTGTTAATGGTGACTATGGGTGATTCCTTTATGTCATTTGTTTATGTTAACATACGGGCTAATGTTTGGGAGTTTGGTGGGAGGATGGGATCGTTGTTATTGATATGGGGATTGACATTACATTCGTTACTGTTTATTGTTTATTGTTGGGTGTAAATTTGGGAGAAAACGTGAAAAAGGAGAATAAAAATTTTATTTAAAAAAAGACAATTACATCAGAGGAGTGTGAAGGACTCACATCACCTGTCTCATTAGCAAGGCACCTCCGGCAATCACCTGACGTATTTAACTGTTGGAGATGGGTCATTAAGACTAATCGCTTGAGCAATGGATCGCTGGAAAAGGTACCTTTCAGACATGAGCTAATGAAGTCACCTTTGGAATATACAGAAAATTGGCAGGATTTTCCGTGCTCCCCATGACATGTTTCTGGCCAGCAAAGCATCTGTCATTGGCCAGCAGCAGGATCTTCTGAACCCACCACTGTCAATGGGGTTTCCCGTTATATGATGCCTGGAAAACTGCAGCGGGAATTCACCATTGGCAGGACCAGAAGGTCCAGCCAGCGGGAACGGCTGGAAAATTCTGGCCAGTTTGTTTTTTGAAGGTAAGTGTAGAAAGAGGTCATGTGACAATCCAACTCTTCATATGTTTTAGGCACATGTGTTTTCAGCAGAATTGAGGACAATCAGCTTAGGGAACAGGCCAAAGTGGGGTATCTTCTGTCTCCTTTTCTCCCTAACCCTTCTGGCAAGCTTGAAGCCTTGTTTGCATACTGTCACCATCCAGGGATGCCTTACTCCAGACAGATTTTTAAATCTCCCAAAGAACAAGCAATTCAGTCATCTACCTGAGGCATCCTGTAATTTTGTAATTTCACAGTGTGTAATTTAAAGAAGTAATTTGATTTAGCATTTGGTCGAAAGGGATGAAGGGATATGGGGAAAAGGCTGGATCAAGGTATTTATTGAACTTGATGAACAGCCATGATCATAATGATTGGCGGAGTAAGTTCAAAGGGCCGAATGGCCTCCTCCTGATTCTATTTTGCATGTATGTTTTCTATGCACATCTTTACATTAGAAGTATAAAGACCATTGAGCTCGAAAAGGGACCAAAAGCCAGCCATGTCACCAAACTATATTCTTTTACCTTTTATGGACCCTAATTTCACCAACCTAGCCTTTCCCACTCTCTAATCTGTATTTGTGTGTGTGTGAACTTCAATTGTGCATGTGTATGAGTCAATGCGTATTTTATTCTTTTACGAGATCAGTTTAAATATGATAAAGCAATTGGATATTCTGAATTCTCCCTCAGTATACCCAAACAGGTTCTGGGGTGTGGCAACTAGAGGATTTTCACAGATTATTATTTTGTCAAAGTCAAGAAAACCTGTCCAATTGGTTCTTTATGATCATGGCACATGAACAGTTAAGTACTTTGGCTCTGAATTTTACACCTGCTTGGCGTGCGTAATCTGCGGGCCTGGAAGTGGATGTACAATCTGCTCCTGGCCAACATGTGAAGCATGCCGCTTGGCTGGAGCAGCAGACGGGGTGAGGGCGGGAGCATGTTGAACCAAGGTGGACTCTGAAGGTTTTTGGAGATGAGGGAGCTGTCCAGCAACTACAATAAAGCTTTGGAATTGGTCATGGCATCTGCAACTGCTGGGTATGTCTGGTGGGAGGCAATTCCAGAGGGCATTCTGCCCCTCCCCGATCCCAGTTCTCTGCCACGTTCCTGATATTCTGGTTGATGTAGTAAGTGCTGCGTGTGACATGTTAATGCCTCACGATGGCAAGAGGAGGCCGCCGCACCTCACTTCTCCGGCGTGGTCAGAGGTGGCAGCCCAGGTCAGCATCACATGCGGATACAGCGCTGCAAAATGTTTAATGATCTTTGCTCTGCAAGCATGATTACCATGTTGGCATGGGAAAATATATGGTTAACGGGTGGCCTTTCCTCATGGCGCCAGGGTCTAAGAGTTTGAGTGCTAAATGTCACTGTAACCTGTGTCAGCCAAGGTTGGAAGATCTGCCCACTTGCCTTGGGTGCCTTGTGTTTGGTAATATGATGTGCGTTGAAACATGGTTCTTGGTTGGGTGGTGGGGAGAAGGGGGGGGGGGGGGCTGCGGGGAGGGGGGACAGACCGAAACGGTGCTTTAGGTTGAGGGTGGACAGTGTTATGGTTTCTCTTCCCTTCAATTGGCAGAAGAGAATTCATTATTATCTTATGTTCACAAAGGCACCCGGCTCATCTTCTGGAACCTTGTTGACCACATGAATATAGCACCTTTAATGCGGAGGAACCCAGCAATTGAGTTGCTGCAAAGCTTCTGGCTCGTTCAGCCTGGCTGGTTTTATCGGTCTGGAAATGACTGAAGATCATGACCCATCTGAAGAGAGCGGGTGATCAAGTTGACGCAGCTGTGGGCAGCAGATTCAGAATCACAACATAGATTCCCCACTGATCCTTTGAAGGAACTGGAGGGGAAAACATTCAGGATCACTGTCATCTTCTGACCACCGGCATCGGGTGGTCACCAACACAGTTTGATGTGATTTGTGGACCAATCATGTGGCAAATGGAGGTCACAGACTCACCTAAACTATCATCTAAACTTCTGCCTACTTACACCAACATGGCCCTAGTTGACCTTTATCCCACCCTGCGTTAAATTAAAAACGGATGGTTGCCTGCACTGTGGCTCTCACGCCAACTGCAAATTCGCACAGGTCACGTAAAATACAATTGCCTTTTAAACGTGTAGCCATCTAAAATGGCCACCTGCAACGGATCATGGGAATTGTGGTCAACTTGGACACAGACAAGTGCACAGCCTCTGTGTATTGTGCAAAGAAATGTCAGTGACTAGTGGTGTGCCTCAGGGGTCTGTGCTGGGACCACAACTTTTTACAAAATACATTAATGATCTGGAAGAAGGAACTGCTGCTAAGTTTGCAGATGATACAAAGATCTGTGGAGGGACAGGTAGTATTGAGGAAGCAAGGGGGCTGCAAAAGGACTTGGACAAGCTAGGAGAGTGGACAATGAAGTGGCAAATGAAATACAATGTGGAAAAGTGTGAGGTTATGCACTTTGAAAGGAGGAATCTAGGCATAGACTATTTTCTAAATGGGGAAATGCTTTGGAAAGTAGAAGCACAAAGGGACTTGGGAGTCCTTGTTCACAATTCTCTTAAGGTTAATGTGCAGGTTCAGTTGGCAGTTAGGAAGGCAAATGCAATGTTAGCATTCATGTCAAGAGGGCTAGAATACAAGACCAGGGATGTACTTCTGAGGCTGTATAAGGCTCTGGTCAGACCCCATTTAGAGTATTGTGAGCAGTTTTGGGCCCCCTATCTAAGGAAGGATGTGCTGGCCTTGGAAAGGGTCCAGAGGAGGTTCACAAGAATGATCCCTGGTATGAAGAACTTGTCGTATGAGGAACGTTTGAGGACTCTGGGTCTGTACTCGTTGGAGTTTAGAAGGATGAGGGGATCTTATTGAAACGTACAAGATACTGTGAGGCCTGAATAGAGTGGATGTGGAGGGAATGTTTCCACTTGTTGGAAAAACTAGAACCAGAGGACACCATCTCAGATTAAAGGGACGATGCTTTAAAACAGAGATGAGGAGGAATTTCTTCAGCCAGAGGGTGGTGAATCTGTGGAACTCTTTGCCGCAGAAGGCTGGAGAGGCCAATTCACTGAATGTCTTTAAGACAGAGATAGATAGGTTCTTGATTAATAAGGGGATTGGGGTAATGGGGAGAAGGCAGGAGAATGGGGATGAGAAAATATCAGCCATGATTCAATGGCGGAGCAGACTCGATGAGCCTAATTCTGCTCCTATGTCTTATGGTCTTATGAAACCAGACCTGATCAAAACTTGCAACCATTAAGAGTCGATCACCATTTCCCTCGGGACAATAGAGTTTGAATCAAGGGGTTACAGCAGTAGCAGACTAACCGGCGCCACTTCCCCTTCTTTGGAAAGGCACACGTGCCTAGGACAATGATAGCTGGGACCCGCCCAGCCACTGAGGTATCTGCCCCCTAATTGGCCAGGATAAATGACGATGATCGAAACCCTATCGATCCATTGGAGCTAGAGATAGGACCGCCCATAAGGGCGCGAAAGAGAAGGATAAGAAGCCCTGGGCACTAGGGATTGGCCTGTTTTGGACCGGCCTATGTGCGACCAATTGCAGCATATCAACCAGCCAAGTTCAAGGACCTGTGATCGCTACCTGAAGGACGAGCCCAGCCGAGACAAACCTGGCGACTTCCAACCGACACACATGGACACAGATAAAGGCCTTATCTCCCGCACAGAGCCGGTCACCCCGAAGTTAAGTAAAGGTCATCTTAGTTATTAGGTTTAGTTTAGTGCGTAGCCGGGTGTATCATTGCAATAAAGCATGTGTATTTGTTAATAAACTGTCTTTTGGGCTAATATACTGGTTGTGTGGTCATTCAGTCAATATAAGAAACAACTTGTGGTTCACATAGAAATAAAGAAATCAACAAACGGCCTTAATTTCCCTTTCAATTTTTGGTGGGCGGGCTTCTGACTCCCGCACACACCCACCGACTGTAATACGGAAAGATGGCACAATGATTCCAGGATACACACCTGGGGAGGGATTCTCCCGCAATCGGCAGGGCGGGCCGTACCGGCACCAAAGAGCGGCATGAACCACTCCGGCCTCGGGCTGCACGGAAGGTGCGGAATCCCCGCACTTCTGGGGGCGAGGCTGGTGCTGGAGTGGTTGGCGCCGTGCCAATCTGCGCCGAAGGGCCTCCACCGGCTGGTGCAAGTTGCCGCATGCGCAGGAGCACCAGCGTGTTCTGGGGCATGCGCAGAACTGCTGCCGTGATTCCTGCGCATGCGCAGGGGGTTTCTTCTCCGCGCCGGCAATCGCAGAGCCTTACAGAGGCCGGCGCGGAGGGAAAGACTGCCTCCAGAGCACAGGCCTGCCCGCAGATCGGTGGGCCCCAATCGCAGGCTAGGCTACCGTGAGGGGCCCCCTCGGGGCAGGAACCTCCCGCGCCCCCCCCCCGAGGACTCTGCAAGCCGCCTTCAAAGCCAGGTCCCACCGGTATGGACCTTGTCTAATCCACGCCGGCGGGATTGCCCAAAAGCAGGTGGTCGCTCGGCCCATCGGGGCCCGGAGAATCGCCGGGGGGGGGGGGGACCACTGGCAACAGCCCCCGGCCAGCACTGCGCAATCCCCGCCCCCGCCCAAAAGCCGGCACCGGAGAATTTGGCAGCCAGCGATGGAGCGGCGGGGCAGGATTCACGCCGCTCCTGGCGATTCTCCGACCTGCTCTGAGTTCAGGTCGCTGCACTCTCAAATTGGCAATGTAAAATTCTGGTCACTGAACTGGCAAGTATATTCTTTTCAAACAAAAATAAATATGTGGTCAAACACGGAGAGGGCAAAGAGGGGAGCTATTTGACCCCTCCTCACCTAACCATAAACAGAATGTAAACAGATTAAATCATTGAGGGAAATTACACAAAAGATGGATTGAAATGAATTGATCATTGCAAGCTGACTGTATGTACATGTTTCTTTACGTGTCAACTATGAATTGATCATTGTGATTTGATTGTGTGTACACGTTTCTATACGTGTCAATTATGAATTGATCATTGCAATTTGATTGTGTGTACACGTTTCTATACGTGTCAATTATGAATTGATCATTGTGATTTGATTGTGTGTACACATTTCTATGCGTGTCAATTATGAATTGATCATTGCAAGCTGACTGTGTGTACACATGTTTCTGTACGTGTCAATTATGAATGAATCAGTGTGATTTGATTGCATTTACACATTTCTATACATGTCAACTATGAACTGATCATTGTGATTTGATTGTATATACACGCTTCTGTACTTATACACCTAGTAACAAATGTTTGCCGACTAACTTAATCTATCAACATCGCTTTGCAGAAGCTTAGCACAGGATTTTGTCAGTGAACAGTCTTCCACATGGCTGCCTTTATTATTTACTGTGATCTTGATTCCCCCTTTGATAGGCTCACTGTTACCCTCTGTCCCTCTTTTAATGTCCTCCAAATGGCCCACTGAACAGGCCCAACTCTTGTTCTGCTTAACCATAGCCAATTTCACAGAAGGGGTGGAATATTTATCCTCAAAATTGATCCTTGGTTCCAACGAGGTCCAATTTCTTTCTCAAAACTAATATGAACCCCAAATACAGAAGATCAATATGGAATCCTAAGTCAGTTCGTCACCATAGTTTTGCCAATCTGTTCGGTTTACTGCTAAGTCTTAACTATTTCCAAACACAACATGAACAACATCTTTATATATAATCAATCACATTCCTCTTCAAACACCGGGGGTGGATCGTCCAGTTCGCGCAGCTGCATGTTTCTCAGCCACGCGCCATTCACTGGCAGCGTGATTCTATCTTCCTGCCGCTTCACATTGGAATTTCCCATTGCAACCACCCACACTGCCGGGGAACCCACCAGCAAAAATGTGCGGCCGGCGGGAAAAGAGAATCGGCGCAACAGGAGAATTCCGGCCCAGCACTGAGTTTATAAAAGGACAGTATTTATTTATTCTATTCAATCCCTTGAGCATCAAAATTAATTGGTTAAATGATGTGCATAAATAAATTATAATGTAAAATGTTATTAAACAAATTCAATTCACATTCATATTGCAGTTTGATAACTTTGAACAGTAAAGATTTTGTACAGTTTAATATAATGAGTGGTGTTGGTAGCTCAGTTCATAAACTGTGAGGGGATCCGGGAGTTCAGATTAAAACAGTGAGGAGAGTCAGGAGTTCTGATTAAAACAGGGAGGAGAGTTGGGAGTTCAGATTAAAACAGTGAGGAGAGCTGGGAGTTCTGATTAAAACAGTGAGGAGAGTCGGGAATTCAGATTAAAACAGTGAGGAGAGTCGAGATTCAGATTAAAACAACGAGGACAGTCGGGAGTTCAGATTAAAACAGTGCGGAGAGTTGGGAATTCAGATTAAAACAGTGATGCGAGTTGGGAGTTCAGATTAAAACAGTGAGGAGAGCTGGGAATTCAGGTTAAAACAGTGAGGAGAGTCGGGAATTCAGGTTAAAACAGTGAGGAGAGTCGGGAATTCAGATTAAAACAGTGAGGAGAGTCATGAATTAAGGTTAAAACAGTGAGGAGAGTCGGGAACTCAGGTTAAAACAGTGAGGAGAGTCAGGAGTTCAAATTAAAACAATGAGGAAAGTCGGGAATTCAGATTAAAGCAGTGAGGAGAGTCAGGAGTTCTGATTAAAACAGGGAGGAGAGTTGGGAGTTCAGATTAAAACAGTGAGGAGAGCTGGGAGTTCAGATAAAAACAGTGAGGAGAGTCAGGAGTTCTGATTAAAACAGAGAGGAGAGTTGGGAGTTCAGATTAAAACAGTGAGGAGAGCTGGGAATTCAGATTAAAACAGTGAGGAGAGTCAGGAGTTCAAATTAAAACAATGAGGAAAGTCGGGAATTCAGATTGAAACAGTGAGGAGAGTCGGGAGTGCAGATTAAAACAGGGAGGAGTGTTGGGAATTCAGATTAAAACAGTGAGGAGAGTCGGGAGTTCAGATTAAAACAGTGAGGAGAGTCGGGAGTTCAGATTAAAACAGTGAGGAGTGTTGGGAGTCAGATGAAAACAGAGAGGAGAGTTGGGAATTCAGATTAAAATTTAGAGGGGTGTTGGAAGTTCAGATTAAAACAGTGAGGAGAGCTGGGAATTCAGGTTAAAACAGTAAGGAGAGTCGGGAATTCAGGTTAAAACAGTGAGGAGAGTCGGGAATTCAGGTTAAAACAGTGAGGAGAGTCGGGAATTCAGAATAAAACAGTGAGGAGAGTCGGGAATTCAGATTAAAACAGTGAGGAGAGTCGGGAATTCAGGTTAAAACATTGAGGAGAGCTGGGAATTCAGATTAACACAGCGAGGAGAGTCAGGAATTCAGATTAAAACAGTGAGGAGAGTCGTGAGTTCAGATTAAAACAACGAGGCGAGTCGAGAATTCAGATTAAAACAGTGAGGAGAGTCAGGAGTTCAGATTAAAACAGTGAGGAGAATCAAGAAGTCAGATTAAAACAGTGAGAAGAGTCGAGAATTCAGATTAAAACAGTGAGGAGAGTCGAGAATTCAGATTAAAACAGTGAGGAGAGTCGGGTGTTCAGATTAAAACAGTGAGGAGAGTCGAGAATTCAGATTAAAACAGTGAGGAGAGTCGGGAATTCAGATTAAAACAGTGCTGAGAGTCGAGAATTCAGATTAAAACAGTGAGGAGAGTCGAGAATTCAGATTAAAACAGGGAGGAGAGCTGGGAATTCAGATTAAAACAGTGAGGAGAGTCAGGAATTCAGATTAAAACAGTGAGGAGAGTCGGGAATTCAGATTAAAACAGTGAGGAGAGACGAGAATTCAGATTAAAACAGTGAGGAGAGTCGAGAATTCAGATTAAAAGAGTGAGGAGAGTCGGGTGTTCAGATTAAAACAGTGAGGAGAGTCGAGAATTTAGATTTAAAAAGTGAGGAGAGTCGAGAATTCAGATTAAAACAGTGAAGAGAGTCGAGAATTCAGATTAAAACAGTGAGGAGAGTCGGGAATTCAGATTAAAACAGTGAGGAGAGTCGAGAATTCAGATTTAAACAGTGAGGAGAGTCGAGAATTCAGATTAAAACAGTGAGGAGAGTCGGGAGTTCAGATTATAACAGTCCGGAGAGTCGGGAATTCAGATTAAAACAGTGATGAGAGTCGGGAATTCAGATTAAAACAGTGAGGAGTGTCGGGAAGTCAGGTTAAAACAGTGAGGAGAGTCGGGAATTCAGATTAAAACAGTGAGGAGAGTCAGGAATTCAGATTCAAACAGTGAGGAGAGTCAGGAATTCAGATTAAAACAGTGAGGAGAGTCGGGAATTCAGATTAAAACAGTGAGGAGAGACGAGAATTCAGATTAAAACAGTGAGGAGAGTCGAGAATTCAGATTAAAAGAGTGAGGAGAGTCGGGTGTTCAGATTAAAACAGTGAGGAGAGTCGAGAATTTAGATTAAAAAAGTGAGGAGAGTCGAGAATTCAGATTAAAACAGTGAGGAGAGTCGAGAATTCAGATTAAAACAGTGAGGAGAGTCGGGAATTCAGATTAAAACAGTGAGGAGAGTCGAGAATTCAGATTTAAACAGTGAGGAGAGTCGAGAATTCAGATTAAAACAGTGAGGAGAGTCGGGAGTTCAGATTATAACAGTCCGGAGAGTCGGGAATTCAGATTAAAACAGTGATGAGAGTCGGGAATTCAGATTAAAACAGTGAGGAGTGTCGGGAAGTCAGGTTAAAACAGTGAGGAGAGTCGGGAATTCAGATTAAAACAGTGAGGAGAGTCAGGAATTCAGATTAAAAGAGTGAGGAGTCGGGAATTCAGATTAAAACAGTGAGGAGAGTCGGGAATTCAGATTAAAACAGTGAGGAGAGTCGGGAATTCTGATTAAAACAGTGAGGAGAGTCGGGAATTCAGATTAAAACAGTGAGGAGAGTCGAGATTCAGATTAAAACAACGAGGAGAGTCGGGGATTCAGATTAAAACAATGCGGAGAGTCGAGAATTCAGATTAAAAGAGTGAGGAGAGTCGGGAGTTCAGATTAAAACAGTGAGGAGAGTCGAGAATTTAGATTAAAACAGTGAGGAGAGTCAGGAATTCAGATTAAAACAGTGAGGAGAGTCGAGAATTCAGATTAAAACAGTGGGGAGAGTCGGGAGTTCAGAGTAAAACAACGAGGAGATTCGGGAATTCAGATTAAAGCAGTGAGGAGAGTCGGGAAGTCAGGTTAAAACAGTGAGGAGAGTCGGGAATTCAATTAAATTAGTGAGGAGAGTCGGGAATTCAGATTAAAACAGTGAGGAGAGTCGAGATTCAGATTAAACAATGAGGAGAGTCAGGAGTTCAGATTAAAACAGTGAGTAGAGTCCGGAATTCAGATTAAACAGTGAGGAGAGTTGGGAATTCAGATTAAAACTGTGAGGAGAGTCAGGAATTCAGATTAAAACAGTGAGGAGAGTCGGGAATTCAGATTAAAACAGTGAGGAGAGTCGAGAGTTCAGATTAAAACAGTGAGCAGAGTCGGGAATTCAGATTAAAACAGTGAGGAGAGTCGGGAATTCAGATTAAAACAGTGAGCAGAGTCGGGAATTCAGATTAAAACAGTGAGGAGACTCGGGAATTCAGATTAAAACAGTGAGGAGAGCTGGGAATTCAGGTTAAAACAGTGAGGAGAGTCGAGAATTCAGATTAAAAGAGTGAGGAGAGTCGGGAGTTCAGATTAAAACAGTGAGGAGAGTCGAGAATTTAGATTAAAACAGTGAGGAGAGTCAGGAATTCAGATTAAAACAGTGAGGAGAGTCGAGAATTCAGATTAAAACAGTGAGGAGAGTCGGGGGTTCAGATTAAAACAACGAGGAGAGTCGGGAGTTCAGATTAAAACAGTGCGGACAGTCGGGAATTCAGATTAAAACAGTGAGGAGAGTCGGGAATTAAATTAAATTAGTGAGGAGAGTCGGGAATTCAGATTAAAACAGTGAGGAGAGTCGAGATTTAGATTGAATAATGAGGAGAGTCAGGAGTTCAGATTATAACAGTGCGGAGAGTCGGGAATTCAGATTAAAACAGTGAGTAGAGTCCGGAATTCAGATTAAACAGTGAGGAGAGTTGGGAATTCAGATTAAAACAGTGAGGAGAGTCGGGAATTCAGATTAAAACAGTGAGGAGAGTCGAGAGTTCAGATTAAAACAGTGAGCAGAGTCGGGAATTCAGATTAAAACAGTGAGGAGAATCGGGAATTCAGATTAAAACAGTGAGCAGAGTCGGGAATTCAGATTAAAACAGTGAGGAGACTCGGGAATTCAGATTAAAACAGTGAGGAGAGTCGGGAGTTCAGATTAAAACAACGAGGAGAGTCGAGAATTCAGATTAAAACAGTGAGGAGAGTCGGGAGTTCAGATTAAAACAGTGAGGAGAGTCGAGAATTCAGATTAAAACAGTGAGGAGAGCTGGGAATTCAGATTAAAACAGCGAGGAGAGTCAGGAATTCAGATTAAAACAGTGAGGAGAGTCGTGAGTTCAGATTAAAACAACGAGGCGAGTCGAGAATTCAGATTAAAACAGTGAGGAGAGTCAGGAGTTCAGATTAAATCAGTGAGGAGAATCAAGAAGTCAGATTAAAACAGTGAGGAGAGTCGAGAATTCAGATTAAAACAGTGAGGAGAGTCGAGAATTCAGATTAAAACAGTGAGGAGAGTCGGGTGTTCAGATTAAAACAGTGAGGAGAGTCGAGAATTCATATTAAAACAGTGAGGAGAGTCGGGAATTCAGATTAAAACAGTGAGGAGAGTCGGGAATTCAGATTAAAACAGGCCTGAAAGTCGAGAATTCAGATTAAAACAGTGAGGAGAGTCGAGAATTCAGATTAAAACAGTGAGGAGTGCTGGGAATTCAGATTAAAACAGTGAGGAGAGTCAGGAATTCAGATTAAAACAGTGAGGAGAGTCGGGAATTCAGATTAAAACAGTGAGGAGAGACGAGAATTCAGATTAAAACAGTGAGGAGAGTTGAGAATTCAGATTAAAAGAGTGAGGAGAGTCGGGAGTTCAGATTAAAACAGTGAGGAGAGTCGAGAATTTAGATTAAAAAAGTGAGGAGAGTCGAGAATTCAGATTAAAACAGTGAGGAGAGTCGAGAATTCAGATTAAAACAGTGAGGAGAGTCGGGAATTCAGATTAAAACAGTGAGGAGAGTCGAGAATTCAGATTTAAACAGTGAGGAGAGTCAAGAATTCAGATTAAAACAGTGAGGAGAGTCAGGAATTCAGATTAAAACAGTGCGGAGAATCGGGAATTCAGATTAAAACAGTGAGGAGAGTCAGGAATTCAGATTAAAACAGTGAGGAAAGCCGGGAATTCAGATTAAAACAGTGAGGAGAGTCGGGAAGTCAGGTTAAAACAGTGAGGAGAATCGAGAGTCAGATTAAAACAACGAGGAGAGTCGGGAATTCAGATTAAAATTTAGAGGAGTGTTGGAAGTTCAGATTAAAACAGTGAGGAGAGCTGGGAATTCAGGTTAAAACAGTGAGGAGAGTCGAGAATTCAGATTAAAAGAGTGAGGAGAGTCGGGAGTTCAGATTAAAGCAGTGAGGAGAGTCGAGAATTTAGATTAAAACAGTGAGGAGGGTCAGGAATTCAGATTAAAACAGTGAGGAGAGTCGCAAATTCAGATTAAAACAGTGAGGAGAGTCGGGAGTTCAGATTAAAACAACGAGGAGAGTCGGGAGTTCAGATTAAAATAGTGCGGAGTGTCGGGAATTCAGATTAAAACAGTGAGGAGAGTCGAGATTCAGATTAAAACAACGAGGAGAGTCAGGAGTTCAGATTAAAACAGTGCGGAGACTCGGGAATTCAGATTAAAACAGTGAGGAGAGTCCGGAATTCAGATTAAACAGTGAGGAGAGTTGGGAATTCAGATTAAAACAGTGAGGAGAGTCAGGAATTCAGATTAAAACAGTGAGGAGAGTCGGGAATTCAGATTAAAACAGTGAGGAGAGTCGAGAGTTCAGATTAAAACAGTGAGGAGAGTCGGGAATTCAGATTAAAACAGTGAGGAGAGTCGGGAATTCAGATTAAAACAGTGAGCAGAGTCGGGAATTCAGATTAAAACAGTGAGGAGAGTCGGGAATTCAGATTAAAACAGTGAGCAGAGTCGGGAATTCAGATTAAAACAGTGAGGAGAGTCGGGAATTCAGATTAAAACAGTGAGGAGAGTCGGGAGTTCAGATTAAAACAACGAGGAGAGTCGAGAATTCAGATTAAAACAGAGAGGAGAGTCGGGAGTTCAGATTAAAAGAGTGAGGAGAGTCGGGAGTTCAGATTAAAACAGTGAGGAGAGTCGAGAATTCAGATTAAAACAGTGAGGAGAGTCGAGAATTCAGATTTAAACAATGAGGAGAGTCGGGAATTCAGATTAAAACAGTGAGGAGAGGCGAGAGTTCGGATTAAAACAGTGCGGAGAGTCGGGAATTGAGATTAAAACAGTGAGGACAGTCAGGAGTTGTGATTAAAACAGTGAGGAGAGTTGGGAATTCAGATTAAAACAGTGAGGAGAGTCGTGAAGTCAGGTTAAAACAGTGAGGAGAGTCGGGAATTCAGATTAAAACAGTGAGGAGAGTCAGGAATTCAGATTAAAACAGTGAGGAGTCGGGAATTCAGATTAAAACAGTGAGGAGAGTCGAGATTCAGATTAAAATTTAGAGGAGTGTTGGAATTTCAGATTAAAACAGTGAGGAGAGCTGGGAATTCAGATTAAAACAGTGAGGAGAGTCGAGAATTCAGATTAAAAGAGTGAGGAGAATCGGGAGTTCAGATTAAAACAGTGAGGAGAGACGAGAATTCAGATTAAAACAGTGAGGAGAGTCGAGAATTCAGATTAAAAGAGTGAGGAGAGTCGGGAGTTCAGATTAAAACAGTGAGGAGAGTCGAGAATTTAGATTAAAACAACGAGGAGAGTCGGGAATTCAGATTAAAACAATGCGGAGAGTCGGGAATTCAGATTAAAAGAGCGAGGAGAGTCGGGAATTCAGATTAAAACAGTGAGGAGAGTCGAGATTCAGATTAAAATTTAGAGGAGTGTTGGAAGTTCAGATTAAAACAGTGAGGAGAGCTGGGAATTCAGGTTATAACAGTGAGGAGAGTCGAGAATTCAGATTAAAAGAGTGAGGCGAGTCGGGAGTTCAGATTAAAACAGTGAGGAGAGTCGAGAATTTAGATTAAAACAGTGAGGAGAGTCAGGAATGCAGATTAAAACAGTGAGGAGAGTCGCAAATTCAGATTAAAACAGTGAGGAGAGTCGGGAGTTTAGATTAAAACAACGAGGAGAGTCGGGAGTTCAGATTAAAACAGTGCGGAGTGTCGGGAATTCAGATTAAAACAGTGAGGAGAGTCGAGATTCAGATTAAAACAACGAGGAGAGTCAGGAGTTCAGATTAAAACAGTGCGGAGACTCGGGAATTCAGATTAAAACAGTGAGGAGAGTCCGGAATTCAGATTAAACAGTGAGGAGAGATAGGAATTCAGATTAAAAGAGTGAGGAGAGTCAGGAATTCAGATTAAAACAGTGAGGAGAGTCGGGAATTCAGATTAAAACAGTGAGGAGAGTCGGGAATTCAGATTAAAACAGTGAGGAGAGTCGAGAGTTCAGATTAAAACAGTGAGGAGAGTCGGGAATTCAGATTAAAACAGTGAGGAAAGTCGGGAATTCAGATTAAAACAGTGAGCAGGGTCGGGAATTCAGATTAAAACAGTGAGGAGAGTCGGGAATTCAGATTAAAACAGTGAGGAGAGTCGGGAGTTCAGATTAAAACAACGAGGAGAGTCGAGAATTCAGATTAAAACAGAGAGGAGAGTCGGGAGTTCAGATTAAAAGAGTGAGGAGAGTCGGGAGTTCAGATTAAAACAGTGAGGAGAGTCGAGAATTCAGATTAAAACAGTGAGGAGAGTCGAGAATTCAGATTTAAACAATGAGGAGAGTCGGGAATTCAGAATAAAACAGTGAGGAGAGACGAGAGTTCGGATTAAAACAGTGCGGAGAGTCGAGAATTCAGATTAAAACAGTGAGGACAGTCAGGAGTTCTGATTAAAACAGTGAGGAGAGTTGGGAATTCAGATTAAAACAGTGAGGAGAGTCGTGAAGTCAGTTTAAAACAGTGAGGAGAGTCGGGAATTCAGATTAAAACAGTGAGGAGAGTCAGGAATTCAGATTAAAACAGTGAGGAGTCGGGAATTCAGATTAAAACAGTGAGGAGAGTCGAGATTCAGATTAAAATTTAGAGGAGTGTTGGAATTTCAGATTAAAACAGTGAGGAGAGCTGGGAATTCAGATTAAAACAGTGAGGAGAGTCGAGAATTCAGATTAAAAGAGTGAGGAGAGTCGGGAGTTCAGATTAAAACAGTGAGGAGAGACGAGAATTCAGATTAAAACAGTGAGGAGAGTCGAGAATTCAGATTAAAAGAGTGAGGAGAGTCGGGAGTTCAGATTAAAACAGTGAGGAGAGTCGAGAATTTAGATTAAAAAAGAGAGGAGAGTCGAGAATTCAGATTAAAACAGTGAGGAGAGTCAAGAATTCAGATTAAAACAGTGAGGAGAGTCGAGAATTCAGATTAAACAGTGAGGAGAGTCGAGAATTCAGATTAAAGCAGTGAGGAGTGCTGGGAATTCAGATTAAAACAGTGAGGAGAGTCAGGAATTCAGATTAAAACAGTGAGGAGAGTCGGGAATTCAGATTAAAACAGTGAGGAGAGTCAGGAGTTCAGATTATAACAGTGCGGAGAGTCGGGAATTCAGATTAAAACAGTGAGGAGAGTCAGGAATTCAGATTAAAACAGTGAGGAGAGCCGGGAATTCAGATTAAAACAGTGAGGAGAGTCGGGAAGTCAGGTTAAAACAGTGAGGAGAGTCGGGAATTCAGATTAAAACAGTGAGGAGTGTCAGGAATTCAGATTAAAACAGTGAGGAGTCGGGAATTCAGATTAAAACAGTGAGGAGAGTCGGGAATTCAGATTAAAACAGTGAGGAGAGTCGGGAATTCAGATTAAAACAGTGAGGAGAGTCGGGAATTCAGATTAAAACAGTGAGGAGAATCGAGATTCAGATTAAAACAACGAGGAGAGTCGGGAATTCAGATTAAAACAATGCGGAGAGTCGGGAATTCAGATTAAAAGAGCGAGGAGAGTCGGGAATTCAGATTAAAACAGTGAGGAGAGTCGAGATTCAGATTAAAATTTAGAGGAGTGTTGGAAGTTCAGATTAAAACAGTGAGGAGAGCTGGGAATTCAGGTTAAAACAGTGAGGAGAGTCGAGAATTCAGATTAAAAGAGTGAGGAGAGTCGGGAGTTCAGATTAAAACAGTGAGGAGAGTCGAGAATTTAGATAAAAACAGTGAGGAGAGTCAGGAATTAAGATTAAAACAGTGAGGAGAGTCGCAAATTCAGATTAAAACAGTGAGGAGAGTCGGGTGTTCAGATTAAAACAACGAGGAGAGTCGGGTGTTCAGATTAAAACAGTGCGGAGTGTCGGGAATTCAGATTAAAACAGTGAGGAGAGTCGAGATTCAGATTAAAACAACGAGGAGAGTCAGGAGTTCAGATTAAAACAGTGCGGAGACTCGGGAATTCAGATTAAAACAGTGAGGAGAGTCCGGAATTCAGATTAAACAGTAAGGAGAGTTGGGAATTCAGATTAAAACAGTGAGGAGAGTCGGGAATTCAGATTAAAACAGTGAGGAGAGTCGGGAATTCAGATTAAAACAGTGAGGAGAGTCGGGAATTCAGATTAAAACAGTGAGCAGAGTCGGGAATTCAGATTAAAACAGTGAGGAGAGTCGGGAATTCAGATTAAAACAGTGAGGAGAGTCGGGAGTTCAGATTAAAACAACGAGGAGAGTCGAGAATTCAGATTAAAACAGAGAGGAGAGTCGGGAGTTCAGATTAAAAGAGTGAGGAGAGTCGGGAGTTCAGATTAAAACAGTGCGGAGAGTCGGGAATTGAGATTAAAACAGTGAGGACAGTCAGGAGTTCTGATTAAAACAGTGAGGAGAGTTGGGAATTCAGATTAAAACAGTGAGGAGAGTCGTGAAGTCAGGTTAAAACAGTGAGGAGAGTCGGGAATTCAGATTAAAACAGTGAGGAGAGTCGAGATTCAGATTAAAATTTAGAGGAGTGTTGGAATTTCAGATTAAAACAGTGAGGAGAGCTGGGAATTCAGATTAAAACAGTGAGGAGAGTCGAGAATTCAGATTAAAAGAGTGAGGAGAGTCGGGAGTTCAGATTAAAACAGTGAGGAGAGACGAGAATTCAGATTAAAACAGTGAGGAGAGTCGAGAATTCAGATTAAAAGAGTGAGGAGAGTCGGGAGTTCAGATTAAAACAGTGAGGAGAGTCGAGAATTTAGATTTAAAAAGTGAGGAGAGTCGAGAATTCAGATTAAAACAGTGAGGAGAGTCAAGAATTCAGATTAAAACAGTGAGGAGAGTCGAGAATTCAGATTAAAACAGTGAGGAGAGTCGAGAATTCAGATTAAAGCAGTGAGGAGTGCTGGGAATTCAGATTAAAACAGTGAGGAGAGTCAGGAATTCAGATTAAAACAGTGAGGAGAGTCGGGAATTCAGATTAAAACAGTGAGGAGAGTCGGGAGTTCAGATTATAACAGTGCGGAGAGTCGGGAATTCAGATTAAAACAGTGAGGAGAGTCAGGAACTCAGATTAAAACAGTGAGGAGAGCCGGGAATTCAGATTAAAACAGTGAGGAGAGTCGGGAAGTCAGTTTAAAACAGTGAGGAGAGTCGGGAATTCAGATTAAAACAGTGAGGAGTGTCAGGAATTCAGATTAAAACAGTGAGGAGTCGGGAATTCAGATTAAAACAGTGAGGAGAGTCGGGAATTCAGATTAAAACAGTGAGGAGAGTCGGGAATTCAGATTAAAACAGTGAGGAGAGTCGGGAATTCAGATTAAAACAGTGAGGAGAATCGAGATTCAGATTAAAACAACGAGGAGAGTCGGGAATTCAGATTAAAACAATGCGGAGAGTCGGGAATTCAGATTAAAAGAGCGAGGAGAGTCGGGAATTCAGATTAAAACAGTGAGGAGAGTCGAGAATTCAGATTAAAAGAGTGAGGCGAGTCGGGAGTTCAGATTAAAACAGTGAGGAGAGTCGAGAATTTAGATTAAAACAGTGAGGAGAGTCAGGAATGCAGATTAAAACAGTGAGGAGAGTCGCAAATTCAGATTAAAACAGTGAGGAGAGTCGGGAGTTTAGATTAAAACAACGAGGAGAGTCGGGAGTTCAGATTAAAACAGTGCGGAGTGTCGGGAATTCAGATTAAAACAGTGAGGAGAGTCGAGATTCAGATTAAAACAACGAGGAGAGTCAGGAGTTCAGATTAAAACAGTGCGGAGACTCGGGAATTCAGATTAAAACAGTGAGGAGAGTCCGGAATTCAGATTAAACAGTGAGGAGAGATAGGAATTCAGATTAAAAGAGTGAGGAGAGTCAGGAATTCAGATTAAAACAGTGAGGAGAGTCGGGAATTCAGATTAAAACAGTGAGGAGAGTCGGGAATTCAGATTAAAACAGTGAGGAGAGTCGAGAGTTCAGATTAAAACAGTGAGGAGAGTCGGGAATTCAGATTAAAACAGTGAGGAAAGTCGGGAATTCAGATTAAAACAGTGAGCAGAGTCGGGAATTCAGATTAAAACAGTGAGGAGAGTCGGGAATTCAGATTAAAACAGTATGGAGAGTCGGGAGTTCAGATTAAAACAACGAGGAGAGTCGAGAATTCAGATTAAAACAGAGAGGAGAGTCGGGAGTTCAGATTAAAAGAGTGAGGAGAGTCGGGAGTTCAGATTAAAACAGTGAGGAGAGTCGAGAATTCAGATTAAAACAGTGAGGAGAGTCGAGAATTCAGATTTAAACAATGAGGAGAGTCGGGAATTCAGAATAAAACAGTGAGGAGAGACGATAGTTCGGATTAAAACAGTGCGGAGAGTCGAGAATTCAGATTAAAACAGTGAGGACAGTCAGGAGTTCTGATTAAAACAGTGAGGAGAGTTGGGAATTCAGATTAAAACAGTGAGGAGAGTCGTGAAGTCAGGTTAAAACAGTGAGGAGAGTCGGGAATTCAGATTAAAACAGTGAGGAGAGTCAGGAATTCAGATTAAAACAGTGAGGAGTCGGGAATTCAGATTAAAACAGTGAGGAGAGTCGAGATTCAGATTAAAATTTAGAGGAGTGTTGGAATTTCAGATTAAAACAGTGAGGAGAGCTGGGAATTCAGATTAAAACAGTGAGGAGAGTCGAGAATTCAGATTAAAAGAGTGAGGAGAGTCGGGAGTTCAGATTAAAACAGTGAGGAGAGACGAGAATTCAGATTAAAACAGTGAGGAGAGTCGAGAATTCAGATTAAAAGAGTGAGGAGAGTCGGGAGTTCAGATTAAAACAGTGAGGAGAGTCGAGAATTTAGATTAAAAAAGTGAGGAGAGTCGAGAATTCAGATTAAAACAGTGAGGAGAGTCAAGAATTCAGATTAAAACAGTGAGGAGAGTCGAGAATTCAGATTAAACAGTGAGGAGAGTCGAGAATTCAGATTAAAGCAGTGAGGAGTGCTGGGAATTCAGATTAAAACAGTGAGGAGAGTCAGGAATTCAGATTAAAACAGTGAGGAGAGTCGGGAATTCAGATTAAAACAGTGAGGAGAGTCAGGAGTTCAGATTATAACAGTGCGGAGAGTCGGGAATTCAGATTAAAACAGTGAGGAGAGTCAGGAATTCAGATTAAAACAGTGAGGAGAGCCGGGAATTCAGATTAAAACAGTGAGGAGAGTCGGGAATTCAGATTAAAACAGTGAGGAGAGTCCGGAATTCAGATTAAACAGTAAGGAGAGTTGGGAATTCAGATTAAAACAGTGAGGAGAGTCAGGAATTCAGATTAAAACAGTGAGGAGAGTCGGGAATTCAGATTAAAACAGTGAGGAGAGTCGAGAGTTCAGATTAAAACAGTGAGGAGAGTCGGGAATTCAGATTAAAACAGTGAGGAGAGTCGGGAATTCAGATTAAAACAGTGAGCAGAGTCGGGAATTCAGATTCAAACAGTGAGGAGAGTCGGGAATTCAGATTAAAACAGTGAGGAGAGTCGGGAGTTCAGATTAAAACAACGAGGAGAGTCGAGAATTCAGATTAAAACAGAGAGGAGAGTCGGGAGTTCAGATTAAAAGAGTGAGGAGAGTCGGGAGTTCAGATTAAAACAGTGCGGAGAGTCGGGAATTGAGATTAAAACAGTGAGGACAGTCAGGAGTTCTGATTAAAACAGTGAGGAGAGTTGGGAATTCAGATTAAAACAGTGAGGAGAGTCGTGAAGTCAGGTTAAAACAGTGAGGAGAGTCGGGAATTCAGATTAAAACAGTGAGGAGAGTCAGGAATTCAGATTAAAACAGTGAGGAGTTGGGAATTCAGATTAAAACAGTGAGGAGAGTCGGGAATTCAGATTAAAACAGTGAGGAGTCGGGAATTCAGATTAAAACAGTGAGGAGAGTCGGGAATTCAGATTAAAACAGTGAGGAGAGTCGGGTGTTCAGATTAAAACAACGAGGAGAGTCGGGAGTTCAGATTAAAACAGTGCGGAGTGTCGGGAATTCAGATTAAAACAGTGAGGAGAGTCGAGATTCAGATTAAAACAACGAGGAGAGTCAGGAGTTCAGATTAAAACAGTGCGGAGACTCGGGAATTCAGATTAAAACAGTGAGGAGAGTCCGGAATTCAGATTAAACAGTAAGGAGAGTTGGGAATTCAGATTAAAACAGTGAGGAGAGTCAGGAATTCAGATTAAAACAGTGAGGAGAGTCGGGAATTCAGATTAAAACAGTGAGGAGAGTCGAGAGTTCAGATTAAAACAGTGAGGAGAGTCGGGAATTCAGATTAAAACAGTGAGGAGAGTCGGGAATTCAGATTAAAACAGTGAGCAGAGTCGGGAATTCAGATTAAAACAGTGAGGAGAGTCGGGAATTCAGATTAAAACAGTGAGGAGAGTCGGGAGTTCAGATTAAAACAACGAGGAGAGTCGAGAATTCAGATTAAAACAGAGAGGAGAGTCGGGAGTTCAGATTAAAAGAGTGAGGAGAGTCGGGAGTTCAGATTAAAACAGTGCGGAGAGTCGGGAATTAAGATTAAAACAGTGAGGACAGTCAGGAGTTCTGATTAAAACAGTGAGGAGAGTTGGGAATTCAGATTAAAACAGTGAGGAGAGTCGTGAAGTCAGGTTAAAACAGTGAGGAGAGTCGGGAATTCAGATTAAAACAGTGAGGAGAGTCAGGAATTCAGATTAAAACAGTGAGGAGTTGGGAATTCAGATTAAAACAGTGAGGAGAGTCGGGAATTCAGATTAAAACAGTGAGGAGTCGGGAATTCAGATTAAAACAGTGAGGAGAGTCGGGATTTCAGATTAAAACAGTGAGCAGAGTCGAGATTCAGATTAAAACAACGAGGAGAGTCGGGAATTCAGATTAAAACAACGCGGAGAGTCGGGAATTCAGATTAAAAGAGTGAGCCGAGTCGGGAATTCAGATTAAAACAGTGAGGAGAGTCGGGAATTCAGATTAAAACAGTGAGGAGAGTCGCGAATTCAGATTAAAACAGTGAGGAGAGTCGAGATTCAGATTAAAACAATGAGAGTCGGGAGTTCAGATTAAAACAGTGTGGAGAGTCGGGAATTCAGATTAAAACAGTGAGGAGAGTCGGGAATTCAGATTAAAACAGTGAGGAGTGTCGGGAAGTCAGGTTAAAACAGTGAGGAGAGTCGGGAATTCAGATTAAAATAGTGAGGAGAGTTAGGAATTCAGATTAAAATAGTGAGGAGTCGGGAATTCAGATTAAAACAGTGAGGAGAGTTGGGAATTCAGATTAAAACAGTGAGGAGAGTCGGGAATTCAGATAAAAACAGTGAGGAGAGTCGGGAATTCAGATTAAAACAGTGAGGAGAGTCGAGATTTAGATTAAAACAACGAGGAGAGTCGGGAATTCAGATTAAAACAACGCGGAGAGTCGGGAATTCAGATTAAAAGAGTGAGCAGAGTCGGGAATTCAGATTAAAACAGTGAGGAGAGTCGAGATTCAGATTAAAACAACGAGGAGAGTCGGGAGTTCAGATTAAAACAGTGCGGAGAGTCGGGAATTCAGATTAACACAGTGAGGAGAGTCGGGAGTTCAGATTAAAACAACGAGGAGAGTCGAGAATTCAGTTTAAACCAGTGAGGAGAGCCGGGAGTTCAGATTAAAAGAGTGAGGAGAGTCGGGAGTTCAGATTAAAACAGTGAGGAGAGTCGGGAATTCAGATTAAAACAGTGAGGAGAGACGAGAGTTCGGATTAAAACAGTGCGGAGATTCGGGAATTCAGATTAAAACAGTGAGGAGAGTCAGGAGTTCTGATTAAAACAGTGAGGAGAGTCAGGAATTCAGATTAAAACAGTGAGGAGAGTCGTGAAGTCAGGTTAAAACAGTGAGGAGAGTCGTGAATTCAGATTAAAACAGTGAGGAGAGTCAGGAATTCAGATTAAAACAGTGAGGAGTCGGGAATTCAGATTAAAACAGTGAGGAGAGTCGAAAATTCAGATTAAAAGAGTGAGGAGAGTCGGGAGTTCGGATTAAAACAGTGAGGAGAGGCGAGAATTCAGATTAAAACAGTGAGGAGAGTCGAGAATTCAGATTAAAAGAGTGAGGAGAGTCGGGAGTTCAGATTAAAACAGTGAGGAGAGTCGAGAATTTAGATTAAAAAAGTGAGGAGAGTCGAGAATTCAGATTAAAACAGTGAGGAGAGTCAAGAATTCAGATTAAATCAGTGAGGAGAGTCGAGAATTCAGATTAAAACAGTGAGGAGAGTCGAGAATTCAGATTAAAGCAGTGAGGAGTGCTGGGAATTCAGATTAAAACAGTGAGGAGAGTCAGGAATTCAGATTAAAACAGTGAGGAGAGTCGGGAATTCAGATTAAAACAGTGAGGAGAGTCGGGAGTTCAGATTATAACAGTGCGGAGAGTCGGGAATTCAGATTAAAACAGTGAGGAGAGTCAGGAATTCAGATTAAAACAGTGAGGAGAGCCGGGAATTCAGATTAAAACAGTGAGGAGAGTCGGGAAGTCAGGTTAAAACAGTGAGGAGAGTCGGGAATTCAGATAAAAACAGTGAGGAGTGTCAGGAATTCAGATTAAAACAGTGAGGAGTCGGGAATTCAGATTAAAACAGTGAGGAGAGTCGGGAATTCAGATTAAAACAGTGAGGAGAGTCGGGAATTCAGATTAAAACAGTGAGGAGAGTCGGGAATTCAGATTAAAACAGTGAGGAGAATCGAGATTCAGATTAAAACAACGAGGAGAGTCGGGAATTCAGATTAAAACAATGCGGAGAGTCGGGAATTCAGATTAAAAGAGCGAGGAGAGTCGGGAATTCAGATTAAAACAGTGAGGAGAGTCGAGATTCAGATTAAAATTTAGAGGAGTGTTGGGAGTTCGGATTAAAACAGTGAGGAGAGCTGGGAATTCAGGTTAAAACAGTGAGGAGAGTCGGGAATTCAGATTAAAAGAGCGAGGAGAGTCGGGAATTCAGATTAAAACAGTGAGGAGAGTCGAGATTCAGATTAAAATTTAGAGGAGTGTTGGAAGTTCAGATTAAAACAGTGAGGAGAGCTGGGAATTCAGGTTAAAACAGTGAGGAGAGTCGAGAATTCAGATTAAAAGAGCGAGGAGAGTCGGGAATTCAGATTAAAACAGTGAGGAGAGTCGAGATTCAGATTAAAATTTAGAGGAGTGTTGGAAATTCAGATTAAAACAGTGAGGAGAGCTGGGAATTCAGGTTAAAACAGTGAGGAGAGTCGAGAATTCAGATTAAAAGAGTGAGGAGAGTCGGGAGTTCAGATTAAAACAGTGAGGAGAGTCGAGAATTTAGATAAAAACAGTGAGGAGAGTCAGGAATTAAGATTAAAACAGTGAGGAGAGTCGCAAATTCAGATTAAAACAGTGAGGAGAGTCGGGTGTTCAGATTAAAACAGCGAGGAGAGTCGGGAGTTCAGATTAAAACAGTGCGGAGTGTCGGGAATTCAGATTAAAACAGTGAGGAGAGTCGAGATTCAGATTAAAACAACGAGGAGAGTCAGGAGTTCAGATTAAAACAGTGCGGAGACTCGGGAATTCAGATTAAAACAGTGAGGAGAGTCCGGAATTCAGATTAAACAGTAAGGAGAGTTGGGAATTCAGATTAAAACAGTGAGGAGAGTCAGGAATTCAGATTAAAACAGTGAGGAGAGTCGGGAATTCAGATTAAAACAGTGAGGAGAGTCGAGAGTTCAGATTAAAACAGTGAGGAGAGTCGGGAATTCAGATTAAAACAGTGAGGAGAGTCGGGAATTCAGATTAAAACAGTGAGCAGAGTCGGGAATTCAGATTAAAACAGTGAGGAGAGTCGGGAATTCAGATTAAAACAGTGAGGAGAGTCGGGAGTTCAGATTAAAACAACGAGGAGAGTCGAGAATTCAGATTAAAACAGAGAGGAGAGTCGGGAGTTCAGATTAAAAGAGTGAGGAGAGTCGGGAGTTCAGATTAAAACAGTGCGGAGAGTCGGGAATTGAGATTAAAACAGTGAGGACAGTCAGGAGTTCTGATTAAAACAGTGAGGAGAGTTGGGAATTCAGATTAAAACAGTGAGGAGAGTCGTGAAGTCAGGTTAAAACAGTGAGGAGAGTCGGGAATTCAGATTAAAACAGTGAGGAGAGTCGAGATTCAGATTAAAATTTAGAGGAGTGTTGGAATTTCAGATTAAAACAGTGAGGAGAGCTGGGAATTCAGATTAAAACAGTGAGGAGAGTCGAGAATTCAGATTAAAAGAGTGAGGAGAGTCGGGAGTTCAGATTAAAACAGTGAGGAGAGACGAGAATTCAGATTAAAACAGTGAGGAGAGTCGAGAATTCAGATTAAAAGAGTGAGGAGAGTCGGGAGTTCAGATTAAAACAGTGAGGAGAGTCGAGAATTTAGATTTAAAAAGTGAGGAGAGTCGAGAATTCACATTAAAACAGTGAGGAGAGTCAAGAATTCAGATTAAAACAGTGAGGAGAGTCGAGAATTCAGATTAAAACAGTGAGGAGAGTCGAGAATTCAGATTAAAGCAGTGAGGAGTGCTGGGAATTCAGATTAAAACAGTGAGGAGAGTCAGGAATTCAGATTAAAACAGTGAGGAGAGTCGGGAATTCAGATTAAAACAGTGAGGAGAGTCGGGAGTTCAGATTATAACAGTGCGGAGAGTCGGGAATTCAGATTAAAACAGTGAGGAGAGTCAGGAATTCAGATTAAAACAGTGAGGAGAGCCGGGAATTCAGATTAAAACAGTGAGGAGAGTCGGGAAGTCAGTTTAAAACAGTGAGGAGAGTCGGGAATTCAGATTAAAACAGTGAGGAGTGTCAGGAATTCAGATTAAAACAGTGAGGAGTCGGGAATTCAGATTAAAACAGTGAGGAGAGTCGGGAATTCAGATTAAAACAGTGAGGAGAGTCGGGAATTCAGATTAAAACAGTGAGGAGAGTCGGGAATTCAGATTAAAACAGTGAGGAGAATCGAGATTCAGATTAAAACAACGAGGAGAGTCGGGAATTCAGATTAAAACAATGCGGAGAGTCGGGAATTCAGATTAAAAGAGCGAGGAGAGTCGGGAATTCAGATTAAAACAGTGAGGAGAGTCGAGATTCAGATTAAAATTTAGAGGAGTGTTGGAAGTTCAGATTAAAACAGTGAGGAGAGCTGGGAATTCAGGTTAAAACAGTGAGGAGAGTCAGGAATTAAGATTAAAACAGTGAGGAGAGTCGCAAATTCAGATTAAAACAGTGAGGAGAGTCGGATGTTCAGATTAAAACAACGAGGAGAGTCGGGAGTTCAGATTAAAACAGTGCGGAGTGTCGGGAATTCAGATTAAAACAGTGAGGAGAGTCGAGATTCAGATTAAAACAACGAGGAGAGTCAGGAGTTCAGATTAAAACAGTGCGGAGACTCGGGAATTCAGATTAAAACAGTGAGGAGAGTCCGGAATTCAGATTAAACAGTAAGGAGAGTTGGGAATTCAGATTAAAACAGTGAGGAGAGTCAGGAATTCAGATTAAAACAGTGAGGAGAGTCGGGAATTCAGATTAAAACAGTGAGGAGAGTCGAGAGTTCAGATTAAAACAGTGAGGAGAGTCGGGAATTCAGATTAAAACAGTGAGGAGAGTCGGGAATTCAGATTAAAACAGTGAGCAGAGTCGGGAATTCAGATTAAAACAGTGAGGAGAGTCGGGAATTCAGATTAAAACAGTGAGGAGAGTCGGGAGTTCAGATTAAAACAACGAGGAGAGTCGAGAATTCAGATTAAAACAGAGAGGAGAGTCGGGAGTTCAGATTAAAAGAGTGAGGAGAGTCGGGAGTTCAGATTAAAACAGTGCGGAGAGTCGGGAATTGAGATTAAAACAGTGAGGACAGTCAGGAGTTCTGATTAAAACAGTGAGGAGAGTTGGGAATTCAGATTAAAACAGTGAGGAGAGTCGTGAAGTCAGGTTAAAACAGTGAGGAGAGTCGGGAATTCAGATTAAAACAGTGAGGAGAGTCGAGATTCAGATTAAAATTTAGAGGAGTGTTGGAATTTCAGATTAAAACAGTGAGGAGAGCTGGGAATTCAGATTAAAACAGTGAGGAGAGTCGAGAATTCAGATTAAAAGAGTGAGGAGAGTCGGGAGTTCAGATTAAAACAGTGAGGAGAGACGAGAATTCAGATTAAAACAGTGAGGAGAGTCGAGAATTCAGATTAAAAGAGTGAGGAGAGTCGGGAGTTCAGATTAAAACAGTGAGGAGAGTCGAGAATTTAGATTTAAAAAGTGAGGAGAGTCGAGAATTCACATTAAAACAGTGAGGAGAGTCAAGAATTCAGATTAAAACAGTGAGGAGAGTCGAGAATTCAGATTAAAACAGTGAGGAGAGTCGAGAATTCAGATTAAAGCAGTGAGGAGTGCTGGGAATTCAGATTAAAACAGTGAGGAGAGTCAGGAATTCAGATTAAAACAGTGAGGAGAGTCGGGAATTCAGATTAAAACAGTGAGGAGAGTCGGGAGTTCAGATTATAACAGTGCGGAGAGTCGGGAATTCAGATTAAAACAGTGAGGAGAGTCAGGAATTCAGATTAAAACAGTGAGGAGAGCCGGGAATTCAGATTAAAACAGTGAGGAGAGTCGGGAAGTCAGTTTAAAACAGTGAGGAGAGTCGGGAATTCAGATTAAAACAGTGAGGAGTGTCAGGAATTCAGATTAAAACAGTGAGGAGTCGGGAATTCAGATTAAAACAGTGAGGAGAGTCGGGAATTCAGATTAAAACAGTGAGGAGAGTCGGGAATTCAGATTAAAACAGTGAGGAGAGTCGGGAATTCAGATTAAAACAGTGAGGAGAATCGAGATTCAGATTAAAACAACGAGGAGAGTCGGGAATTCAGATTAAAACAATGCGGAGAGTCGGGAATTCAGATTAAAAGAGCGAGGAGAGTCGGGAATTCAGATTAAAACAGTGAGGAGTGTCGGGAATTCAGATTAAAACAGTGAGGAGAGTCGGGAGTTCAGATTAAAACAACGAGGAGAGTCGAGAATTCAGATTAAAACAGAGAGGAGAGTCGGGAGTTCAGATTAAAAGAGTGAGGAGAGTCGGGAGTTCAGATTAAAACAGTGCGGAGAGTCGGGAATTAAGATTAAAACAGTGAGGACAGTCAGGAGTTCTGATTAAAACAGTGAGGAGAGTTGGGAATTCAGATTAAAACAGTGAGGAGAGTCGTGAAGTCAGGTTAAAACAGTGAGGAGAGTCGGGAATTCAGATTAAAACAGTGAGGAGAGTCAGGAATTCAGATTAAAACAGTGAGGAGTTGGGAATTCAGATTAAAACAGTGAGGAGAGTCGAGAGTTCAGATTAAAACAGTGAGGAGAGTCGGGAATTCAGATTAAAACAGTGAGGAGAGTCGGGAATTCAGATTAAAACAGTGAGCAGAGTCGGGAATTCAGATTAAAACAGTGAGGAGAGTCGGGAATTCAGATTAAAACAGTGAGGAGAGTCGGGAGTTCAGATTAAAACAACGAGGAGAGTCGAGAATTCAGATTAAAACAGAGAGGAGAGTCGGGAGTTCAGATTAAAAGAGTGAGGAGAGTCGGGAGTTCAGATTAAAACAGTGCGGAGAGTCGGGAATTGAGATTAAAACAGTGAGGACAGTCAGGAGTTCTGATTAAAACAGTGAGGAGAGTTGGGAATTCAGATTAAAACAGTGAGGAGAGTCGTGAAGTCAGGTTAAAACAGTGAGGAGAGTCGGGAATTCAGATTAAAACAGTGAGGAGAGTCAGGAATTCAGATTAAAACAGTGAGGAGTTGGGAATTCAGATTAAAACAGTGAGGAGAGTCGGGAATTCAGATTAAAACAGTGAGGAGTCGGGAATTCAGATTAAAACAGTGAGGAGAGTCGGGAATTCAGATTAAAACAGTGAGGAGAGTCGAGATTCAGATTAAAACAACGAGGAGAGTCGGGAATTCAGATTAAAACAACGCGGAGAGTCGGGAATTCAGATTAAATGAGTGAGCCGAGTCGGGAATTCAGATTAAAACAGTGAGGAGAGTCGGGAATTCAGATTAAAACAGTGAGGAGAGTCGCGAATTCAGATTAAAACAGTGAGGAGAGTCGAGATTCAGATTAAAACAATGAGAGTCGGGAGTTCAGATAAAAACAGTGTGGAGAGTCGGGAATTCAGATTAAAACAGTGAGGAGAGTCGGGAGTTCAGATTAAAACAGTGCGGAGAGTCGGGAATTCAGATTAACACAGTGAGGAGAGTCGGGAGTTCAGATTAAAACAACGAGGAGAGTCGAGAATTCAGTTTAAAACAGTGAGGAGAGCCGGGAGTTCAGATTAAAAGAGTGAGGAGAGTCGAGATTCAGATTAAAACGACGAGGAGAGTCAGGAGTTCAGATTAAAACAGTGCGGAGACTCGGGAATTCAGATTAAAACAGTGAGGAGAGTCCGGAATTCAGATTAAACAGTGAGGAGAGTTGGGAATTCAGATTAAAACAGTGAGGAGAGTCAGGAATTCAGATTAAAACAGTGAGGAGAGTCGGGAATTCAGATTAAAACAGTGAGGAGAGTCGAGAGTTCAGATTAAAACAGTGAGGAGAGTCGGGAATTCAGATTAAAACAGTGAGGAGAGTCGGGAATTCAGATTAAAACAGTGAGCAGAGTCGGGAATTCAGAATAAAACAGTGAGGAGAGTCGGGAATTCAGATTAAAACAGTGAGGAGAGTCGGGAGTTCAGATTAAAACAACGAGGAGAGTCGAGAATTCAGATTAAAACAGAGAGGAGAGTCGGGAGTTCAGATTAAAAGAGTGAGGAGAGTCGGGAGTTCAGATTAAAACAGTGAGGAGAGTCGAGAATTCAGATTAAAACAGTGAGGAGAGTCGAGAATTCAGATTTAAACAATGAGGAGAGTCGGGAATTCAGATTAAAAGAGTGAGGAGAGACGAGAGTTCGGATTAAAACAGTGCGGAGAGTCGGGAATTGAGATTAAAACAGTGAGGACAGTCAGGAGTTCGGATTAAAACAGTGAGGAGAGTTGGGAATTCAGATTAAAACAGTGAGGAGAGTCGTGAAGTCAGGTTAAAACAGTGAGGAGAGTCGGGAATTCAGATTAAAACAGTGAGGAGAGTCAGGAATTCAGATTAAAACAGTGAGGAGTCGGGAATTCAGATTAAAACAGTGAGGAGAGTTGGGAATTCAGATTAAAACAGTGAGGAGAGTCGGGAATTCAGATTAAAACAGTGAGGAGAGACGAGAGTTCGGATTAAAACAGTGCGGAGAGTCGGGAATTCAGATTAAAACAGTGAGGAGAGTCAGGAGTTCTGATTAAAACAGTGAGGAGAGTCAGGAATTCAGATTAAAACAGTGAGGAGAGTCGTGAAGTCAGGTTAAAACAGTGAGGAGAGTCGGGAATTCAGATTAAAACAGTCAGGAGAGTCAGGAATTCAGATTAAAACAGTGAGGAGAGCCGGGAATTCACATTAAAACAGTGAGGAGAGTCGGGAAGTCAAGTTAAAACAGTGAGGAGAATCGAGATTCAGATTAAAACAACGAGGAGAGTCGGGAATTCAGATTAAAACAATGCGGAGAGTCGGGAATTCAGATTAAAAGAGCGAGGAGAGTCGGGAATTCAGATTAAAACAGTGAGGAGAGTCGAGATTCAGATTAAAATTTAGAGGAGTGTTGGAAGTTCAGATTAAAACAGTGAGGAGAGCTGGGAATTCAGGTTAAAACAGTGAGGAGAGTCGAGAATTCAGATTAAAAGAGTGAGGAGAGTCGGGAGTTCAGATTAAAACAGTGAGGAGAGTCGAGAATTTAGATTAAAACAGTGAGGAGAGTCAGGAATTCAGATTAAAACAGTGAGGAGAGTCGCAAATTCAGATTAAAACAGTGAGGAGAGTCGGGAGTTCAGATTAAAACAACGAGGAGAGTCGGGAGTTCAGATTAAAACAGTGCGGAGTGTCGGGAATTCAGATTAAAACAGTGAGGAGAGTCGAGATTCAGATTAAAACAACGAGGAGAGTCAGGAGTTCAGATTAAAACAGTGCGGAGACTCGGGAATTCAGATTAAAACAGTGAGGAGAGTCCGGAATTCAGATTAAACAGTGAGGAGAGTTGGGAATTCAGATTAAAACAGTGAGGAGAGTCAGGAATTCAGATTAAAACAGTGAGGAGAGTCGGGAATTTAGATTAAAACAGTGAGGAGAGTCGGGAATTCAGATTAAAACAGTGAGCAGAGTCGGGAATTCAGATTAAAACAGTGAGGAGAGTCGGGAATTCAGATTAAAACAGTGAGGAGAGTCGGGAGTTCAGATTAAAACAACGAGGAGAGTCGAGAATTCAGATTAAAACAGAGAGGAGAGTCGGGAGTTCAGATTAAAAGAGTGAGGAGAGTCGGGAGTTCAGATTAAAACAGTGAGGAGAGTCGAGAATTCAGATTAAAACAGTGAGGAGAGTCGAGAATTCAGATTTAAACAATGAGGAGAGTCGGGAATTCAGATTAAAACAGTGAGGAGAGACGAGAGTTCGGATTAAAACAGTGCGGAGAGTCGGGAATTGAGATTAAAACAGTGAGGACAGTCAGGAGTTCTGATTAAAACAGTGAGGAGAGTTGGGAATTCAGATTAAAACAGTGAGGAGAGTCGTGAAGTCAGGTTAAAACAGTGAGGAGAGTCGGGAATTCAGATTAAAACAGTGAGGAGAGTCAGGAATTCAGATTAAAACAGTGAGGAGTCGGGAATTCAGATTAAAACAGTGAGGAGAGTCGAGATTCAGATTAAAATTTAGAGGAGTGTTGGAATTTCAGATTAAAACAGTGAGGAGAGCTGGGAATTCAGATTAAAACAGTGAGGAGAGTCGAGAATTCAGATTAAAAGAGTGAGGAGAGTCGGGAGTTCAGATTAAAACAGTGAGGAGAGACGAGAATTCAGATTAAAACAGTGAGGAGAGTCGAGAATTCAGATTAAAAGAGTGAGGAGAGTCGGGAGTTCAGATTAAAACAGTGAGGAGAGTCGAGAATTTAGATTAAAACAACGAGGAGAGTCGGGAATTCAGATTAAAACAATGCGGAGAGTCGGGAATTCAGATTAAAAGAGCGAGGAGAGTCGGGAATTCAGATTAAAACAGTGAGGAGAGTCGAGATTCAGATTAAAATTTAGAGGAGTGTTGGAAGTTCAGATTAAAACAGTGAGGAGAGCTGGGAATTCAGGTTAAAACAGTGAGGAGAGTCGAGAATTCAGATTAAAAGAGTGAGGAGAGTCGGGAGTTCAGATTAAAACAATGAGGAGAGTCGAGAATTTAGATTAAAACAGTGAGGAGAGTCAGGAATTCAGATTAAAACAGTGAGGAGAGTCGCAAATTCAGATTAAAACAGTGAGGAGAGTCGGGAGTTCAGATTAAAACAACGAGGAGAGTCGGGAGTTCAGATTAAAACAGTGCGGAGTGTCGGGAATTCAGATTAAAACAGTGAGGAGAGTCGAGATTCAGATTAAAACAGTGCGGAGAGTCAGGAGTTCAGATTAAAACAGTGCGGAGACTCGGGAATTCAGATTAAAACAGTGAGGAGAGTCCGGAATTCAGATTAAACAGTGAGGAGAGTTGGGAATTCAGATTAAAACAGTGAGGAGAGTCAGGAATTCAGATTAAAACAGTGAGGAGAGTCGGGAATTCAGATTAAAACAGTGAGGAGAGTCGGGAATTCAGATTAAAACAGTGAGGAGAGTCGAGAGTTCAGATTAAAACAGTGAGGAGAGTCGGGAATTCAGATTAAAACAGTGAGGAGAGTCGGGAATTCAGATTAAAACAGTGAGCAGAGTCGGGAATTCAGATTAAAACAGTGAGGAGAGTCGGGAATTCAGATTAAAACAGTGAGGAGAGTCGGGAGTTCAGATTAAAACAACGAGGAGAGTCGAGAATTCAGATTAAAACAGAGAGGAGAGTCGGGAGTTCAGATTAAAAGAGTGAGGAGAGTCGGGAGTTCAGATTAAAACAGTGAGGAGAGTCGAGAATTCAGATTAAAACAGTGAGGAGAGTCGAGAATTCAGATTTAAACAATGAGGAGAGTCGGGAATTCAGATTAAAACAGTGAGGAGAGACGAGAGTTCGGATTAAAACAGTGCGGAGAGTCGGGAATTGAGATTAAAACAGTGAGGACAGTCAGGAGTTCTGATTAAAACAGTGAGGAGAGTTGGGAATTCAGATTAAAACAGTGAGGAGAGTCGTGAAGTCAGGTTAAAACAGTGAGGAGAGTCGGGAATTCAGATTAAAACAGTGAGGAGAGTCAGGAATTCAGATTAAAACAGTGAGGAGTCGGGAATTCAGATTAAAACAGTGAGGAGAGTCGAGATTCAGATTAAAATTTAGAGGAGTGTTGGAATTTCAGATTAAAACAGTGAGGAGAGCTGGGAATTCAGATTAAAACAGTGAGGAGAGTCGAGAATTCAGATTAAAAGAGTGAGGAGAGTCGGGAGTTGAGATTAAAACAGTGAGGAGAGACGAGAATTCAGATTAAAACAGTGAGGAGAGTCGAGAATTCAGATTAAAAGAGTGAGGAGAGTCGGGAGTTCAGATTAAAACAGTGAGGAGAGTCGAGAATTTAGATTAAAAAAGTGAGGAGAGTCGAGAATTCAGATTAAAACAGTGAGGAGAGTCAAGAATTCAGATTAAAACAGTGAGGAGAGTCGAGAATTCAGATTAAAACAGTGAGGAGAGTCGAGAATTCAGATTAAAGCAGTGAGGAGTGCTGGGAATTCAGATTAAAACAGTGAGGAGAGTCAGGAATTCAGATTAAAACAGTGAGGAGAGTCGGGAATTCAGATTAAAACAGTGAGGAGAGTCGGGAGTTCAGATTATAACAGTGCAGAGAGTCGGGAATTCAGATTAAAACAGTGAGGAGAGTCAGGAATTCAGATTAAAACAGTGAGGAGAGCCGGGAATTCAGATTAAAACAGTGAGGAGAGTCGGGAAGTCAGGTTAAAACAGTGAGGAGAGTCGGGAATTCAGATTAAAACAGTGAGGAGTGTCAGGAATTCAGATTAAAACAGTGAGGAGTCGGGAATTCAGATTAAAACAGTGAGGAGAGTCGGGAATTCAGATTAAAACAGTGAGGAGAGTCGGGAATTCAGATTAAAACAGTGAGGAGAATCGGGATTCAGATTAAAACAACGAGGAGAGTCGGGAATTCAGATTAAAACAATGCGGAGAGTCGGGAATTCAGATTAAAAGAGCGAGGAGAGTCGGGAATTCAGATTAAAACAGTGAGGAGTGTCGAGATTCAGATTAAAATTTAGAGGAGTGTTGGAAGTTCAGATTAAAACAGTGAGGAGAGCTGGGAATTCAGGTTAAAACAGTGAGGAGAGTCGAGAATTCAGATTAAAAGAGTGAGGAGAGTCGGGAGTTCAGATTAAAACAGTGAGGAGAGTCGAGAATTTAGATTAAAACAGTGAGGAGAGTCAGGAATTAAGATTAAAACAGTGAGGAGAGTCGCAAATTCAGATTAAAACAGTGAGGAGAGTCGGGTGTTCAGATTAAAACAACGAGGAGAGTCGGGAGTTCAGATTAAAACAGTGCGGAGTGTCGGGAATTCAGATTAAAACAGTGAGGAGAGTCGAGATTCAGATTAAAACAACGAGGAGAGTCAGGAGTTCAGATTAAAACAGTGCGGAGACTCGGTAATTCAGATTAAAACAGTGAGGAGAGTCCGGAATTCAGATTAAACAGTAAGGAGAGTTGGGAATTCAGATTAAAACAGTGAGGAGAGTCAGGAATTCAGATTAAAACCGTGAGGAGAGTCGGGAATTCAGATTAAAACAGTGAGGAGAGTCGAGAGTTCAGATTAAAACAGTGAGGAGAGTCGGGAATTCAGATTAAAACAGTGAGGAGAGTCGGGAATTCAGATTAAAACAGTGAGCAGAGTCGGGAATTCAGATTAAAACAGTGAGGAGAGTCGGGAATTCAGATTAAAACAGTGAGGAGAGTCGGGAGTTCAGATTAAAACAACGAGGAGAGTCGAGAATTCAGATTAAAACAGAGAGGAGAGTCGGGAGTTCAGATTAAAAGAGTGAGGAGAGTCGGGAGTTCAGATTAAAACAGTGAGGAGAGTCGAGAATTCAGATTAAAACAGTGAGGAGAGTCGAGAATTCAGATTTAAACAATGAGGAGAGTCGGGAATTCAGATTAAAACAGTGAGGAGAGACGAGAGTTCGGATTAAAACGGTGCGGAGAGTCGGGAATTGAGATTAAAACAGTGAGGACAGTCAGGAGTTCTGATTAAAACAGTGAGGAGAGTTGGGAATTCAGATTAAAACAGTGAGGAGAGTCGTGAAGTCAGGTTAAAACAGTGAGGAGAGTCGGGAATTCAGATTAAAACAGTGAGGAGAGTCAGGAATTCAGATTAAAACAGTGAGGAGTTGGGAATTCAGATTAAAACAGTGAGGAGAGTCGGGAATTCAGATTAAAACAGTGAGAAGTCGGGAATTCAGATTAAAACAGTGAGGAGAGTCGGGAATTCAGATTTAAACAGTGAGGAGAGTCGAGATTCAGATTAAAACAACGAGGAGAGTCGGGAATTCAGATTAAAACAACGCGGAGAGTCGGGAATTCAGATTAAAAGAGTGAGCCGAGTCGGGAATTCAGATTAAAACAGTGAGGAGAGTCGGGAATTCAGATTAAAACAGTGAGGAGAGTCGCGAATTCAGATTAAAACAGTGAGGAGAGTCGAGATTCAGATTAAAACAATGAGAGTCGGGAGTTCAGATTAAAACAGTGTGGAGAGTCGGGAATTCAGATTAAAACCGTGAGGAGTGTCGGGAAGTCAGGTTAAAACAGTGAGGAGAGTCGGGAATTCAGATTAAAACAGTGAGGAGAGTTAGGAATTCAGATTAAAATAGTGAGGAGTCGGGAATTCAGATTAAAACAGTGAGGAGAGTTGGGAATTCAGATTAAAACAGTGAGGAGAGTCGAGATTCAGATTAAAACAACGAGGAGAGTCGGGAGTTCAGATTAAAACAGTGCGGAGAGTCGGGAATTCAGATTAACACAGTGAGGAGAGTCGGGAGTTCAGATTAAAACAACGAGGAGAGTCGAGAATTCAGTTTAAAACAGTGAGGAGAGCCGGGAGTTCAGATTAAAAGAGTGACGAGAGTCGGGAGTTCAGAATAAAACAGTGAGGAGAGTCGGGAATTCAGATTAAAACAGTGAGGAGAGACGAGAGTTCGGATTAAAACAGTGCGGAGAGTCGGGAATTCAGATTAAAACAGTGAGGAGAGTCAGGAGTTCTGATTAAAACAGCGAGGAGAGTCAGGAATTCAGATTAAAACAGTGAGGAGAGTCGTGAAGTCAGGTTATAACAGTGAGGAGAGTCGGGAATTCAGATTAAAACAGTGAGGAGAGTCAGGAATTCAGATTAAAACAGTGAGGAGTCGGGAATTCAGATTAAAACAGTGAGGAGAGTCGGGAATTCAGATTAAAACAGTGAGGAGTCGGGAATTCAGATTAAAACAGTGAGGAGAGTCGGGAATTCAGATTAAAACAGTGAGGAGAGTCGGGAATTCAGATTAAAACAGTGAGGAGAGTCGAGATTCAGATTACAACAACGAGGAGAGTCGGGAATTCAGATTAAAACAATGCGGAGAGTCGGGAATTCAGATTAAAAGAGGGAGCAGAGTCGGGAATTCAGATTAAAACAGTGAGAAGAGTCGAGATTCAGATTAAAACAACGAGGAGAGTCGGGAGTTCAGATTAAAACAGTGCGGAGAGTCGGGAATTCAGATTAAAACAGTGAGGAGAGTCGGGAATTCAGATTAAAACAGTGAGGAGAGTCGGGAGTTCAGATTAAAACAGTGAGGAGAGTCGAGATTCAGATTAAAACAATGAGGAGAGTCGGGAGTTCAGATTAAAACAGTGTGGAGAGTCGGGAATTCAGATTAAAACAGTGAGGAGAGTCGGGAATTCAGATTAAAACAGTGAGGAGTGTCGGGAAGTCAGGTTAAAACAGTGAGGAGAGTCGGGAATTCAGATTAAAACAGTGAGGAGAGTTAGGAATTCAGATTAAAACAGTGAGGAGTCGGGAATTCAGATTAAAACAGTGAGGAGAGTTGGGAATTCAGATTAAAACAGTGAGGAGAGTCGGGAATTCAGATTAAAACAGTGAGGAGAGTCGGGAATTCAGATTAAAACAGTGAGGAGAGTCGAGATTCAGATTAAAACAACGAGGAGAGTCGGGAATTCAGATTAAAACAATGCGGAGTGTCGGGAATTCAGATTAAAAGAGTGAGCAGAGTCGGGAATTCAGATTAAAACAGTGAGGAGAGTCGAGATTCAGATTAAAACAACGAGGAGAGTCGGGAGTTCAGATTAAAACAGTGCGGAGAGTCGGGAATTCAGATTAAAACAGTGAGGAGAGTCGGGAATTCAGATCAAAACAGTGAGGAGAGTCGGGAATTCGATTAAAACAGTGAGAAGAGTCGAGATTCAGATTAAAACAATGAGGAGAGTCGGGAGTTCAGATTAAAACAGTGAGGAGAGTCAGGAGTTCTGATTAAAACAGCGAGGAGAGTCAGGAATTCAGATTAAAACAGTGAGGAGAGTCGTGAAGTCAGGTTATAACAGTGAGGAGAGTCGGGAATTCAGATTAAAACAGTGAGGAGAGTCAGGAATTCAGATTAAAACAGTGAGGAGTCGGGAATTCAGATTAAAACAGTGAGGAGAGTCGGGAATTCAGATTAAAACAGTGAGGAGTCGGGAATTCAGATTAAAACAGTGAGGAGAGTCGGGAATTCAGATTAAAACAGTGAGGAGAGTCGGGAATTCAGATTAAAACAGTGAGGAGAGTCGAGATGCAGATTACAACAACGAGGAGAGTCGGGAATTCAGATTAAAACAATGCGGAGAGTCGGGAATTCAGATTAAAAGAGGGAGCAGAGTCGGGAATTCAGATTAAAACAGTGAGAAGAGTCGAGATTCAGATTAAAACAACGAGGAGAGTCGGGAGTTCAGATTAAAACAGTGCGGAGAGTCGGGAATTCAGATTAAAACAGTGAGGAGAGTCGGGAATTCAGATTAAAACAGTGAGGAGAGTCGGGAGTTCAGATTAAAACAGTGAGGAGAGTCGAGATTCAGATTAAAACAATGAGGAGAGTCGGGAGTTCAGATTAAAACAGTGTGGAGAGTCGGGAATTCAGATTAAAACAGTGAGGAGAGTCGGGAATTCAGATTAAAACAGTGAGGAGTGTCGGGAAGTCAGGTTAAAACAGTGAGGAGAGTCGGGAATTCAGATTAAAACAGTGAGGAGAGTTAGGAATTCAGATTAAAACAGTGAGGAGTCGGGAATTCAGATTAAAACAGTGAGGAGAGTTGGGAATTCAGATTAAAACAGTGAGGAGAGTCGGGAATTCAGATTAAAACAGTGAGGAGAGTCGGGAATTCAGATTAAAACAGTGAGGAGAGTCGAGATTCAGATTAAAACAACGAGGAGAGTCGGGAATTCAGATTAAAACAATGCGGAGTGTCGGGAATTCAGATTAAAAGAGTGAGCAGAGTCGGGAATTCAGATTAAAACAGTGAGGAGAGTCGAGATTCAGATTAAAACAACGAGGAGAGTCGGGAGTTCAGATTAAAACAGTGCGGAGAGTCGGGAATTCAGATTAAAACAGTGAGGAGAGTCGGGAATTCAGATCAAAACAGTGAGGAGAGTCGGGAATTCGATTAAAACAGTGAGAAGAGTCGAGATTCAGATTAAAACAATGAGGAGAGTCGGGAGTTCAGATTAAAACAGTGCGGAGAGTCGGGAATTCAGATTAAAACAGTGAGGAGAGTCGGGAATTCAGATTAAAACAGTGAGGAGGCTTGGGAATTCAGATTAAAACAGTGGGGAGAGTCAGGAATTCAGATTAAAACAGTGAGGAGAGTTGGGAATTCAGATTAAAACAGTGAGGAGAGCTGGGAATTCTGATTAAAACAGTGAGGAGAGGAGAGAGTTCAGATTAAAACAGTGAGGAGCGTCGGGAATTCATATTAAAACAGTGATGAGAGTCGGGAATTCAGATTAAAACAGTGAGCAGAGCCGGGCATTCAGATTAAAACTGTGAGGAGAGTCGGGAATTCTGATTAAAACAGTGAGCAGAGTCGGGAATTCAGATTAAAACAGTGAGCAGAGTCGGGAATTCAGATTAAAACAGTGAGCAGAGTCGGGAATTCAGATTAAAACAGTGAGGAGCGTCGGGAGTTCAGCTTAAAACAATGAGGAGAATCGAGAGTTCAGATTAAAGCAGTGAGGAGAGTCGGGAATTCAGATAAAAACAACAAGGAGAGTCGGGAATCCAGATTTAAACAATGAGGAGAGTTGGGAATTCTGATTAAACAGTGAGGAGAGTCTGGAATTCAGATTAAAACAGTAAGGAGCGTCGGGAGTTCAGATTAAAACAGTGAGGAGAGTCGGGAGTTCAGATTAAAACAGTGAGGAGAGTCAGGAATTCAGATTTAAACAGTGAGGAGAGTCGGGAATTCAGATTAAAACAATGAGGAGAGTCAGGAGTTCAGATTACAGAGCATCGGAGGTCGGCGAGAGTGGAAAGCAGCTGATCAGAATTGATGGACTCTTTAAATAGAGCAGCACAGCAATCCTTCACTGAATCAGATGTGGAGCTTCTGAGGTGACGTTAGGATTCTGAAAGTGACGAGGGGCAATGGGGAGCCCGATGGCAGTCAATAAACTGCCTGATTGACACAGAAGTCTGTTGAGGTTTTGAATAAATGCTCATGACGTGTACTTCCCCATCTCTGCCTGGTAGATCGGGTCACCACCACGTTAAATTCAGACCTCCATTCTGTGCATATGGACCGCAGGTGCATTCTGGTACACTCAGCATATGGGTGACTTAGGAGTTTGTTTCTTGGCATTTTGAAGCCATGTTTCTTGTACCTAACTGAGAATGGAGTTCTTTCGGCCATTATTGGTTTGATCATCCATTCAGTGCAGGAACTTTACACTTTGACTTTGCTTGGAAATAATTAAAAGGCTAGGGCATACTGTAGAAACCAGGTGTGATATATAATTGCAGGCAAAGCCTTTTTGTTGCAATATTTTTAATATGTTTTTAACATTTTATAAATATGAAAGAATACACACCCCACCTGATGCGACCATCAATTCACACGAGGTGGAGGGTTGACGTGAACAGTGGTTTTAATCAGCTAGAACTGTGCCTGCCTGCGACTGCTCTGTACTGAGTGCCGCCTACAGGCTGCAGATCTATATACCTCCCCGAGGGGGCGGAGCCATAGGCGGAGCCCACAAGGGCACCAACGTAATACAATGTAATGTAATGTAATACAATGGTGAATGGTAGCAGTAATACATTCACCACATTCACCCCCTGTTAAAAATTGAAGTCCAGCGTGGGTGAAGTGGGCTCACAGGTTGAGTCTGTCCGGTGCCTGAATTGTTCGCTGCGATCGCCTGAGCTCTGGTTTCGCTGCGGACATGGGTGTTGAACCCGTCGCTGCGGGCACGTTGTTGTACTCATCAACAACGTTAAGAACAACGTTGAACTCATCGCTGCGGGCACGGGTGTTGACTCCGGGAGCATGTCTTCTGGAGCTTCATCCCTGTAGATCGGCAATGGGGGGAGGGGGGTGTAGCCCATGTAGGGGCGGGGGCGGTGTTCAGTGTAGGGCGGGGGGTAGGTGATGGTCGTAGGGGAACCGGCGGGTGCCAGGTCCCAGAGGTAGACTGTATCTTGTCGGCCATCATGGTGTGCCACGTAGGCATACTGGGGTTGGCGTGAAGGAGCTGGACCCTCTCAACCAGCGGGTCGGACTTATGGCTCCTCACGAGCTTTCGGAGGAGGACAGGCCCCGGTGTCATCAGCCAGGACAGAAGCGAGACCAGAGGTGGATTTCCTGGGGAAAACAAATAGGCGGTCATGAGGAGTCTCGTTCGTGGCTGTGCAAAGGAATGACCTAATGGAGTGGAGCGGGTCGGGGAGGACCTCCTGCCAGTGGAAACTGGGGGACTCCTAGACCGTAGGGCCAGGAGTGGAGGGGAGGGGAGGGGCCCTTTGAAATTGCTGCTGAGGTGCTCAAAGGGCTGGGATGCCTTCAGCAGGTGGGCCTTGTCTGAAGTGCGGCTTACACTCCGTGCAGATTTGGCAGTCCCTGGTCATGGCCCAGACCTCCTTGGTGGAGTAGGGCAAGTTGCGGGCCTTGATGAAGTGGAGAAGCCGGGTGACCCCTGGGTGACAGAGGTCATTGTGGTCATCTTGTGCGCTGGCGCATGTGCCGTGGGACAGGACATCTGGGGACTCATTGAGCTTCCCTGGACAATATACAATATTGTAGTTATAGGTGGAAAGTTCGATCCTCCACCTCAAGATTTTATCATTCTTGATCTTGCCCCGCTGTGTATTGTTGAACATGAAGGCTACCGACCATTGGTCGGTGATGAGGGTGAACCTCCTACCAGCCAGGTAGTGCCTCCAATGCCGCACAGCTTCCACAATGGCTTGAGCTTCTTTTTTGAGGAGTGTTGAATCTCGGAGGCGTTAAGGTTATGGGAAAAAAAGGCTACGGGCCTGCCTGGTTAAGGGTAGCGGCGAGGGCGACCTCTGACGCGTCGTTCTCGACCTGGAAGGGGATGGACTCCTCCACTGCGCACATCGCGGCTTTGATATTATCTGCCTCGATGCGGCTGAAGGCCTGGTGGGCCTCAATCGTCAGGGGGGAGATGGTGGCTTTGATAAGTGGTCGGGCTTTGTCCGCATAGTTGGTGACCCACTGGTCATAATACGAAAAGAACCCGAGGCATCTTTTCAGGGCCTTGGGGCAGTGGGGGAGGGGGAGTTGCAGAAGGGGGCGCATGCGGTCGGGGTCGGGCCCTAGGACTCCGTTTTCCACGTCATAGCCGAGGATGGCCAGTCGGGTTGTGCGGAAAACGCATTTCTCCTTGTTATATGTGAGATTGAGGGCTTGGGCGGTTTGGAGAAACTTCTGAAGGTTGGCATCGTGGTCCTGCTGATCATGGCCGCAGATGGTGATGTTGTCCAAGTACGGAAATGTGGCCCGCAGCCCGTACTGGTCCACCATTCGGTCCATCATTCTTTGGAAGACCGAGACCCCGTTGGTGACGCCGAAGGGGACCCGGAGGAAGTGGAAGAGGCGGCTGTCTGCCTCAAAGGCTGTGTAGTGCCGATCTTCCGAGCGGATTGGAAGCTGGTGGTATGTGGACTTCAGATCTACCGTGGAGAACATCCGGTAGTGTGCAATCTGATTCACCATGTCCGCTATCCGGGGAAGGGGGTACGCATCAAGTTGCGTGTACCGGTTTATGGTTTGGCTGTAGTCTACAACCATCTGGTTCTTTTCCCCGGTCCTGACGACCACCACTTGAGCTCTCCAGGGGCTATTACTGGTCTCGATGATCCCCGCCCTCAAGAGCCGCTGGACCTCTGACTTGATCTAAGTCCTGTCCTGGGCACTGTACCGCCTGCTTCTAGTGGTGACGCGTTTACAGTCGGCGGTGAGGTTCGCGAAGAGCGGGGGAGAAGCGACCTTAAGAGTCGCGAGGCTACATACGGTGAGAGGGGGTAGGTGCCCACCGATCTTCAGGGTCAGGCTCCTGAGGTTGCACTGGAAGTCCAGTCCCAATAGGAGAGGAGCGCAGAGGTCGGGGAGAACATATAGTTTGAAATTGGCGTACTCGGCGCCCTGTATCGCGAGGGTGTCGACACAGTACCCCCGGATCTGCTCTGAATGTGATCCGGAAGCAAGGGAGATTGTTTGAAATGTGGGGGAAATTTGGAGAGAACAGTTCCTTACCGTGTCTGGATGTACAAAGCTCTCCGTGCTCCCAGAGTCAAACAGGCAGGGCGTTTTGTGCCCATTGACCCGGACGGTCATCATCGAGTTCCTGAGGTGCTTGGGCCGTGACTGATCGAGGGTGACAGCGCCAAGCTGCGGGTAGCCGGCGTGGTCGGAGGAGGTGGGGTGGTCCCAAGATGGCTGCCCCCATCGGTCACATGTGTCGGGCGGTGTTGGAGATGGCGGCCAAGATGGTGGCCCCCGTCGGTCGCACATGTCGGGCGGCATTGAAGATGGCGGTCAAGATGGCGGCCACCATGAGTCGCGTGTGTGGGTGTGGTTAAAGATGGCTGCCCCCACGGACAGCACGAGGCTGATGACGTGTCCGAAGGGGGCGGTACCGGCAGGCACACCACCACGCTGCGGGGTCTGCGGGCCTGTGAGTCTGAAAGTCGGGCCTATGATTTAGAAGATTTGGATCTGGCCAGGCAGACTTTGGCAAAGTGTTCTTTCTTGCCGCAGTCGCTACAGGTCGCGTTCCGAGCCGGGCACCCTGCCTGAGGTGCTGGTTCTGGCTGCAGAAATAGCAGGGCAGCCCCCCGGGTTGGGCGGGCAGCCGCGCGGCACAGGCCTGGCGTGCCCTCTGGTCGAGGGGATAGCGTGATCGGAGGGGAAAGCATTGAGGCTCTGAAACGCTACTTCTAAGGAGGTGGATAGTTTTACCGTCTCTTCTCGGTCGAGGGCGCCCTTTTCGAGTAAATGCTGTCTGACGTAGTTGGACCGGACTCCAGCCACATAGGTGTCCCGGATGGCGAGTTCCATATGCTGCGAGGCCATGACGTCCTTATAATTGCAGTTTCGAGCAAGTACCTTCAGGTCGCGTAGGTATTCCTCCAGCGATTCCCCGGGGCGTTGACAACGAGTGGTGAGGAGATGCTACGCGAACACTTCGTTCACCGGCCTACACATACTGCCTTTTCAGGATCGCGACCGCGTCTGCGTACGTGGTCGCTCCCTCGATCTGCACGGAGATTCTGTGGCTCACCCGGGCGTGGAAGAAGACTCAGTTTCTGTTCCTCGGTGACGGTGCGTGAGGAGGAGGCGGCGAGGGAGGACTCAAAACAGCAGTGCCAGTGCAAAAAAATTCCTTTGGCTTCTGCTGCCTGAGGGTTGAGTTCCAGTCGATCAGGTTTGAGGGCTTCTTCCATCGCGAAATTGTAGCTGATTAAATTGATACGACCATCAATTCACACGAGACGGAGAGTTGAAGTGAACAGTGATTTTAATCAGCTAGATCTGTGCCTGCCTGTGACTGCTCTGTACTGAGTGCCGCCTACAGGCTGCAGATCTATATACCTTCCCCGAGGGGGCGGAGGCATAGGAGAGCCCACAAGGGTACCAACATAATACAATGTAATGTAATGTAATACAATGGCGAATGGTAGCAGTAATACATTCACCACACCACCACAAACAACTTGTACAAAACGAAAAGGAAAAGTCTTTCTGCAGATGAAGCACATTGTTTTTCATATATTTTGATTAAATTAATCAGCTGGAAGTTTGCACTATTGCGAAGAAAACGTGAGCAGAAAAATCTGGGGAGCTGTCTAATAGAAAGCCTTTCCTTCCGACTCCAGGGAGCAGTATGATTGTGACTGAAGACAATTACAGAAAAAAAGCAACAGAGATGATCATGTGGGAAATGGTGTTGAGGAAGAAACATCTGAGTAGGTCTCCTTCAAGAGGGTATCTTAAAGAGACAAACATCACTTAGGATTTCTCTAAATGATCTGCCTACCTATGTAAATTATAAATTGAACAAACATTTCACCATAATTTTAAACATTTTTGCTAAAATTATGCAAATGGAACAGAATAAAAATACATTTTGATGGATACTTGGACCTGCTGCAGATTTTATAACAGCATCATTATTATGTATACAGTACAAGAATCATTACACAGCCATTTAAACATTCAGAATTATTACAATATCAAGATGTAATGTAATGTGAATCAAATTTTAAAAATAATGTTATTACCCTTATCTTTTATTTAATGTTCTTCTTTTTAGACTTTGACATTAGGTTTAAAGGTGGACAGGTAATCTATTTACTGCTTTGTGACAATGCAAAATTCAGCAACTCACAGATACTAATCTTGATTACCAAGGTATAGAATTTCTTCTTTACCACTTGAACATTAAGTATCACTTGAGTGGAGCTCATAAAGGAAAACTTGATGGGGAGGCTTGCAAGCCCCCTAGAGAGTCCATCAGATTTTCCTTCCATTCACTTCAATAGAATAATCTGGCAGATTCTGTTACAGTTGTGCAATCCAGAGTTTCCTTGCTCCACCTCACTCAGGCAACGGTTAATGGCCAGGTAGCAAGGACAAAATCTACCCCCAAGTTTCTAAATGTGGAAGCTTCCTAGAAAGCAAAGACATTTTATTTCTCTTTTACACTGCTTGTGTTCAGAGTGTGGCATTTATTGTCCACCCTGAGGTGCAGTTTAAGGCAGTGCTGTAATTTTTTTTAAGAGAAGCATGTTTCATGCAACGGGGGAATAAAGAGGGCTGGACATGACGTTTTTATGTGACAAATGTGGTTTGAAAGGTGATGGGTTATTTCTTCGGGCACATTTATTTGTCTGGCCAGAAATTTCTTAGTATTCCAACATATGCGTCCTTCCTTTGCTTCTCAATCTTCCTCATTCGAAAGAACAAATACAGTTGCCATAACATTTGACATTTTAAAATATGTTTTGTTGAATACCAAATTTGTTCCCATCACGAGGAAACAGAAACACAAAGTGCTAGAAAACAACTTTTTTTATATCAACCACTAATGGCACCATTCTTTCTGAAATATTCTAATTTCTGCGATTTTGTCTCTCGAGTGCATCTGCTTTCACTTTCCTTCTGACTTTGTTTCTGCCTCTTCCACATGAATGCTTTTCCTCTGGTATCTCACATACCGCCTTTCCTTTGAAACATCTCTTTCAGATATTATATAGCCTTCTCTCCCCACATTTTTCAAACCCCTGTGTCAGCCTGCCCCAGGCATTTCTCTCTCACTGATTTGCCAACCTCAAGGCAATTCTTTTGTGGGCCTCATAAATTCTACAGCTTCTTTTCTTCTTCATGTCTGCAAACACTGCGGTAGCTCAACCATTACTGAACTTGAGGCACAAAATGAGCATGCAGAGCGAGACACAGAATCAACGTGCAGATGTCCAAAGTTATACTTCGTTTTATGCCTTTCTAACTCATGAACTCATAAATTTAACTCACAACTTCGCTATCAATTATATATTCAGTCTGAGCTTGCTGAACTACTAAAAGGAAATCCAGTTAGAAGAAAACTCGCTTATGTGTCATGATTTCTGCTTCATCATTGAATCAGAAGAATCATAGATTGATACAACACAGAAGGCATCCATTTGGCCCACCATGCTCTTAAGACCTGTCCAATTAATCTCACGTCCCTCCTCTTTCCCCATAGCCCTGTAAATTTTCCCCATCAATTATTTATTCAATTCCCTTTTGAAAGTGATAATAGAATCTGCTTCTACCACCCTTCCAGGCTATGTATTCTAGATCGCAAAAATGAGCGGCATAAAAAATATTCTGTTCATTATTTTGCCAGTTAGCTTAACTCTGTGTCCTCTGATTACCAAATCTTCTGCCACTGGAAGCAATTTCCCTTTGTCTACTTTATCACAACCCTTCATGATTGTAAACACCTTTATTAAATCTCCTCATGACCCACGCATGCCAACTTGGATGGCAGACATGTGATGGAATGTGCTACAGAGGCTAGTCTGTAGTTATTTAAGGGGCAGGATTTTCCTCTTCGCATGAGGAATTCCAATGGTGTGGGTCCTCTGCCCACTGTTCCGAACTGCCCCGGATCAAGGGTCTTTTTGTGTGCACTGCAAGGCAGGGCAACAGAGGAACATTCTGTGCTGCATCTGAGGAGGCAGAAAAGAAACTTTGAAGGGATAAAGCCCCAATGAGAAGATGACAAACGTATTTATTTGGGCTTTGGCCAAGACTCTGGCTTTTACATGCAGTGGGCAGGGGAGACCCAACCAGTGGTAATCTGGATGGCGATAAGTAGAATCGAGATTGTGACAGTGAGGCCTCAGTACTCCATTTTCTCTCATTTCATCTGTAATCCTGCCCAATTTCAGCTGGGATAACTGAGGAAAATGACCGTGAAAGTTTTGAATGTGACAAGGTTTTCAATTCTATGCGTGCGATTCAGCTGACATGAAACAAAGTCCGCTTTTGGCGTGTTTGGCAGGGTGTTTCTCAACGGCTGCAGTGCTGGGATTCGCCCCATTATTCACCGGCACTTTGCCGAGGCCACACTTCAGTGGATTTCCCGCACTGGCAAATGGAGCTCGCCAGCAGGAATGGCTCTTCGCAGATCGGGGCACCATTTTGACCGTCTGCCCTGATCTCTGCACCCCACTTTCTGGACAACCCCCCCAAATCATCTCCCTAACTATACGCCCCTGGAATACCCGCTGCCCCCCCACCCCCACCCCATGGACAGGGGAGCCCTGGGCCTGACTCTTGGCAGTGCCAATCTAGCACCTAGACACCTTCGAGCACTACCAGACTGGCATCCTGGAAATGCCCCGTTACCCTGGCAGTATCACATTGGCATTGCTATGGTGGTGCCTGTGTGGCACTGCCAGATTGCCAGGCTGGCAGGCTGGTTTGTGTGCCGGGGAAGTGCCAGGGTACCACCCTGCCATGTCCCTGACCTCCCGGGGTCTCGATTGTCCTGTGAGTTCCCCTGAGGTGTCACCACGTCTGGTCCACGTTTCTGGAAACCAGTGCTAAAAAGCATCCGGTCGAGGTTTTGCAATCGGACCATTGACACCCGGGCACCGGGTGAAAGCAACATCCTGGTTGGCTCATTTAAATATGGTGGCCTGGATCACGTTCAGCGAGGGCATGATCCAGATAATGCCGGGCAAAGCAAGTCAGGTGACTCACGATCGGCCCAGCGCTAACCCCGATCCTCCCATTGAGCATGGTGGACTGAATCAGGCTCTATATTGCATTTTGAAGAAAGGCTTTCTGAAGGTAATGCCACTGCAAACGAATGAGCTGTAAGGTTGTGTGAGGCCTTGGCATAGTGTGGAGAAACAGCCAATACTTTGTCACAATAAGCCTTTGGGTTGAGTGTTCACTGACTCTGCCAATTTCATTTAATTATGCAGACTTCTCCATCTGTTCCCAGATCCTTTAGAATATGGTTTTGAGTCTGATTACTAAAAATATTGCGCTGATATCCTCCAGCAAAGATATTCTGAAGTACAAAACTGAGCAGCAGCCTTGCTCGCAATGACTTCATGCAGCTGCGTGTACAACGCGGTAGGGTCTCTTTTGCAGTTCTCCATTTGGTTGTTTTATTTGCTCTCCATTGGCTTGTCTCACCGGCAAGACAGACCAGCAGAGGTGGCGGCGGCACAGGTGTATACAGTCAGGAGGGAGTTGCCCTGGGAGTCCTCAACATCAACCCTGGGCCCCGCAAAATCTCATGGTTTCAGGTTAAAAATGGGTTAAAAAAAACTCACGCTGATTACCACGTACTGCCTATCGTCAGCTGATGACTCAGTATGCCTCCATGTTGAACACCATTTGGAGCAAGCACTGAGGGTGGCAAAGGCACAGAATATACTCTGGGTTGGGGACATAGCTGCTAGACTGGGACTGCAGCAGGTGGTGAGGGAACAACCAAGAGGGAGAAACATACTTGACCTCATCCTCACCAATCTGCCTGCTGCAAATGCATCTGTCCATGGCAGCATCGATAGAAGTGACTATCACACAATCCTTGTGGAGACAAAGTCTAGTCTTCACATTGAGGATACCCTCCATTGTGTTGTGTGGCACTAACACCGTGCTCAATGGAATAGACTTCAAACAGATCTAGTAACTCAAGATGGGGCATCCATGAGGCGCTGTGGGACATCAGCAGCAGCAGAATTGTACTCAACCACAATCTGTAACCTCATGGCCTGGCATTCCCCCCATTCTACCATTACCACCAAGCCAGGGGATCAACCCTGGTTCAATGAAGTGTACAGGAAGGCATGTCAGGAGCAACACCACACACATTTAGATGGCATTGAGGTACGTAGGGAAGAGGTGTTGGCAATTCTGGACAGGCTGAAAATAGATAAGTCCCCGGGACCTGATGGGATTTATCCTAGGATTCTCTGGGAGGCCAGGGAAGAGATTGCTGGACCTTTGGCTTTGGTTTTTATGTCATCATTGGCTACAGGAATAGTGCCAGAGGACTGGAGGACAGCAAATGTGGTCCCTTTGTTCAAAAAGGGGAGCAGAGACAACCCCGGCAACTATAGACCGGTGAGCCTCACGTCTGTAGTGGGTAAAGTCTTGGAGGGGATTATAAGAGACAAGATTTATAATCATCTAGATAGGAATAATATGATCAGGGATAGTCAGCATGGCTTTGTGAAGGGTAGGTCATGCCTCACAAACCTTATTGAGTTCTTTGAGAAGGTGACTGAACAGGTAGACGAGGGTAGAGCAGTTGATGTGGTGTATATGGATTTCAGCAAAGCATTTGATAAGGTTCCCCATGGTAGGCTATTGCAAAAAATACGGAGGCTGGGGATTGAGGGTGATTTAGAGATGTGGATCAGAAATTGGCTAGCTGAAAGAAGACAGAGGGTGGTGGTTGATGGGAAATGTTCAGAATGGAGTACAGTCACAAGTGGAGTACCACAAGGATCTGTTCTGGGGCCGTTGCTGTTTGTCATTTTTATCAATGACCTAGAGGAAGGCGCAGAAGGGTGGGTGAGTAAATTTGCAGACGATACTAAAGTCGGTGGTGTTGTCGATAGTGTGGAAGGATGTAGCAGGTTACAGAGGGATATAGATAAGCTGCAGAGCTGGGCTGAGAGGTGGCAAATGGAGTTTAATGTAGAGAAGTGTGAGGTGATTCACTTTGGAAGGAATAACAGGAATGCGGAATATTTGGCTAATGGTAAAGTTCTTGAAAGTGTGGATGAGCAGAGGGATCTAGGTGTCCATGTACATAGATCCCTGAAAGTTGCCACCCAGGTTGATAGGGTTGTGAAGAAGGCCTATGGAGTGTTGGCCTTTATTGGTAGAGGGATTGAGTTCCGGAGTCGGGAGGTCATGTTGCAGCTGTACAGAACTCTGGTACGGCCGCATTTGGAGTATTGCGTACAGTTCTGGTCACCGCATTATAGGAAGGACGTGGAGGCTTTGGAGCGGGTGCAGAGGAGATTTACCAGGATGTTGCCTGGTATGGAGGGAAAATCTTATGAGGAAAGGCTGATGGACTTGAGGTTGTTTTCGTTGGAGAGAAGAAGGTTAAGAGGAGACTTAATAGAGGCATACAAAATGATCAGGGGGTTGGATAGGGTGGACAGTGAGAGCCTTCTCCTGCGGATGGATATGGCTGGCACGAGGGGACATAACTTTAAACTGAGGGGTAATAGATATAGGACAGAGGTCAGAGGTAGGTTCTTTACGCAAAGAGTAGTGAGGCCGTGGAATGCCCTACCTGCTACAGTAGTGAACTCGCCAACATTGAGGGCATTTAAAAGTTTATTAGATAAACATATGGATGATAATGGAATAGTGTAGGTTAGATGGCTTTTGTTTCGGTGCAACATCGTGGGCCGAAGGGCCTGTACTGCGCTGTATTGTTCTATGTTTTATGTTCTATGTTCTATATTTAAAAATGAGGTGTCAGCATTGCTACAACATAGGACTATTTGTGTGGCAAACAGCATAAGCAGCAAATAATAGACAAAGCTAAGCAATTCCACAATGACTGCATCAGAGCTAAGCCCTGTAGTCCTGCCACATCCAGCTGTGAATGGTGGTGGACAATTAAACAACTCGTTTGATAAGGTTCCCCACGGTAGGCTATTGCAGAAAATACGGAGGCTGGGGATTGAGGGTGATTTAGAGATGTGGATCAGAAATTGGCTAGCTGAAAGAAGACAGAGGGTGGTGGTTGATGGGAAATGTTCAGAATGGAGTACAGTCACAAGTGGAGTACCACAAGGATCTGTTCTGGGGCCGTTGCTGTTTGTCATTTTTATCAATGACCTAGAGGAAGGCGCAGAAGGGTGGGTGAGTAAATTTGCAGACGATACTAAAGTCGGTGGTGTTGTCGATAGTGTGGAAGGATGTAGCAGGTTACAGAGGGATATAGATAAGCTGCAGAGCTGGGCTGAGAGGTGGCAAATGGAGTTTAATGTAGAGAAGTGTGAGGTGATTCACTTTGGAAGGAATAACAGGAATGCGGAATATTTGGCTAATGGTAAAGTTCTTGAAAGTGTGGATGAGCAGAGGGATCTAGGTGTCCATGTACATAGATCCCTGAAAGTTGCCACCCAGGTTGATAGGGTTGTGAAGAAGGCCTATGGAGTGTTGGCCTTTATTGGTAGAGGGATTGAGTTCCGGAGTCGGGAGGTCATGTTGCAGCTGTACAGAACTCTGGTACGGCCGCATTTGGAGTATTGCGTACAGTTCTGGTCACCGCATTATAGGAAGGACGTGGAGGCTTTGGAGCGGGTGCAGAGGAGATTTACCAGGATGTTGCCTGGTATGGAGGGAAAATCTTATGAGGAAAGGCTGATGGACTTGAGGTTGTTTTCGTTGGAGAGAAGAAGGTTAAGAGGAGACTTAATAGAGGCATACAAAATGATCAGGGGGTTGGATAGGGTGGACAGTGAGAGCCTTCTCCCGCGGATGGATATGGCTGGCACGAGGGGACATAACTTTAAACTGAGGGGTAATAGATATAGGACAGAGGTCAGAGGTAGGTTCTTTACGCAAAGAGTAGTGAGGCCGTGGAATGCCCTACCTGCTACAGTAGTGAACTCGCCAACATTGAGGGCATTTAAAAGTTTATTAGATAAACATATGGATGATAATGGCATAGTGTAGGTTAGATGGCTTTTGTTTCGGTGCAACATCGTGGGCCGAAGGGCCTGTACTGCGCTGTATTGTTCTATGTTCTATGTTCTATGTTCTATATTTAAAAATGAGGTGTCAGCATTGCTACAACATAGGACTATTTGTGTGGCAAACAGCATAAGCAGCAAGTAATAGACAAAGCTAAGCAATTCCACAATGACTGCATCAGAGCTAAGCCCTGTAGTCCTGCCACATCCAGCTGTGAATGGTGGTGGACAATTAAACAACTCGTTTGATAAGGTTCCCCACGGTAGGCTATTGCAGAAAATACGGAGGCTGGGGATTGAGGGTGATTTAGAGATGTGGATCAGAAATTGGCTAGCTGAAAGAAGACAGAGGGTGGTGATTGATGGGAAATGTTCAGAATGGAGTACAGTCACAAGTGGAGTACCACAAGGATCTGTTCTGGGGCCGTTGCTGTTTGTCATTTTTATCAATGACCTAGAGGAAGGCGCAGAAGGGTGGGTGAGTAAATTTGCAGATGGCTTTTGTTTCGGTGCAACATCGTGGGCCGAAGGGCCTGTACTGCGCTGTATTGTTCTATGTTCTATGTTCTAACTCACTGGAGGAGGAGGCTCCACAAATATCCCAATTCTCAATGATGGAGGAGCTCATCACATATGTGCAAAAAACAAGGCTGAAGCCTTCGCAATAATCTTCAGCCAGAAATGCCGAGTGGATGATCCATCTCGGTCTCCTCCGGAGGTCCCCAGCAACACAGATGTCCGTCTTCAGCCAATTTGATTCACTCCCCGTGATAACAAGAAACAGCTGAAGGCACTGGACACTGCAAAGGCTATGTACTCTGACAATATCCCAGCAATAGTACTGAAGACTTGTGCTCCAGAAATACCGCACTCTAGCCAAGCTGTTCCTGCTACAATACTGGCATCTACCTGGCAATGTGGAAAATTGCCCAAGTGTGTCCTATACACAAGAAACAGGACAAATCCAACTCAGTCAATTACCGCCCTATCAGTCTACTCTCCATCATCAGCAAGTGATGGAAGGAGACATCAACAGTGCTATCAAGCCAAACGTACTCAGCAATAACCTGCTCATGGATGCTCAGCTTGGGTTCCACCAGAGTCACTCAGCTCCTGATCTCATTACAGCCTTGGTTCAAACATGGACAAAAGAACTGAGTGTCAAGGTGAGGTGAGAATGACTGCCCTTGACTTCAAGGCAGCATTTGACCAAGTATGGCATCAAGGAGTCCTAGTCAATGGGAATCAGGGGGATTCTCTGCTGGTTGGAGTCATACCTGGCACAAAGGAAGGTGGTTGTGTGGTTGGAGGTCGATCACCTCAGCTCCAGGACATCAGTGCCAGAGTTCGTCAGAGTAGTGTCCTGGGCCCAACCATTTCCAGCTGCTTCATCAATGACCTCTCTTCCATCATAAGGTCAGAAGTGGGGATGTTTGCAGATGACTACGCAATGTTCAACACCATTTGTGACTCCTCAGATAGTGAAACAGTCCATCTCCAAATGCAGCAAGACCTGCACAATATCCAGGCTTGGGCTGAAAAGTGGCAAGTTACATTCGCGCCACACAAGTGCCAGGCAGTGACCATCTCCTACAAGAGATGATCGAAACGTGAACCCTTGACGGTCAATGGCATTATCATCGCTGAATCCTCATAACCAACATCCTGGGGGTTACCATTGATCAGAAACTGAACTGGACTAGCCATATTAATACTGTGACTACCAAAGCAGGTCAAAGGCTAGGAATCCTATGGCGAGTATCTCACCTCCTGATCCCCCAAAGCCTGTCCACCGTCTACAAGGTTCAAGTAGGAGTGTAATGGAACACTCTCCACTTGCCAGGATTAGTGCAGCTCCAACAAAACTCAAGGATCCATCCAGGATAAAGCAGCCTGTTGATTGCTCCCCTTTCCACAAATATTCAACATTCCACCACCGATGAACAATGGCAGCCGTATGTACCATCAACAAGATGCACTGCGGTAACTCACCAAGGTTCCTTAGACAACGCCTTCCAAAACTATGACCACTCTCATCTAGAAGGACAAGAGCAGCAGATACCTGGGAACCCCACCACCTGGAGGTTCCCCTGCAAGCCACTCACTACCCCAACTTGGAAATATATCACCATTCCTTCGCTTTCGCTAGGTCAAAATCCTGGAACTCCCTCCCTGACAGCACTGTGGATGTACCTACACCTCAGGGACTGCAGCAGTTCAAGAAGGCAACACATCACCACCTTCTGCTGAGCAACTAGAGATGGACAGTAAATGCTGGCCGAGCCAGCGATGTCCAGGTACCCGTCAGGGGGGTTGGTTTCGGTTGGGGGCTGAAGCATTCCAGGTTGGGGGTCACCCCCTGGGTTGGGGGGTGAGGGGCTTTACGTCTGCAAGATCTTCAAGCCATCTTTAAATATTGTGGAGACCGAAAACAGAGGCAACCACAGCTACAGCTTCTCTCCCCTACCAAAATCTTCAGGTCAAAGCCCTGCTGCAGCTTCTTTCATGAAAGTCAATATCACCCCCTTTGACTGTGAACAGCCTCTAGCTTCACAGCTAAAGGCTTTTCAAATGAGGAATTATCCTTGTCAGTTGCAAAAGCAATTCATGGTCCCTGAACTCTCAAATGCCTCCTCGAAGGCACAGATGACATGTCTCAGAGGATGATTAGTGCACTGAATGTCCAGCAAGCTTTGATGCCTGAATACTGCAATCTAGGAGTGGTAGCACCATAGAGGTAACTGCCAACAATCAAAGACTAGGGCTTCTCCACTGAGGACCCTCTCGCGCCCAAAGGGTAAGTGTGTGGATGAGCGGAGGGCAGCTGAGCACGGCCTCCCTAATGTTTCCAGCAGCGGTCTGGGGTCCAGGGGCTCCTGATCTGGCCTGTAGTGAGTGTGCAGATCAAGGTTAGCCAGCTGAACTGATTTACTAGATGGAACTCTGGGAGAAGGCGGGACAGTCACGGTAAGGGTGAAGGAGGTTTGGGGGATTTGAGTGTCCCGTGATGAAAGCCCTAACTGATTGTTCATCTCTCACCTTCTCCAATTCCTTCCAGATAAAACCATGTTTGCTGGTGTCAATCTGCAGAGGCTGCCATTGTTGTTTTTATGACTGCTAAGATGGGCAGACTCCATAGAAGGAAGCAAGACCAACATAGGCTGGAGGCAGCACCACATGAAAAATGAAAAAACATTAACATTGTGTAAAAAGAGAATATAGGGGCTGTTTAGCACAGGGCTAAAAAGCTGGCTTTTAAAACAGACCAAAGCAGGCCAGCAACACTGTTCCATTCCCGTACCAGCCTCCCCGAACAAGCGCCGGAATGTGGCGACTAGGGGCTTTTCACAGTAACTTCATTTGACGCCTACTTGTGACAATAAGCGATTTTCATTCATTTTTTCATGATAGAAAGACAGTGCTGCACCTGTGCCACGTCCTCACAGACATGGCACCCCCTCGAGGAAGGGAACACTCATTCCAGGTGTCCGTCACTGCAGCTATCAACGTCTCTGCCACCAGATCATTCCAGAGCTCAGGCGGGGACCTGTGTGGCATATCACAATTTTCTGTCCTAGGCCCACAGGTGAATCAGAGAGGTGATGGATGCTCTGTATGTCTGGGAATCTGGCTTTATCACCTTCGACCTGGACCAGGCCCACCAAGATGCCTGAGCTGCAGGATTTGCCGCCATCACCGGGATGCCCAAGGTCCAGGGGGCCATCGATGGCACGCATGTCACTCTGCAAGCCCTGTGGCATTAGGGAGTCTCTATATTTGATTTGATTTATTATTGTCACATGTATTAGTATAGAGTGAAAAGTATTGGGCGTGATTCTCCGCTCCCGCGCCGGTTGGGAGAATCGCCTGGTGCGCCATTTTTCCATGCGACGCCGGTCCGACACCCTCCCGCGATTCACCCAAGCGGCGAGAACGGCGTCGTCGAGTTCTGCGCAGCGCAGGCCGGGGAATCGCCCGAGACACCCAAAATAGCGATTCTCCGCTTCCCCCGCTATTCTCCGGCCCGGATGGGCCGAAGTCCCAACGGCGTGACCCCAGTTCACGCTGTCGCCGTTCACACCTGGTAAATGACTGGCTGACGCTGAGCAGGGAGGAGGTGAGCGGACTGTCCCGGAGCTCCTGCAGACCGGGTCGGCTTCCCCGAGAACGCTGCGGCCAACGGGGGGTGGGGGGGCTGGGAGACAGTGTGTGGAGGTGGGTGAGGGAGGGAGTGGAGGTGGGAGGGGGGAGGGAGAGTGTGCAGGTGGGAGGGGGTGAGGGAGGGAGTGGAGGTGGGAGGTGGGTGAGGGAGGGAGTGGAGGTGGGAGGGGGGAGGGAGAGTGTGCAGGTGGGAGGGGGTGAGGGAGGGAGTGGAGGTGGGAGGGGGGAGGGAGGGAGTGGAGGTGGGAGGGGGGAGGGAGAGTGTGGAGGTTGGAGGGGGTGAGGGAGGGAGTGGAGGTGGGAGGGGGAGGAAGGGTGTGGAGTGGGAGGGGGGACGGAGGGAGGGGGTGAGGGAGGGAGTGTAGGTGGGAGGGGGAAGGGCGAGAGTGGAGGTGGGGGTGAGGGAGGGAGTGGAGGTGGGAGGGGGAGGGAGAGTGTGGATGTGGGAGGGGTGAGGGAGGGAGTGGAGGTGGGAGGGGGAGGGAGACTGTGGAGGTGGGAGAGGGAGGGAGTGGAGGTGGGAGGTGGGAGGGAGGGAGTGGATGTGGGAGGGGTGAGGGAGGGAGTGGAGGTGGGAGGGGGAGGGAGACTGTGGAGGTGGGAGAGGGAGGGAGTGGAGGTGGGAGGTGGGAGGGAGGGAGTGGAGGTGGGAGGGGGTGAGGGAGAGTGTGGAGGTGGGAGGAGGGTGAGGGAGGGAGTGGAGGTGGGAGGGGAGAGGGAGAGTGTGGAGGTGGGAGAGGGGTGAGGGAGGGAGTGGAGGTGGGAGGGGGGTGAGGGAAGGAGTGGAGGTGAGAGTGGGGAGTGGAGGGTGTTGTCCATCCGCGGATGCCACATGTCAGCCGCACTGCCATGGCAGGACGGTGACGAGGACACGGCCGCAGGTTGTCATGTGGCTGATGGGCACAGGCGAGTGGCACACTGGTGAGGACGGTGTGAACTGACTGTTGGACACAGACAGTGACCAGGTGTTAGGCTGGCTGATTATCTGCAGCGCGACCATCCCACCGGGGCACACAGGTATCCCACGCAACCCGGCTGGCGAGGTGTGGAAGAACCTCCGTGTAACCTGGCGTTTCTCTGCCCCCCACCACCCTCCTGCAGGTCACCATGTATGCCAACCAGACAGCGATGTTCACTGCCCTGGTTGGAGCCGCAGCTCTGCAGGTGGCCATCCGGCAGCGTAGACTGCGACGGCCCACAGTGGCTGCACATGCAGCGGCTGCTGCTGCAGAGGGGCTGGCCGTGGAGTGGCCCGTTGTCGCCGCGCAGGCCATAGGCGCTCAGGCCCAGAATGTCCAGGGGGCTGCCGAGGGGAACATTGACCCCCCGACGGCGAGGAATGCACAGGAAGCGGGCACTGATATCGAATTGCTTGGGGGGGAGGAGGAGGAGGAGCCACTGATGGTGGTGCCAGGGCGCCACAGGCGTCCAGCAAGGCCGAGGGTGTACCGTGACAGAATGTCGTTCGAGGCCCTACCGGACATCACATGCAGGAGGAGACTACGGTTCAACAGGGAGATGGTCGCACATATATGCCACCTCGCAGCACACCTCGCAGCATTTGGAACGGGAGGAGGACACGCGATACCAGTCTCCGTCAAGGTGACGGTGGCCCTAAACTTTTACGCTACCGGTTCCTTCCAGGCGCCGAGCGGGGACCTATCCGGGATCTCACAGGCATCGGTCCACAGGTGCATGAGGGCCGTGACCAACGCCTTGTACGCCATCGCTGACAGGTACATTAAATTCCCCGAGGACCGAGCACAGCAGGAAGCACGGGCACGCGGATTCGCCAAGGTGGCCGGGGGTACCGATGGTCCAGGGTGTCATCGACGGTGTGCACGTCCCCATGCGCCCACCTGCAGACAACAGGGAGGTGTTCATGAACAGGAAGGGCGCATACACCATGAACATTCAGGTGGTGTGCGACCCCCACATGAAGATCATGCACATGTGTGCAAAGTACCCCGGGGGTGTGCATGCCGCCTACATTCTGGCACAGTCGTTTATCGCCGCAATGTTCGATGGATGCCCCCCCCCCCCCCCCCCCCCCGCCCCCCCCAGCTGAGGGGCTGGTTGCTGGGCGACAGGGGCTATCCGTTGAGGTCATGGCTGATTACGCCAATACGGAGGCCTCACACCAACGCGGAGAGCCTATACAACGAGGCCCATGCAACAACCAGGGGTGTGGTGGAGCAGTGCTTCGGCCTGCTGAAGATGCGATTCAGATGCCTGGACCACTCCGGAGGGGCCCTGCAGTACCGGCCCGACAGCGTCGGTTGCATAGTTGTGGTCTGCTGTGCGCTGCACAACATTGCCATGCAGAGGGGAGATGCCCTGGTGGAGGAGTCGGAGGGAGGACCCGACGGCACCGGAGCTAACGCAAACGAAGGCAGGAGGAAGAGGAGGAGGAGGAGGAGGAGGAGGATGGCGTGCATCAGGGTGGGGGAGGGGCGCAGGCCACAAACAATGCCCGGGTGTTGGTTACGTCCTGGAGGCTGCATGACGGCACCGTCGAGGACAGCGGGCACGCGACGCGTTGGTGGCCGCACGGTTCACGCACCGTGGGGGAGGAATTTGCTGAACACTGCCACTTGCACCGTCAGTCCTACACACGGGCACCACGCTACACCCCCCACCCCCCCCCCACCCGCATCCCCGCACCGCGTTCACGGCATCAATTCCACATCACCTTACCACTGCGGCACTACGGGTTTGCACTACATTGACGATTGTGTAAGCGGTTGTGATCAGTGCCATGTTGAATGATGACAGCCCGCTCTGCGATGAGCTGTGAGCTGATTCACCAGCCAAGGTCTGACTCATGGCTATAGCTGAACCATCCACTCCGGTGGTCACAGCCTTCGTAACGGACATTTCATCACGTGCCCGTGTGGGGTAGCTGGCATCGGAGTGCCGAGGACTACGGTGTCCGATTTTGGGAGGCGGTGGGGAAAGGGACAGCACATCCGGGACCGACGTTGAACCGCTCGTTAACCCCAGCGCCACTCGGTCACCCTCACGAGCCCCCTGGCACCGGACATAGCACAGAGTCTTACAAGTTAAGTGCAACAGTGAGTTTAATTGTGACATTCACAGACAGATGCCCTACCCCCTACAACTAAACTGTGCCCTGCACCCGTGCCAACTTATTATGTGCCTAACTTCCTTGCCTCATGGGCCCTACCACTACGTCTAGGTGTCTCCCCAGATGGTACAGCAGGAATGGAGGCAGACTGCTGAGATTCACGCCCTGTGACATGACTCCCCATCGGCACGCGTTTCCTGTGGCGGGTCGGCCTCGATGGGCCAGGCTGCTCGGCGGGCGTGCTGGATGGCGTGGTGCCACCCTGTCCTGCCCGCTGCCCACCAGATGCGCCAGGGACGGAACGGGGGGAGGCCGCGTGTCCCGGGACGTCCCTTGCTGGAGGTACCAGGACAGGTCCCAGAACCTCCTCCTCCCTCAGGGAGCCCAGTGGCCCCCGGGCCTCACTGTGGGACGGAGGTGCGATCGGAGACATGCCCCGTCACACCATCGACACCTGGTGCTGCCAGTCCTGGAGGCCTGCAGCGGTATCGACCATAGTCCGAATGTTTGCAGAGACGGAGCCCAGGGAGTGCGATATTCCTGCCATGGACTGTGCTATCTCAACCTGTGAGTGCGCTATGCCATCCATCACGTGCGCCAGGCGGTCTATGCTCTCCGCGACTGACTGCTGGGACTGTGCCATCGCCTGCTGGGACCGCGTCATGGCATGGTGACACTCGGCCAGTGGCCTGGAGAGCGGCGGCAATGTCGTGTTGGCTCTGGCGCATGGCTACCTGTGAGAGGGCAGCCCTCGCCTGGGCCATGGATGACGCGCGCACGTGAAGCCCAACGCCTTGCAGAACCTGACCAATGGTCGAAACCGTTTCACCCATTGCCTCCACCGCGGACGCCACCCGTGTGGTGTCGGCCTGGGTGGCTGCGATGAGCGGCACCACTCCCTGCTCCTGGACGCGAATGGACTCCTCCAACTGTGTGTGCAGGTCCTGGAAGATGGCCCTCATCCCGTTAATCAGTCCCTGGGTGTCCACATGCATCGGTTGTCCGGGTGGGTCAAGTACATCCAGGAACCCGGGAGCCATCTGGGTGGCAGCTGTTTGCTGGGCCTGGGCTGCCCTCCGACCGTCCAGCCCCTCGGCTGCTCCAAACTCCACCTGCTGTACCGGCTCGGCTGTGTGGTGTGCACCAGACCGTGACCCGGGAGCCTCATCACTTATCTGCCCAACCGAGGTGAGTGTCTCTGCGATGGTGGATGGTGTGGGAGCAGCAGTGCCGCTAGCTCGAGGTCAGCATCCGTTAGGAAGTCTGGTGTGTACCGGTCCCCCTCATGGCCCGGCGCAAGGTGCATGCGGCGCATGTCATGTTGCCCTCCAGGTGATTCCGTGGACTGTGTGGCCGTTCTCGGTGCGTCATCGTCACTGTCCGTCCTGTGCCCCTCAGTATTGTCTCTGCCCGTCGTATGGCTGGCGTCCCTGTCCAGCGTCCCGGACTGAGAGGATGGCCCTCCTGTCCGACCGACTGCCACCCTCTGGCGTGCGTTCCTGGGTGCGCTTGAGGTTGGAGATGGTCAGCTGCGTCTTGGCCGAGACGACCCTGGACGTTCGGCGGCTGGTCCTGGGGAACACAACGATACGGGGTTCGTTAGACAATCTGGGCCGGGTGTATGGTGGTGGTGGGGGCAGTGTGTGAGGGGGGGAGGGGATCGGGGGTGCAGTGGCATGATTGTGAGGGAGGAGGGGATCGAGGGTGCAGTGGCCAGAGTGTGAGGGGGGAGGGGATCGAGGGTGCAGTGGCCAGAGTGTGAGGGGGGAGTGGATCGGGGGTGCAGTGGCCAGAGTGTGAGGGGGGAGGGGATCGAGGGTGCAATGGCCAAAGTGTGCGGGGGCGATGACGGGTTGGGGGCGGAGGGGTGAGGACCTGCAGGGTTGTCTCACTTGCTTCTGCGCCTCCAACCTGGCATGTCGCGACCTCCCGGGTGGCGGATCCCCCAGCGAGGTCCAGGGCCCTCTGCTCGTGAACATTTAGGGGGTGCAGCACAGGAGAACCCCCTCCGGTTCTCATATGCTCACGGTGGTTTTGAGCTGTCTTGTCCTGGGGGGGTGAGTTGGATAAAGCATCACAATTAGGCGGGTATCATCAGGGTGTGCAGATATTAATGCTGGGTGAAGAAACAGTTGGAGCCACGCCATGGCATCTCTCCAGGGGGGGTCCCCATGCTCATGTGGGTCGAATACAACGTTGTGCACCCTGAACCCCCCCATCCACCCACCCAACCCCCACCCCACTTCCCCCCCTCATGCCCGGGGGGGGTTTGGTTGTGACCCGGAAGCACTCTCATGGCACTTACCCTGGCAGACCGAGTGAGGTCATGCAGCTTCTTCCGACACTGCTCCCCGGACCGGGGGGGGGGGGGGGGGGGGGAGGGGGGGGGGTGCCCCACAGCACTCACAGCGGTGCCAACTTCACGCCAACCATGCCTCACCGTGCTGGATGGCTGGCGATGCCCACGTCTTGGGCAGAGGGTGGCCCTTCGGTTTTCTACCTCATCGAGGAGGGTGTCCAGGTCCGTGTCCCGGAACCTCGGTGCGGCTCGTCGGGGCTCAGTCATCTCTTCTCCTTCTCCTGCTCCTGGTCCTTCCGTGCGCGGATCACACCATATATGGCGCAGCGCCGCGTCATTTGGGCGTCGCACGCTTACGACGTTACTTTTACGCCATGCCCCCCCGAGTTCTTCGCGGCCCTGCTCCTAGCCCATTTTCGGGTCTTGAATCGATCGCGATTGGGGCCGTTTCGTGCCGTCATGAAACTCAACAGTGTTCACGACGGCATGGGCACTTAGTCGTGGAGAACCGCGCCCATTGTTTCTTGCAAGCTAAACAGACAATGCATACCGTACATAGGGAAGGAAGGAGAGACTGCAGAATATAATGTTACAGTCATAACTAGGGTGCAGAGAAAAGATCAACTTAATACGAGGTAGGTCCATTCAAAAGTCTGATGGCAGTAGGGAAGAAGCTGTTCTTGAGTCGGTTGGTACGTGACCTCAAACTTTGGTATCTTTTTCCTGATGTAAGAAAGTGGAAGAGAGTATGTCCAGGGTGGGCGGGGTCCTTAATTATGCTGACTGCCTTTCTGAGGCAGCGGGAATTATAGATACAGTCAATGGATGGGAGGATGGTTGGCGTGATGGACTGGGCTACATTCACAACCTTTTGTAGTTTCCTGCGGCATTGGGCAGAGCAGGCTCCATACCAGGCTGTGATACAACCAGAAAGAATGCTTTCAATGGTGCATCTGTAAATGTTGGTGAGGGTCGAGCTGACATGCCAAATTTCCTTAGTCTTCTGAGAAAGTAGAGTCGTTGGTGGGCTTTCTTAACTATAGTGTCGGCATGGGGGGACCAGGACAGGTTATTGATAATCTGGACACCTACACATTTGAAGCTCTCGACCCTTTCTACTTTGTTCCCATTGGTGTAGAAAGGGACATGTTCTCCTCTACGCTTCCTGAAGTCAGAATGACAATCTCCTTCGTTTTGTTGACATTGAGGGAGAGATTATTGTCGTCGTACCAGTTCACCAGATTCTCTATCTCATTCCTGTACTCTGTCTCGTCATTGTTTGAAATCCGACCCACTATGGTGGTGTCATCAACAAATTAGAAAATCGAGTTGGAGGGGAATTTAGCCACACAGTCAAAGGCGTATAAAGAGTATAGTAGGGGGCTGAGGACACAACCTTGTGAGGCACCGGTGTTGAGTGTCATGATATCCACATCAGCATATCATGGTGCTGTAGCACACAATGACTTACGAGAGAGACGAGAAGTGATGAAGTCGATCCAAGCTTTATTAAGCGATGCTTGTCCCCAGCAGCTCAGCAACAGAATGAAGCTGCGGGGAGAAGCTCGGGTTCTTATACTCCGCCTTCAGGGCGGAGCCAGGAGTCGGCAGCCAACCAGGACCCGGGATCTGTCAGCCAATAGCATCACGGCTTCACAGTCCCACATGACCCCTAATGCATACCACCACATTCACCCCTTGTTAAAAAGGAACCCGGCGGGGTGGTGGTTCGAATGGTGTTAGGGGTTTACAAGGCTGGCCCTGGAAGGAAAATTCCGGACATGTTACTACAGTTTTAGCCCTACACTGGGCTATGTACAAGTTTGTGAAACTATTTACAATATTAGCAAAACATTTTTTTTGTTACAACAACATTCTTGGTGTCACGCGGATTCCACGAGTCGAGCGGGCGGTCTGGTCTTCCTCGTCGATCGCCTCAGCCCCGGTGGAGGTGCAGGTGCTTGTTCAGGCGTTGTCGTCTCCGGGAGCGTTTCGGTGTTTGTTCCTGTTTTACTCCTGGGCGGGCACGGGAGGAGGACCGATCCCCCCGGGAAGGGGGCGGTCGCGGGGTGCGCCGGTGGCAGGGAGGGGATGATCGATGTCGGGGGGGGTGTGTGTGTTGCCGGTGGGCGCCAGGTCTCGCAGGGGGACCGTGTCCTGTCGGCCATCGGGGTACGCCACGTAGGCATACTGTGGGTTCGCGTGGAGAAGGTGACCCCTCTCGACCAACGAGTCCGATTTGTGCGCCCGCACATGTTTCCGGAGCAAGATGGGTCCTGGGGCCGCCAGCCAGGTCGGCAGCGACGTTCCGGAGGAGGACTTCCTGGGGAAGACAAGGAGGCGCTCATGAGGCGTTTGGTTAGTGGTGGTACACAGCAGCGACCGGATGGAGTGGAGAGCGTCCGGGAGGACCTCCTGCCACCGGGAAACTGGGAGATCCCTGGACCATAGGGCCAGTAGGACGGTCTTCCAGACCGTGCCGTTCTCCCTCTCTACTTGCCCGTTCCCCCGGGGGTTGTAGCTGGTCATCCTGCTCGAGGCTATGCCCTTGTTGAGCAGGAACTGGTGCAGCTCGTCACTCATGAAGGAGGACCCCCTGTCGCTATGGATATATGCGGGGCAACCGAACAGTGTGAATATGGTGCCAAGGGCTTTAATGACTGTGGCCGCTGTCATGTCGGGGCAGGGGATGGCGAAGGGGAAACGAGAGTACTCGTCCACCACGTTCAGGAAGTATGCGTTGCGGTCGGTGGAGGGGAGGGGCCCTTTGAAATCCAAACTGAGGCGTTCAAATGTGCGGGAAGCCTTGATCAGGTGCGCTCTATCCGGCCTGAAAATGTGCGGTTTGCACTCTGCGCAGATGTGGCAGTTCCTGGTGACTGTACGGACCTCCTCCACAGAGTAGGGGAGGTTGCGGGACTTTATGAAATGGTAGAATCGAGTGACCCCCGGGTGGCATAGGTCCTCGTGGAGGGCTTGGAGGCGGTCTATTTGTGTGTTGGCACATGTGCCGCGGGATAGGGCATCGGACTGCTCGTTCAGTTTTCCGGGACGGTACAAGATCTCATAGTTGAAGGTGGAGAGCTTGATCCTCCACCTTAAGATCTTGTCATTTTTAATTTTGCCCCGCTGTGCATTATCGAACATGAAGGCTACCGACCGTTGGTCGGTGAGGAGAGTGAATCTCCTGCGGCCAGGTAATGCCTCCAATGTCACACAGCTTCCACTATGGCTTGGGCTTCCTTTTCCACTGAGGAGTGGCGGATTTCTGAGGCGTGGAGGGTCCGGGAGAAAAAGGCCACGGGTCTGCCCGCTTGGTTAAGGGTGGCCGCCAGAGCTACGTCGGATGCGTCGCTCTCGACCTGGAAGGGGAGGGACTCGCCAATGGCGCGCATCGTGGCCTTTGCGATATCCATGAGGAGGCACATGCGGTCGGGGTCAGGCCCAAGAAGTCCGTTTTGGACTACATAGCCGAGAATGGCTAACCGGGTCGTGCTGAACGCACACTTCTCTTTGTTGTAGGTCAGGTCGAGAAGGATGGCAGTGCGGAGGAATTTATCGAGGTTGGCATCGTGGTCCTGCTGGTCATGGCCGCAGATGGTGACATTATCTAAGTACGGAAAGGTGGCCCGCAAACCGTACTGGTCGACCATTCGGTCCATCTCTCTTTGGAAGACCGAGACCCCATTTGTGACACCGAAAGGAACCCTAAGGAAGTGGTAGAGGTGACCGTCCGCCTCGAAGGCCGTGTATGGCCGGTCCGACTTCCGGATGGGGAGCTGGTGGTAGGCGGATTTCAGGTCAATTGTTGAGAAGACCCGGTAATGCGCAATCTGATTGACCATCTCAGATATGCGTGGGAGGGGGTACGTGTCGAGCTGCGTGTACCGATTGATGGTCTGGCTGTAATCCACGACCATCCTGTGTTTCTCCCCACACACACACTGATGGACAGGTAGATGGACCAACCAACACACACACAACATCACAGCCAATCACCAGTGAGAGCACATGCACTATAAAACAGGGAATACCACAGTTCCCGCTGATTCCAACAGGAGGTAGCTCAGAGCACAGAGCTCACAGCGCGCCACTCAGACATACACCATGTGCTGAGTGCCTCACTAAGATAGTGATAGGGCTGGGTCCACAGGTTAGCTGGTGAAGCACGTACCCAAGCCAGCAGTTAGTTGTAATCGGTGTTAAGATAATAAAACAGAGTTGTACCATCTACAGCCGTGTTGGATCATTTGTGCAGCAGAACACCCAACACAACATTGAGGATGATTGTGGAGGAGCTGTTGTTGCCTATCCTTACTGATTGTGGTCTGTGGGTTAAGAAGTTCAAGATTCAGTCGTAGAGGGAGGAGCCGAGGCCCAGGCCACGGAGTTTGGCGATGAGTTTCGTAGGAATAATGGTGTTGAAGGCTGAGCTGTAGTCAATAAATAGGTGTCTGACATAGGTGTCTTTGGTATCTGGGATTTCCAGTGTTGAGTGCAGGGCCAAGGATATGGTGTCTGCTGTGGACCTGTTGCAGTGGTAGGTGAACTGCGGTGGATCAAGGCAATTCGGGAGGCTGGAGTTGATTCGTGCCATGGCTAACCTTTCCAGGCACTTCATAGATTATCATAGAATTTACAATGCAGAAGGAGGCCATTCGGCCCATCGAGTCTGCACCGGCTCTTGGAAAGAGCGCCCTACCCCAGGTCAACACCTCCACCCTATCCCCATAACCCAGTAACCCCACCCAACACTAAGGGCAATTTTGGACACTAAGGACAATTTATCATGGCCAATCCACCTAACCTGCACATCTTTGGACTGTGGGAGGAAACCGGAGCACCCGGAGGAAACCCACGCACACACGGGGAGGATGTGCAGACTCCACACAGACAGTGACTCAAGCCAGAATCGAACCTGGAACCCTGGAGCTGTGAAGCGATTGTGCTATCCACAATGCTACCGTGCTTCATAATGATGTATGTCAGAGCCACTGGACGATAGTCATTAAGGCACACTGTTTGGCTTTTCTTTGGTACAGGGATGATGGTCGTCTTCTTGAAGCAGATAGGGACCTCAGATTGTTGTAAAGAGCGGTTGAAGATGTCTGTGAATACCCCACCAGCTGATCCGCGCAAGACCTGAGTGCCCGTCCGGGTACCCCGTCCGGTCCAGTAGCTTTCCGTGGGTTGACCTTCAAGAAGGCTGCTCTGGCATCTGCAATGTTGACCTCAAATACAAGTTCATCAGAGGCTTCCAGGGTGGAGGGCGTGCTCTCGCTGACCCCTTGCTCAAAGCGGGCAGAGAATGCATTGAGCTCATCAGGGAGGGGTGCATTGGAGCCGATGATTTTACATGCCTTCATCTTGTAGCCCGTTGTGTCGTGCAGACCTTGCCATAGTCTGCGGGGGTCCATGTGACTAGCCTGGGACTTGAGCTTGGTCCGGTAATAGGAAGCGGTTCCACTCACTGAGTGTTCAAATTGTGTGCGATCACCAGGTCAAGTTTATGTACGTGTGTGCTCACTATCCTGGGAGCTTGCATGGCTGCTGCATCCTGGGGCACTCGGAAATCGCCGATGCCTTTGACGACCAGCCCAGGATGACATGTAGGTTCGTGGTGGACAAGGGATACCCGCTGAGGTAATGGCTGATGACGCTGGTGCGGAGGCCTGAGACTGAGGCGAAGACCCGATATGATGAGGCTCACGTTGCCATCCATGCTGTTGTTGAACGGTGCATCAGGCTGCTGAAAATTTGGTTCCGATGCCTTGACCGCTGTAACGGTGCCCTGCAATACAACCCGCCGGAGGGTCTCCCGCTTTGTGGTGGTCTGCCATGCGCTTCACAATCTGGCACAGCAGTGGGGTGACATGCTGGAGGGACAGGAGGAGGGAGGACGCGCAGACTTGTTTGAGGAGGAGACAGCCCATGAGGGGCTAGAGGATGAGCCCGAGAAGGAGCCGGAGGATGGAGAACCGGCTGCGGAGAGGGTGCAACATGCCAGAAGGACCAGGGAAGTCCTCATCATCTCCAGATTATCCTAGGATGAGGCTGTGTCCATCAGCTGAACACCCAGCAACCCCCCCATTTCCATCTCCTCCCGCCAATCTCCCTCCCCTCCGTTCCCACCTCCCCTTCCATCACTCCATCCTTAACACTGCCCCCTCCTCGACCACCCTGTTCCCCCCTCCAAGGGATGTGTGTAACATCACTCCAGAGTGATGGGCCTGTCTTGGCAATGTCAGCGGGTCACTACATAGGAGCGTGATGATAACTCGCTGTGAGGAAAGCTCTGGTTCCCCAGTTCCTGTTTAAGTCTGACTCCCGTCTTTTTGCTGAGAGCACGCTCACACCCATCCTCATGACGGAGACTGCATCGGGGGCTTTGATATTGGACAACTGTGCCCAGGGAGCAGAGGGGAAAAGGGGTGGGGTGCAGCTCCGCTGCGAAGATTAATAAGACAGAGGTTTCACATGTATGAGGTGTGACATATTTTAATAGTGAACATTTTAATGTGACAGATTTCCATTCCCTCTAGCTATGGACAGTGACCTCACCAGTGCCCATTCAGTGTTCCTCTCTCTTCTTTATCTTTCATGGTGTGCTGCCATGTCTAGGTGTGTCCCCAGAATGCACATCAGAGGAGGAGGCAGCCTTCTGCTTTCCACAACCTGTGCCCTTTGATGCCCTTGGTGGACATCCACTGGAGAGCCTGAAGCCAGAGGGCCCCGGTCGACTAACCAGTGTCTCAGGTGTCACCGTGCCACCCTGTTCTGCCTGCTGCCATTGAGATGCGCTGGTGTCAGGAGAGGGGGATTCAGAAGAACTGGAGACCAACATAATCTCCTTGATTGCAGGTCCTTGGTTGGCCTCTAGTGTTTCCTCCTCCGTGAAAATGCCCATAGGGTCCTGGGGACTCCGTGGGACAGAAGGGCAGCTGGAGTGAGCTCCAGAGGCCTGTCAGTCACCTGCACTGGCAGTCCCCATTATCTGCACCATGGTGTCGACGCCCTCAGCGATTGTCGTCAGTATCTGCGCCATTCTCTGCAGTGCCTCAGCAATGTCCACCTGCATCTGGGACATGTCCCTCAGCGAATGGGATATGATGTCAAGGCCCTCAACCATGGTCATTACTGATTGAACCATGCCTTGGGTACCACCACTCAATGTACAGACACGAGGTCCAGGTTTTCCACTGCGGTCACCAAACTGTTGGCCTTGGTGCCATGCATTGCCGGCACCATCTCCTGCACCTGAAGCTTTTTGACTCCTCCAATCGGCCTTACAGTTGCTGGAATGTCACTGATAACCCCTCCTGAATCTCACGGCTCTGTCTTGTCATCTGTAACAGCTCAGTGAGAACCTTGTCCAGAGGCTCGGCATCTGGTTGGTACCCCGCTGTGTGCTAAGATCCAGCAGACCTCCGACTGTGACTCTCTTGGATATTCCTCCCTCCTTCTAATTCTGTCTCAGCAATTGTGTGATGGTCACCAGATTGTGCCCATTAATGTCGCCCATCAAATTGTGTGTCTCTGAACTGGTGGAAGGTATGTCGCCGATGGTCTCCTCAGAGCTTTGCTCCGAGGTGGGCTCTAGGGTGGCTGGGGAGGATGACTCCGGATGGCCTAGCCCTACCAGATAGAGATCCTGCGAGACAATGGATGTGTGGTCAGTGAGATGGAAGGATCATTTTGTCTGACATGAACAACTCACTTGAGACAGGTCATCTGGGTGAAGGGGCAATGGATCCTCACCTCTCTGGCGCAGGCCAACCTTGTCAGTCACTGATCTCTCCTTGGGCAAATCTGTGATTTCCAGGGCCCGGAGGTGGGCGGGGGGGGCGTGAGGACTTGAATCTCTGGGATTCCTCCCCCCATCCTGGCCCTAGGGACAAAGAGAGGGCATTGTGAGCCGCACACTTGATGGGTCAGGGTCTATGTCAGGTGCATTTGTGGGCATCGCACCTGGACATGAAGGGGCTGTGCTGGAGGGGCACAGGTGGTTCTGAGAAAGATATTTAAGATCAGATGTGGGAAAGATGTCAGCCAGTGAATGGGGGTGGTGGGGGATGGGGGCATTGGTTTTGGGAATTTGAGGGGTGGCAAGTGGAAGTGATGCCAGGAGAGAGGTGATAACTTACCCTTGAGCTCGGTGGAGGTCGTTGATTTTGTTGCAATATTGGACAGCATTCCACCTTGTCAAGCTGCTCGTGCTGAGAACTGCTGCCACTGTCTCCCAGGCAGCATTGCTGACCCTGCTGCTGGTCCTCCGACCCCTTGGGGGAACAGGGTACCCCGCTTCTCATCTACAGCATCGAGATGCCTTGTGAAGTCGCCATCCACAATGCGAGGAGCACAGCTGTGCGCTACCATGCTTGTGTGTTGACTGGGAGTGAATGGTGAGGGAGCATTTAAAAGCAGCTCCCCCTTGTTAGCGGGGAGCAGCTGAGGTGTGAGTCGGGCAAATCAGATGATGTAGGAGCAGGTAATGTCGAGATTATTTTTGGTAGTAAGTGCCGTTGAATATGGGTCGCGATCTCACCAACATGGCCGTTGTGAAACTCCCCGGCAAACGTGCCCAAAACTGGGCTTTAACGTTGGTCTGCTGAATCGCACCCAAGGTGAGTAGAAGTTAGAAAGCTTATTTCAAAACTTGCACCAGTTTTCATGCTCATTTTGTGTTCTGACTGTAGTACCCATCTGTACAATTCCCGCAAGACCATCACTTTAATTTTATGACATGTAGACCATAGAGGTTGGTTACTGGTGTACCCTAATTGGAAATTCAGTGAGTTAGACAGCTGGCTGGTAATGCAGAACATTGCCTGCAGCGCGGGTTCAATTCCTGTACCAGCCTACCCGAACAGGCGCCGGAATGTGGCGACTAGGGGCTTTTCACAGTAACTTCATTGAAGCCTACTTGTGACAATAAGGGATGATTATTATTATTATTATTAGAAGCTTTGTGTATTGTCTGAATTGGTTTTTTAATATACAAGAAAATGAACAATGTTCGATAAACAAAAAATATTATCCGGCTCAGTTAAAATAAAAAGAGCTACTTACTTTAATAACAATCTGCTTATAAATCTGTCAGACGTCCTTGAAGCACTTGCTAATCTAGGTGTGAAGTGTTCAAAACAAGCACCATCTTAAAGCAAAAAGATTCAGAATCAAGATGAAGGCAGTTCCATGGATTTTCAATTTAACCCGACTGGCGTTTCGCAAGAAAGAGGGATTTTGAAGACATACTCCGTTGAAATGGCTCAGCTGATTACGAGCAGGAGTGAAGAAATGGGGATTTTGTAACCATACAAAGGATAGTATTTTCCCACGATAGAAAAAAAATGGATAGATGCCATCATTTAACAGCAGCCTACCTAGGCATCAAACATTTGAATGAAGCACATTGTCTAAATTAGGCTCAAATATTATTTTCCCAACTGACTGACAAAAGTATAACAATCATTTTGAGGTAAAACGAGAAAAAGCTGGAAAAGCTCTGCAGGCCTGGCAACATCTATGGAAAGAGAAACAGAGTAAATGTTTTAGGCCTATGATACTTCTTCAGAATAGAATAGAATTTACATAGAATTCACAGTGCAGAAGGAGGCCATTCAGCCCATCAAGTCTTCACCGGCCCTTGGAAAGAGCACCATACTTAAGCCCACACCTGCACCCTATCCCTGTAACCCAGTAACCCCATCTCACCATTTTGGACCTTAAGGGCAATTTAGAATGGCCAATCCACCTAACCTGCACCTCTTTGGACTGTGGGAGGAAACCGGAGCACCCAGAGGAAACACACACAGACAGGGGGCGAACGTGCAGATTCCGCACAGTGACCCAAGGCAGGAATCGAACCAGTGACCCTGGCGCTGTGAAGCAACAGTGCTAATCACTGTGCTATCATGTCGACCCTTTAATTTTATGACTCACATGTAGTCTGTAGAAGTTGTTTTCTGATGAACCGTGAATAATTTTGAGGATTCTTTTTAAGCTAAATTCAAACAATCACTTGTTCAAACTCATCTTCAGAATGTGCATTTTGCTGGTAGTGAGTCAGTGAAACTGTCGACCTGACTGTTCCATATTGCTAGAAGTCAGTCTTTCAGTCAGTTTTACTGAGTTACCGTGCTGATGCTTTTGATCTTCAGATGATATTTGTAACCAAATGCCAACAAAAGGCGTGATCATTTTATGAGGATCTTTCTGTGATTGTTTGGTGAATTGATTGGTGAATCTTGAAGGAGGAAAAAATATCATAGATACATAGATACACAGAAGATAGGAGCAAGAGGAGGCCTTTTGGCCCTTTGAGCCTGCTCCGCCATTCATCACGATCATGGCTGATCATCCAACTCAATAGCCTAATCCTGCTTTCTCCCCATAGCCTTTGATCCCATACTCCCCAAGTGCTATATCTAGCCGCCACTTGAATATATTCCAAGTTTTAGCATCAACTACTTCCTGTAGCAATGAATTCCACAGGCTCACTGCACTTTGTGTGAAGAAATGTCTCCTCACCTCTGTCCGAAATGGTTTACCCTGAATCCTCAGACTGTGACCCCTGGTTCTGGACACACCCATCATTGGTAGCATCGTCCCTGCATCTACCCTGTCTCGTCCTGTCTAGTCCTGTTAGAATTTTATATGTCTCTAAGAGGCATATTCTTCTGAACTATTCATGAATTAATAAGGGGGAGAGTTAAGTTGCGGGAAATAAGGGGCTTGGAAAGAAAAGAAGCACCAGGGCCCATGATTTCCCTCCCTGGCTCTGCCCTCACCACCAACTCCATTTCCCTCCCTGGCAGCTGTCTGAGCCTAAACCAGGCTGTTATACTTGACTCCAAGGTGAGCTTCCTGAAACACATCTGCATCATTACTACGGCCGTGGATTTCCACCTCCGTATCACCACCTGATTTCAACCTTGCCTCAGCTCATCTCCTGCTGTAACCTTCATCCATGCCTTCGTTAGCTCTCGACTTGATTATTTCAATGCGCTCCTAGTCAGCCTCCCACATTCTACCCTCCACAAGTTTGCAGTTATTCCAAATTCTACTGCCAATGTCCTAACTTGCAGTAAGTTCCATTCACACAACCTGATGATGGGTCATTGACCTGAAACGTTAACTCTTTTTCTTTCTTTACGTATTCTGTCAGACCTACTGAACTCGTCCAGATTCCATTTCAGATTATCAGCATCTTTCGTATTTTGTTTTGTCATTAAAATTTTATTGAGCGTTGACATCGCATCAACAGTGTGAGATCCACCTGTGGGGATCAGTCGCAATAGCCTGCTGCTAAACCCAATATAAAACAGAATTAAAAATTAACAAAGCTTAAGTTTTACTTCAGCAAAGATTCCCCGTCTCTATTTGCTTTCAGTGATGAATCCTAACAACCCAGCCAGACAGAAGCTAAGATTTGGAGCCATTATTCATCATTTGTATTTCAAATTTTGAATGAAGGTGTGAATGATTTTGATTGATTAAATTAACAGTGGTATGGAAATTTAAATATGCAGACAGTAGGACTGGAGACATGTACAAACTTGTCAAATACTGACAGGTTACTTTTCAGTAGCATGATTGCATTGATATTACATTAGTATTGGCGGGAATCCAGCTGATAGGAGTGTCAATGGAGAAACACAAGTGCCTCTAACACATCATGAACTGTCTTATGCGGCAACCTCACCCCATGTGATTGGTGCTAAACATCTATCAACATTAAACATTGGTGTTGATGGATGCTGCTGTTTAGTTCTGCGATGCATTGACTGTGCTACTGATCTATTTGTACAAACTGACATTGATTACGCAATCACGTCACATTCAGTACAAGCATGAGGATATTGGATACTATGGACTGTAAGTTCATACTTTGTGAAAGTGGCCACAAATAAAAATAAAATGCTGTGGATGCTGGAATCTGAAATAAAAACTGAAAGTGCTGAAAGACCTCAGCAGGTCACTGTGGAGAGAGAAATATTAAACATTCTGAGTCCAATACGACTCTTCATCAGCAGTCATGTTGGACTCGAGGTGTTAACTCTGGGGGGGGGGGGGGTTTGCGCCCGTGTCCACTGTCAGCGACAATGGCGATGCGGTGCAATACCTCACCTCACTGCTAAGATCTCCTTTCCCGATTTTCCACGCCCCTCACTGGTGATGTAGCGCCCACAAGGGGTAAGAACCTTGGGCTGGATTCTCCGATTTGGAGACTATGTCCTCACTCCGGCATGGGAACGGTGAGGGAAAACTGGCGCAAAACAGCCACCGATTCCCCGTTTTGTTGGGGGCTAGCATGCCGGCAGCGTAGGGCACCTGGTTCTAGCTGCCGATATGGCCTGGAGAATTTCCGGGTCTGTGGCCACGCATGTGCACGGTGGCAGTCTGCAGTGGCTGCGCCGTGCTTCATGGCGGATGCCGTTCACAGACCCGGCCTGCGAAATAGTCCCCCCTTCGGCCGGCAAGCAGGCCTCGGACTGCCCCAACACAGTCCCTCAGCCCCGAATATGTCCAGCGCTACCCGCACACCGGCCCTCCCCCGACTGTTGCAGCGCTGGACTGAGTCCGCAGCCGCCATGCTGAGTTCCCAACGGGTGAGACCATGGGAGACCCACGCAGTCGGGAACTCGGCCGGTCGGGGACGGAGCATCGTGGGGCGGGCCTCAGGCAATGGCCTGAGGCCGTGGATATGTGGCGCAGCGTAATCTCCAAGTACGCTATTTTAGAGGGAGCGGAGCATCGCGGAAGCGGCGCCACCCCGATTCTCTCGAGAATTTGCATTCTCTGACACGTCGCCGAACGTGATTTCGCCATCGGCGACCAGAGAATCCAGCCCCTCATGGATTTGCATACATTTTAATCTCATTACTGAGCTCCCTCACCACATGATCCCCCCCCTCACTGAGGATTGAAGCCTCGCCAACATGATGTCACATCGGCGAGGTTTACAACAGCTATTGTAAGATATTAATCAGTTGAAAGGACCCCCATCCCCCTGGGGGTGCAAAGGTATGTATAGCGCCTGGGGGAGAGGGACAACACCCTGACACTGCCCCTTGGCACAGGTTGCCACTTCCAGGTTGGCACAGGTTTGGAAAAACAAGGTTCAGTTGAGGTGCTCCCCCGAGGGTGCAAGGGTAAGTATAGCCCCTGAAGAGTAAGGAACATGCCCGGACAGTTCTCTGGCACTGCCCCCTGGCATGGGTTGGCACTGTCAGGTTGACACTGCCAGATGCCAATCTGACAATGCCAACCAGTGTCGGGGTAGTGCCAGAGGCTGACCCTCTGGGAGGCCTGATTGGGGGCAGTGTTCGCATTATGTTTGTTGGGGAGAGGAGTATATGATGCTGATGATGATGCTTAAGGAGGGGTGGGATTAGAGCTCCAAATACTGATGGAGGTGGTAGTGGGGGAGCCCCCGATGCTGGTTGGGGTGGGGTGGGTGTTTCCCCATGTTTGTGGGGAGGTACTGGGGGTGATTATTTTCTGTACTGATAGGTGTGCCCTTTTTAAAGGGTGTCCCAATCTCTTTGGGGCTGACCTCGCCTGCTCTAACAGGCCCCGTCCTGCCACAATGATGGCGTAAACCACAACCCCTGGGCTGGGTTCTCCGTCAGAGGGATCCTCTGCTTCTCCAGCAGCGCACTCATGCTCGCGGATTTCCCGACGGCGTGGGGGTGCTAACAATGGGAAGCCCCATTTTCCAGCTGCCGGGACGGAGGATCCCGCTGCCGTTGGGGGTGTGCCGCACCAGAAAATGGGTCCTGCCCCCTGTTGTTTTCAGAATTCTGGACTAAAAACCTGTCAGTGCAGCTGGAGAGCTAAAGGCCGGATTTCAGTCAGAGCCTGACACTGAAAAAATATGGGAAAATTCCGCCCTCTGTTTCTCTCTCCACAAACTCTGTTAAGATGACTGCAACTTAACATGTGACTATGGACATTTAAACTGTAGACCGGATTTGATTATGTGACCAATATTTAGATAAAGATGGACCTGAATAAGGTTACTTTGCAGCCGCCTATGTTGTTTCAATATGCCATTGTGTAAAGGTGAACCAGCATTTGAGGAATATGGGATTTGTAGATTATCATAGAATTTACAGTGCAGAAGGAGGCCATTCGGCCCATCGAGTCTGCACCGGCTCTTGGAAAGAGCACCCTACCCAAGGTCAACACCTCCACCCTATCCCCATAACCCAGTAACCCCACCCAACACAAAGGGCAATTTTGGACACTAAGGGCAATTTATCATGGCCAATCCACCTAACCTGCACATTTTTGGACTGTGGGAGGAAACCGGAGCACCCGGAGGAAACCCGCGCACACACGGGGAGGATGTGCAGACTCCTCACAGACAGTGACCCAAGCCGGAATCGAACCTGGGACCCTGGAGCTGTGAAGCAATTGTGCTATCCACAATGCTACCGTGCTGCCCAATTAGATTGCTGGTCTCAAGATGCCATATTGAACAATAGAGACTATTTGCGCTCAGCTGGAATGGAGATAAGGGTGGATGACCATTGTCAACTGTTTTTATATCATGGTGGTCTGGACACCAGAATTGTTAACTCTGCAGTCGCGTAACTAAAGTGTGTATGTGTGTTTCACTAGAAAACAGCTGATCAATCATAGCTGAATTCTTCTGATGCAACCAAATTACTGTACTTCTTCCAGCTTCCAAGTCCACCTGAGAAGCAACCTCCTGGCTATTTGTCTACAAGAGGCTTCATAACTTCATAAGATTATTTTTTTCAAAAAAAATCCCTTCACTGCAACTAAAGTATCAGCTCAGTCAAGAAGACATTAGGTCTGCGTCTACATAGAGTCAGGTTTAAATTACATTTTTATAATTATGTCTTTAACATCACCTGTATCTAATCTCTGTGCGTGTGACATTGTGAGTGAGATGAATGATTCATGCATCGCATTCAAACATCTGGGGCAAATAACCTCCTCTTACTTTTAAAAATCACCAGAAAGCCAGATCCTCTAATCTATTTTAAAATAGGAAAAATCACTCTGACACTAAGGAAATATTCAAACACTTTACACACAACATGCTGATTATGGACCGGAAGGTAGCACATAAATTCTGACCGTAACAAGTGAAAAAATGTCACCAGCCATTCATTAGATTTCTATTTGTCCACAGACTTGATTTGAATTGATTTGATTTATTGTCACATGTACCGAGGTACAGTGAAAAGTATTGTTCTGCGTACAGTCCAGACAGATCATTCTATCCATGAAAACATAGAACACAATAAATACACAATGTAAATACATAGACACAGTCACCGGATGAAGCATACAGAGTGTAGTACTACTCAGTAGAGAAGATGTGTGTAGAGATCAATTCAGTCCATAAGAGGGTCATTCAGGAGTCTGGTAACAGCTGGGAAGAAACTGTTGTTGGACCTGTTAGTGCATGTTCTCAGACTTTTGTATCTCCTGTCCGATGGAAGAGGTTGGAAGAGAGAATACCCTGGGTGCGAGGGGTCTTTGATTATGCTGCCCGCTTTCCCAAGGCAGCAGGAGAAGTAGACAGAGTCAATGGATGGGAGGCAGTTTTGTGTGATGGACTGGGCGGTGTTCACGACTCTTTGTAGTTTCTTATGGTCTTTGGCCAAGCAGGTGCCATACCAGGCTGTGATGCAGCCTGATAGGATGCTTTCTATGGTGCATCTGTAAACATTGGTACGAATCAATGTGGACATGCCGAATTTCCATAGATTCCTGAGGAAGTATTGGCGCTGCTGTACTTTTTTGGTCGCAGCGTCGACGTGCCCCCCCCCCCCCCCCCCCCCCCACTCGCGGTCTTCCATATCTGATGCTGCCGGTCTTCCTCTTCCAAATGCAAGCTTCTGCAATGCAAAGTTGTAGGTTATGTAGAAATAGACAGACATTCTTATCACTCTCTCTATAAGGCTCGCGGCTGTTCCCTGGCTTCAATTATATCTGCATCATTTGCACAAAGTGGGATTGCACAGGGATGTGATCAGCTAGCTCTGCAGAGAGTATCATTTGGTGCGAACAGCCATCCTGCCATGCTCTTCAAAAAAGTCTTCTTTACTCCATCCAGTGCTCCTTCTCTTCCTCCCCTTCTTCCAACTCCATCACAAGACTACACATAGGGAATACCATACCTGCCTCTGAGACGCTGTGTGAAGAGGGAGTGAGGAGGTTGAAATTCTGTTGGTAGTCACTAGCAGGAATCTGCAGCGGAATGGCAAAGGAAAACAGGAAAAATATGTTTTCCAGCTGCACTATTCAAAGTTCCTCGGCATTTCAGGTTCAGAAGCTTCTTCTTGCTGCCCATATCCTGACAGCTGCTGCACTGTATAAATCTCAGTATAAGTTACCAAGAATGAATTAGGAATGTAAACTAGGAGACATGGAGTTGCTGCACCAGCAGCCTTCAACTTGATATATGCAAACAACGTCAGGCAGCACACAACAGGTGTCTTTCAGCATGGGTCAAAAGCATGAAAGCTCTTGGAATCTTAAGGGCAGAAATCAGTTGAAAACAACTTTCATCCAATTTCCGTGCCTGAAACAGTTCATGTAATGGCCAGAACAACTCTCAATGATTACCAGACCTGATTTCCTCTTCAGAAAGCATAAAAAAAGAAAATTCGTTAAAATGGAGACAGCAGAATCATTATTTAAAAAGCTGTCATGGAGCAAAAATAAGCCGAAGAGCTGGCAAACATCTCTGCTTTCAGCCCATTATCTTATAGCGGAAGAAGAATTCAGAATCATCTGTCTCTTTAATTTTAATCTGTAATATCTGTTTTTTTAATTGGATGATGTACAATAGTTATTTTAAGACTATGTTGAAACAAACTTGTGTTTTCACTTATGACGACTAAAATTATTCTTTTCTAATCTTGCAGGTGTGTGCAATTGTCATTTTTGACTGTCCTGGGAGATTACATGCAGGATGGTGGGGAATGTATGCATCTGAATGCACAAGACATTGTATTTGAGTGGGACACTTTGGAAGTTGAAATTGGTTCCCAAGCATCCATTCTTTGGGAGCCATAGGCCTGATTTTTTGTTTTTTGGGTTGGGAGCACAGAGCTGAGGAAATCCTTGACTCCAGAAAGCCAGCTCAGAAGAAAGTTCCTTAGATGGTCCAATTTCTGTTCCAGGTGGCAGAGTGGGTGTTGGCTGGAGTCAGACCCACCATTCCCAAACCAGTGCAAAGGCAGCCACAGGGGGCTGTCCGCAGGTGGGTTGTCTGATCGGCCAGCCTCGGTACTCCGGCACTTTATCACAGCTGTAAAAAAAAACAGCCCTCACACCTCACACTCTTCATTCACCACACACTCCCCATCAATGCCAACCCATGCCACCTCAGTCTTTCACCCACTCTAATGGCCCACATACAGACCATGCCCCTCCACCTACACCCATGGCATATCATACCCTCTATGCCAATCCATGCTCTTCTCCCTACCCCCCCATGGCACTTTATAGACCCTATATCAACTTAATGCTAAGCCATGGCAACCCATAACCCCCACTACCCTTTTCCATTTCATTCTCCATGCCAACCTGCACATGGGCAGACCTAAGGACAATACTGAGATTAAATTAAATTAAATCCTAAATGTATATTGATGACTCCACTATTTAAAAAAACCCTCTCATTGATAAATACCCATACACTACATTCAATTTCCTTCAACCACTTAAATCTCTTATAAAAATAAGCATTTGTATTCATAGCCCAACTTTATAATCACACGTAGCTGTCAATTAAATTGTAAACTGACAGGCACCCCACTGTCAGTCCCACTGTGACAATGATAGCTAATGGAGTCAGTCATGCAGCACAAATCCTGTAATGTTAACCCTCAGATTTGTGTCAACAGAAAGAGTAAAATAGCAAGCACTGATTTTTGGGGGAATCACATCTCCAGCATCATTTTGGCTAAGCCAAGACCCTCGCTTGTGAAAATTCAGTCCAGTATTCCAAACTGATGCTCACAGTACCTGTGCAAAGCATGTGAATCATCATGTTCATATAGGCATAAGCAAGTGCACAGTGAACATTGCCTAGAAGTACACAGAGTAGGAAGATTGTGTCACCAATCAGCATGCAAGGCAAATTCAATACCAACATTTCTATCTTGAAGTTCAATAGTCTGACTACGTTGTTAGATATTATAAACTGCAAGATCATCCTTTGTGAACAAGCATGAGGGTATTGTATATTATGGGATGTAAGATTATTACTTACGAACGTGACCACAAAACCTGTTAAGATGACTACAACTTATTATGTGACAGTGGACATTTAAACTATGGGCAATATTTAAATCTATGGCCTATATTTAGATCAACATGGATCTGAATATGGGTATTTCACAGCCACCTGTGAAGTTTACAGGTCTCATTATTTAAAGGTGAAGCAACATTTGAGGAGTATGGGACCTCAAGACTGTTGGCCTCTGATTGCCATATTGGATAAAGGAGAATACTGGAGTTCCGGTTGAGACAAAGATAGAAGTATGATCTTTACAAACTGCCATTATGTTGTGGTGGTCTGGGCCCCAGGATTGTTAACCCTGCAGCCATGTGACTGAAACGAGCTTACAGGGACTGCAGTTTAAAATACCCTGAACAAAACAAACCGGAAGAGTTCGGGCGCGATTCTCCACCCCGACGGCAGAGTGTCGGCGCCGGCGCCAAAACGGGAGTGATTCACTCCGCGGTCAGCGCCCGTTCAGGGACCCCATTCTGAGCCGTACAAGGGGGCCAGCAGGGGCGTGGCGGGAAGCACGGGGGCGCGGCCTGGGAGCAGCATCGGAGACATGTCGCACATAAGGCGACGCGAGCGCACAGGCTGCCAATGGAGCAACATGGCGCCACGCCGAGCAGCGCCCCGGTTCACCGACCATGACCCGGAAACGCTCCTGGACACCCTCGAGGAGAGGAGAGGGCGTCTGTACCCTGAACCCAGTCAGAGGGTCCCACCCAACGTGGCCCGGCATCTGTGGAGGGAGGTGGGCCCGGCCGTCAGTGCCTTCGCGTTGACACCCAGGACTGGCGAGCATTGCCGCAAAAAGCTCAGTGACCTACTAGGACAGCCAGGGTGAGTACCCAGCAATGTGCCCAAGGCACCAACCCCCTAGCCCCACATGTGTTACACCCACCTCCTCCCCAGGGGGACGGTACAACCACAGCCGTGACCCGCATGACTGCAGCCACCAATGCAAGCCGTGTTGGCCGTGTGCCTGTGCACCCATGCCAACATCGATCCAACTGCATGCATCGGATCGCCTAACAATGCTGTCATTCCCCCCCCCCCCACCCCCAGGAGCGCCCATAACCAGCGAGAGCGTGCCCGAAGCGGAGGGGGTGAACGTGACTTGCGGCCCCTCACCGTGCACGAGCAGAGGGCACTGGACATAGCTGGTGCACCCGAGGACCGGGAGATTGGCCATGCCGAGATCGGGGGCGTGCCACCAAGTGAGATCCCCCCCCCCCCACCTGCCTGGCCCCTTTCCCCTCAGCACTCTCCCCTCAGCACTCTCCCCTCAGCACACTACCCCCAGCACTCTCCCCTCAGCACTCTCCCCTCAGCACACTACCCCCAGCACTCTCCCCTCAGCACTCTCCCCTCAGCACTCTCCCCTCAGCACTCTCCCCTCAGCACACTACCCCCAGCACTCTCCCCTCAGCACTCTCCCCTCAGCACACTACCCCCAGCACTCTCCCCTCAGCACTCTCCCCTCAGCACTCTCCCCTCAGCACACTACCCCCAGCACTCGCCCCTCAGCACTCTCCCCTCAGCACACTACCCCCAGCACTCTCCCCTCAGCACTCTCCCCTCAGACCTCTTCCCTCAGCCCTCTCCCCTCAGCACTCTCCCCTCAGCCCTTCTCCCTCAGCACACTACCCCCAGCCATTTCCCCTCAGCACTCCCTCCTCACCCCGTACCGCGACCCACACCCACCTCCACCTGCCTAACCATGATGGTGTATTGTGTGTCGCAGGGCCACGCGGTGACCGACCCGGAGCACCTGGCAGACACCGTCCCCGGCCAGCGCCTGGACGTCCAGCCCGCAGGGACTCTAGCAGCGATGGGGAGGGCAGCTCCAACAACAGCCCTCCGGCCCAGTCCAGTGATGACACGACGACCCAGGACACCAGCACACATGGGACAGCCGGACATGAACTAACACAACACAACACCACCACGGAGGGGATGAACATACGGGACATGGCACCCCAGGGTACCCCCGACCACAGGTCCGATGAAGACACCGAGGTTGCGTCACAGCTGTCTCCCACACCCTCCGCCACCGCTGATACTCTCACCTCGGTTGGCCATTTTCGTGATGAGGCTTCTGGGACACTAACTGGTGCGCACCACACAGCCGCTCCGGTACAGCAGGTGGAGGTAGGAGCAGCCGAGGGGCCGGACGGTCGGAGGGCAGCCCAGCCCCGGCAAACACCTGCCGCTCAGATGGGTCCTGGGTTCCTGGAGTTCCCCCGCCCACCCATAGACACGATGCAGTCAGGGACTCAGGGGCGTGATAGTGTGACGGCCGCGTTCCAGTACCTACAGACGCAAGTGCAGGAGTGCATCCACGTCCAGGAGCAGGAAATGATGCCGGGCATGAGTGCCACACAGGCCAACACTGCATGGGTGGCGTCCGCGGTGAAGACAATGGTGGCGAAGGTGTCGCGCATGGGACTGAGTTTGCAGGGCCTGGGGCTATCTGTGCACGCATCCTCCGCGGCCCAAGATAGGGCTGCCATCTCACAGGCAGCCATGAGCCAGGGCCAGCTGAACATCGTAGAGGCGCTCAACAACCTGGCGCGGTCTCAGCAGTCCATGGCCCAGACCCAGCAGGCCATCGCTGAGAGCATCAGTGCCATTGTCTGGGTGATGTACGGCGTTGTACAGTGCCAGACAGGGATGGCGAACTCCCTGAGCTCCATGGCTGCGAACATCCAGACCCTGGTCGATACCAGCGCAGACCTCCAGGACTGGCAGCGCCAGGTGATGGTGGTGCCCCAGGTGCTGGATCCACTTGCACCCCCATTGCTGGAGAGCCCCGGGGGCCACCAGGCACCCTGAGGGAGGAGGAGGTGCTGGGGCCCGTACCGGCTCCCCCTTCAGGGGGCTGCCGGAATGCCGCACCACCTCGGACTCCCCCCCTATCGTCCCTGGTGCATCTAGTGGGCAGTGGGCAGAACAGGGTGGCACCACGCCATCCCAATTGCCCAAGGCACAGTCTGGCCCATCCAGGCCGGGCCGCCCCAGGAAACGGCCGCCAAAGGGGACCCTAGTCACAGGGCAGGAATCACAGGAGTCCACCTCCAGTTCTGCTGTATTGTCTGGGGTAAGACCGAGACGTGGTAATAGGCCATGTAAGGCCAGAAAGGCAGACATGGATGAGTAAGTTGGCACGGGTGCAGGGCACAGAATAGTTAGATGGGCTAGGGCACATGTACAGGACGTCTGTTATTAAACACATTCCACACCTACGTGAGCTGCCTCTGTACTCTGTCCGATGCGGGCGGGGGCTGTGTGCCAGTCTGTGTGAGAGGCGCTGCCATAGAAGTTGAGCTCCGGTGCATGTGACGTGCGGCCCCACCCATCCCCCACGGTTCTTCACGCCAACCCACCCCCACCCCCAGCCATACGCCAGGGCCATGGGATGCAGTGTCTGGGCCATGTGCAGGGTCCACCCAGGTGGAGAGTCTTGATGTGGCCATGAGTCAGACATTGTCGAGCGATGTGTGGCTCGGAGCCCATCGCACGGCGGGCTGTCATCATGCTCCATGCCTTGTACCAGACTCGCGTGTACCATCGACCTTGCCCCCATCCCGTTGTGTCGCAGGTGAACGTGTCATGGAGGGGTCGTATGCATGCGGGTGATGTGGTGGTGTGGGAGGTGAGGGTGGTCGGTGGTGGAGGAGGTGAGGGTGGTCGGTGGTGGGGGATGTGCCAAACACTGCTGTCTGTGCCCATGCCCATCACTGTGGTCGCCGAAACGTGCAGCTCCCAGCGACACCTGTGCCTGCTGGCCCAGCCGGCAGCGCTGGGCAGCCCCCTGTTGCCGTCCATCCCCCATGTCCTGTGCATCTGCTTCCCCCTCGCCATCCCCCTCATCTGGAGAAGAGTTCTCCTCATCCTGAACGTCCTCCTCCTCCAGCACATCGCCCCTCTGCTGGGCTGTCTTGTGCAGGACGCAGCAGACCACGACGATGCGGCCGACCCTATCTGACGGGTACTGGAGGGCCCCCCCAGAGCGGTCCAGGCACCTGAAGCGCATCTTCAGCAGCCCAAAGCACCTCTTGATCGCATCCCTGGTTGCTGCATGGGCCTCATTGTAGCAGCACTCCGCGTCGGTCTATGGCCTCCGGATAGGCGTCATCAGCAACGGATCACCCCTGTCGCCAGCAACCAGCCCCGCAGGTGGGGGGAGGTGTCTGTCAAACATGGCGGGGATGAACGATTGGGAGAGTATAAAGGAGTCATGCATATTGCCAGGGTATTTGGCGCAGATGTGCAGGATCATCATCCTGTGGTCACAGACCACCTGCACGTTCATTGAATATGTATCCTTCCTGTTCAGGCACATGACCCTTTTCTCCGATGTGGGCCGCATGGCAATGAGCACTCCATCGATCACCCCCTGCACCATGGGTATCCGGGCAACAGCGGCGAAATCCGCTGCGCGGGCATCCTGGTGGGCGCGGTCCACAGGGAACTGTATGTACCGGTCCGCGATGTTGTACAGCGCATTGGTGACGGCCCGGATGCACCTGTGCACCGATGGCTGGGAGATGCCGGACAGGTCCCCACTCGGTGACTGGAACAACCCCGTCGCGAAGAAGTTGAGGGCGACCGTCAGCTTGACGGCCACCGGGAGGGCATGTCCACCCCCGGTCCCACGTGGTGCCAAGTGTGCCATCAGGTGGCAGCTGTGGGCGACGGTCTTCCGGCTCAGTCGGAATCTCCTCCTGCACGCCCTGTCCGGGAGGTCCTCGAAGGACATGCGGGGCCGGTACACACGTTGTCGCATCAGATGCCTCCGTGGCCGTGGCACACCCTCATCCTCCACTTCTTCATCATCCTCCTGCTGTGGCTCCCGCACGGCGTGGTGCTCCTCCTGCGCCTCTCGGGCGTGTGGCCAAGCGGCCTGGGTGGCTTGTACGTGCCCCACTGCAGCCCGCTGCTCTACAACAGGCTCCGCCACCCCCATGTCACGCCCGTGCTCCAGTTCCCACTGGGCCTCATGCAGGGCAGCAGCCCCCGCCACGGCGGCAAACAACGCTGGAAGATGGCTAAACATTGTACTATCTGGAGTGGGTGGGAGTAGACAGTGTTTCAGCATTGGTATGCTCCCCTCCACAGCCAGCTGCCATGGGCTACATGGCCCGCCCAGTTGCCAGCACGCGCCCCACCCCTGCCCCCTCGGTGCCCTGAGACCTGTCGGCCGTCCCCTCTGCCAGGGCCACCGTCTGGTGGCAGTGCCCGCAACGGGGAGCTCCCGTGTGTGCCGCCCTGGACATACACACTGGTGGGTGCCACCAGTTTGGTGGTGGTGGGGGGGGGGGGGGTCTGGCACACGTCAGGACGGCAGGGCCACCTGCGCCGCGAAGCGAACGGGTTGGGTAGATAGCTGCGTGTCTGCCGTCATGGGGTCTGGTCGTTGGATCTGTCCTGCCATGGCGGGCCGTGGCTGCCCCCAACCTTTGTCGCCCCCATCGCTCCTTCCCCACCCCCACCCCCGGATGAGTGGGCCACCTCCCCCAACACCCCAGATCTGTGCCCACCCCCATCCCCGGATCCCCACCTCCCCCAACACCCCACCCCCGGCAGCCTCCCCCACACCACCAGCAGACACGGCCGTGCCGCTCCTCCTCGCAGGCTCCCCATCCCCAACGCCGTCAAGCCCCCCCCCCCCCTCTCCACGCTGTCACCCACCTCTTCCCGCAGCGTCAGCTAGAACGGTGCCGACGTGACATCCGGTCACGCTGGCGGGACTTCGGCCCATCCGGCCCGGAAAATCCCAGCTCCAGTGGAGAATCGCCGCTGCAACCGTTTCCGGCGATTCTCCGAGCGGCCGGGTGCCATGCGCGGGCGCCCGTTTTGCCACGCATCGGATGGGGTCCGACGTCGGTGCGGCGTCACGCGATTCGCGGCTATTCTCCGGTGGGCGGTCGGAGAATTCCGCCCGAATGTATCTGAACACCAAGAAACATCTGAAACAGCTGGACCATCATAGCTGAAAGTCCTCTGATGCATTCAAAATTCAGTAGTTATTCCAGCTTCCAAGTCCACTTGAGAATGATTATTCATCTACAAGAGGCTTTGCAGCTTTCAATCTAACTAAAGTATCAACTCAATGAAGAAAGCAACAAGCCTGCACCAACATCGAGACTGAGGTATAAATTCCATTTTTATAATTATAGATTGAACATCATCTGTGTCTAATCTTTGCGCGCATGATAATGCGAGTGAGACGAGTTAATGAGACACTGCATTTAAAACATCTGGGGAACGTGTGTGATAATAAATAACCTTCCTTATTTTTAAAATCACCAGAATGCCTGCTGCCCAAGGAATTTTAAATGAGGAAAATCATTCTGAGGGTAAGCGTTTGCACAGATGACATACAAACATTGTGGCCAGAATTTCCACTCCTATTCTATACCGGCGGATTTGGTGACTGGTAGAGCAAAATCTCACCTGAGGCCCAAGTCACGTTTTACGTTGGCGGGAAGTCTCGACGTGATTCTCCCCGCATCCCTGCCTATGATGTAACATGGATCCCGAATTTCAATGTTGGGAACGCCATTATAATAAATTTGACTCCCATTATCAGGCCTCTATGCTTGATCGTTAGATAATCCATTCACGTTGGCGTGAGGGCACGCTAGTGGGAATTAGAACTGGTCTGTCACGTCATGCACCTGGCGGGGTGGGGGGCTGACATTCCAGAGGAACTCAGGTAAGTGTATCGCTTAAGGGGAAGAGGGTCATGCTTGGACAGTGCCCAGAAACTGCCCCCTAGCACTGCCCAGGTGTTGGCCCTATGCAGTGCCAGATACAGTCCCTGGGCAGTGCCCTGCCAGTACCAGGGACTGCGTGAAGGGGCAGGGCCAAGGGTAGTGACAGGGAGCGCTGCCCAGGCAGTGTCAGGGGATTGCATTGAAGAGAAGGTTGCGCGGACTCCCTTTTAACTTTTGTGCACTGGGATGGCCTTTACAAATGGCGCTCTGATCTTCAAGCCAGATTTGCTGTCGCGGCAAGTGCAATAAGAGCCTGCCCCGCCAGCATGATGTTGTGGGACCCACCACTTGAAGCTTTATGTGCTGTGTTCCTAAAAATAAGGCCGAGAGAGCTGCCGGTGGTGCCAACGGCTTCAAACAACTTCAATGCTGCTTTTCCCGCCCACAGCATAAGGTCAAATTCCACTCCCTGATTATGGACTTGACGGTACCACACAAATTCTGTCAGCAACAATGCTCTCTTTTAACATTGTAAAGCTCATTACATGTATACCACAGAGAGGATCTCTTACCAACATTATTTGAAGAGAAGTGGGCAGAATGTAATGGGTGGCAGTGTTTTCCATTCTGCCACATGAAAAGTCAACAAGAAGCTTACCTTTACCCTGTACAATTGCCCCAAACTCATTTGACGCATTGGCAAGTGTTCATTGGCTGGAGGTGGTCCATCTGGGATGAAGTCTGGCTTCCAAGTGCTACTGGGCATCTGACTGGTGCCAACTCTCTGGTCCTAAAAAATACACCTCCCTTTTAATAGTACAGGCGGATTTTAAATAGTGTGACCAAGTTTCAATTGTAGGCCACCTGTAGCCAATCAATAGCATGCTGATTGCTGGCTGAACACAGTGGTTATGTACATTGTTGTGAATATCTAGTTCATAATCCATGGGCGGGATTCTCCGTTCCTGAGACTAAGTATTGGTGCCGAGGCAGGATTCATGGACTTGCACGACAGCAAAACTAATGCCGCACCTAAAACGTTTCAGTGACCGTTGAGGGGCTAGCACCAGCGCCATGTGGAACACAATCGATCCCAATGAGAAATGGTGCCGGATTTGCCAGATTCACGATTGACACTCGGGAGGCTGACAAGCTTCAGCCGCATATACACATTTCACTCCCCACACACCCGTATCCCAGCCAACAAGATGGCATTGGTTGTGTTGGAGCACACCCATCCTGCTGATGGTTCGATTTGGCCAGAGGGCACCTCGGGGTGGCTTGGGGTACACCCTTATGACCCATGGCCCTAAGTTCACAGTGGGCAGTCGGCGGCATGCGCAGCTGCATGGCTGCCTGGCAGGTTGCGGCAATGGTGTTCCGGGCCTGTGCACCCCGACCTCACAATCCGCCTCCTGCCACCTGCCACTACTCCCCCGGCTCTGGCAGAAGCCCCTTGGTCAGTGGCACAACTGTAAGCAACCTATGGTGATGTTGGACACTTTCTGTACCCCCTCTCTCTCCCTCAGCAGCCACAGTGCCTGTTTCATTATTTTTAAAAGCACAAGTGAACCTCACCACTGGGAATTCTCCTCAGTGGAGGCGGAGAATCGCGGAGGCCCCAGAGAATGCCAGGTCAGGCCTACTAATGATATGCCAACGCGTTTACTATGCATGCGGATTGGAATGCATTGATGCCGCTGTCGAGCCACCGAAGAATTGCGATTTTGCGTTAAACCGGCGCCTTCCACGATTTTGGCGTCAAAACCGATTCACCGACCAATCACTTTTCCCGATTCCGTCGTCAACCGACTGAGAATCCTGCCCCATATGTTTGAAAATATAACTTCTAGTTTTAAGAATTAAAGTTTTGACTGTAGATAGTTGGGAACATCTGGTCCAGAAATTGGTCAGCGCATCAAGTGAATGTGCTATAAGTAAGCTTGGGGATAATTACAGTTTAAAACTAACCTATGTTTACCTTACGAGTTCAGTGGTAGATGCTTCAACAAGGAATGGCCCATCTCTGGGGCTTGTAAAGAGTTTGGTTCAATCGCACCTCACAATCCCTGCACACAGTTTTGGGGCTATTCATTTTAGGCTCCAATTGTCCTTTGAAGTCTTTGATGGAAATTAAAAGCAGCACCATCACAAATGTTTATTCTATACCCAATTAGTTCAAATTAAATGTACATCAATGTTTTTGAACAGGGCTGTCAGGGTAACGCAACCAAAGGATTTCTTGCTGTATTCAGGATGTTTGGTGGGAGGTGATGGTGTTCTGACCCAGTAAATGTTAGTGATTTACAACACCAGGGGCGTCATTCTCCGACCCCCCGCCGGGTCGGAGAATGGCCGTTGGCCGCCGTGAATCCCGCCCCCGCCCCCGCCGAAGTCTCCGAAGGGAGAAAAGTCGGCGGGGCGTTAATGGCGCCGCTGCCGCGGAGAATGTCACGGGCCTGCGCAAGGCAGCCGATTTTCGGCCTGCCGATATTCTCCCTTCCGGATGGGCCGAAGTCCCGTCGACGTGATGACCGTTCACGTCGACGTCAATCAAACCTCCTTTTCATCGGCGTGACCCGGTGCTCCAGGCTCACGCCGACCAGCGAGGAGGTGAGTGACGGCCTGGGGGGTTGGCTCTGGGCAGGAAATGGCGTGGCCGCAGACTGATTGCCTGAGAAGAGGTGTGTCTCGGCTTGTGTGTGTGTGCGGCGGGGGGGGGGGGGGGTGGTTAGAGTAGGCTGGGCTCCGGGGGAGTGCCGGGAGGGGGTCCGTGCCGGGGTGGAGGTTGTGGAGGGGGTCCGTGCCGGGGTGGAGGTTGGGGGTTGTGGAGGGGGTCCGTGCCGGGGTGGAGGTTGGGGGGGGGGGGTCCGTGCTGGGGTGGAGGTTGGGGGTTGGGGAGGGGGTCCGTGCCGGGGTGGAGGTTGGGGGTTGTGGAGGGGGTCCGTGCCGGGGTGGAGGTTGGGGGTTGTGGAGGGGGTCCGTGCCGGGGTGGAGGTTGGGGGTTGTGGAGGGGGTCCGTGCCGGGGTGGAGGTTGGGGGTTGTGGAGGGGGTCCGTGCCGGGGTGGAGGTTGGGGGGGGGGGGTCCGTGCTGGGGTGGAGGTTGGGGGTTGTGGAGGGGGTCCGTGCCGGGGTGGAGGTTGTGGAGGGGGTCCGTGCCGGGGTGGAGGTTGGGGGTTGTGGAGGGGGTCCGTGCCGGGGTGGAGGTTGGGGGTTGTGGAGGGGGTCCGTGCCGGGGTGGAGGTTGGGGGGGGGGGGTCCGTGCTGGGGTGGAGGTTGGGGGTTGTGGAGGGGGTCCGTGCCGGGGTGGAGGTTGTGGAGGGGGTCCGTGCTGGGGTGGAGGTTGGGGGTTGTGGAGGGGGTCCGTGCCGGGGTGGAGGTTGTGGAGGGGGTCCGTGCCGGGGTGGAGGTTGGGGGTTGTGGAGGGGGTCCGTGCCGGGGTGGAGGTTGGGGGGGGGGGTCCGTGCCGGGGTGGAGGTTGGGGGTTGTGGAGGGGGTCCGTGCCGGGGTGGAGGTTGGGGGGGGGGGGGTCCGTGCCGGGGTGGAGGTTGGGGGTTGTGGAGGGGGTCCGTGCCGGGGTGGAGGTTGGGGGGGGGGGGTCCGTGCTGGGGTGGAGGTTGGGGGTTGTGGAGGGGGTCCGTGCCGGGGTGGAGGTTGTGGAGGGGGTCCGTGCCGGGGTGGAGGTTGGGGGTTGTGGAGGGGGTCCGTGCCGGGGTGGAGGTTGGGGGTTGTGGAGGGGGTCCGTGCCGGGGTGGAGGTTGGGGGGGGGGGGGTCCGTGCTGGGGTGGAGGTTGGGGGTTGTGGAGGGGGTCCGTGCCGGGGTGGAGGTTGTGGAGGGGGTCCGTGCTGGGGTGGAGGTTGGGGGTTGTGGAGGGGGTCCGTGCCGGGGTGGAGGTTGTGGAGGGGGTCCGTGCCGGGGTGGAGGTTGGGGGTTGTGGAGGGGGTCCGTGCCGGGGTGGAGGTTGGGGGGGGGGGTCCGTGCCGGGGTGGAGGTTGGGGGTTGTGGAGGGGGTCCGTGCCGGGGTGGAGGTTGGGGGGGGGGGGTCCGTGCCGGGGTGGAGGTTGGGGGTTGTGGAGGGGGTCCGTGCCGGGGTGGAGGTTGGGGGGGGGGGGTCCGTGCTGGGGTGGAGGTTGGGGGTTGTGGAGGGGGTCCGTGCCGGGGTGGAGGTTGGGGGGGGGGGTCCGTGCCGGGGTGGAGGTTGGGGGTTGTGGAGGGGGTCCGTGCCGGGGTGGAGGTTGGGGGGGGGGGGTCCGTGCTGGGGTGGAGGTTGGGGCGGGGGGGGGTCCGTGCCGGGGTGGGTGATGGGAGGGCAAATGAGTTGGTCCACCTGGCCAGGTGCCAGCCTCCAACAGTTGGACCCATGCGGTCCATGCCACCTGGCTGGGGGGAGGAGGGGATATGGGCAATGATGACATGTCGTCGTTCCCCTCCCCCCCACCAGGTCGTCATGTTTTCAGATCATCCAGCGATGTTGGCCGCCGTGGTGGCAGCCGCTCATGTCTATGTTGCCCTGGATGAGGAGGAGGAGGAGGAGGAGGAGGAGGAGGAGCGTGCCAGAGAGGCGGCGCAGGCTGCCGCAGAGGGGCAGGCGGCAGCCGCCCAGGCTGGAGGGACACCTGACCGACAGGACGAGGAGGGGGAGGAGGACGTCGCGGCCCCACGGCAACGGAGGCACCCGAGGGCGCCCCGTGTGTACCGGCCCCGGCAGTCATACCAGGACCTCACGGACCGGGAATGCAGGAGGAGACTCCGGATGAGCCGGGAAACCGTGGCACACATCTGCCACCTGCTGGCACACCTGTCACCGCGTGGCACTGGCGGGGGACACCCTCTCCCCGTGTCCGTCAAGGTTACGGTGGCCCTGAACTTTTATGCAACGGGGTCATTCCAGGCACCGAGTGGGGACCTGTCCGGCATATCGCAGACATCGGTGCATCGGTGCATCCGGGCAGTGACAGATGCCCTTTATGCCATGGCGCACCGCTACATCCGCTTCCCCGTGGACCGGGCCAGCCAAGATGCCCGGGCCGTGGGCTTCTCTGCCATTGCCGGGTTCCCCATGGTCCAGGGCGCGATCGATGGGATGCACGTCGCCGTGCGGCCACCTGCAGATAACAGGGCCGTGTTCACTAATAGGAAGGGGACCTATTCGATGAACGTACAGGTGGTCTGCGACCACCGCATGATGATCCTGCACGTCTGCGCCCGTTACCCAGGCAGTGTACACGACTCATTCGTGTTGTCGCGGTCATCCATCCCCGGCATGTACGAGGGACGCCATCCCCGGCTGAGGGGCTGGTTGCTGGGCGACAGGGGCTACCCATTGCGATCGTGGCTGATGACGCCTATACGGAGGCCACGCAATGAGGCGGAGAACCGCTACAATGATGCCCATGTAGCGACAAGGGGAGTGATCGAGAGGTGCTTTGGCGTGCTGAAGATGCGTTTCAGGTGCCTGGACCTCTCTGGGGGCGCCCTCCAGTATCGGTCAGATAGGGTCGGCCGCATCATTGTGGTGTGCTGCGTCCTGCACAACATAGCCCAGCAGAGGGGCGATGTGCCGCAGGCAGAGGAGGGCGGAGTGGAGGAGCAGCAGGAAGAGGCCCAGTCCTCCCCAGATGAGGGGGATGGGGGCAATGGTCAGGGCAGACGGGGTAGACACAGACGGGTGGCTGTCCACCGTTACCGGCTGGCCCAGCGGGCACGGGACAGACTGATAGACGCCCGCTTCACTGACTAGATGGGCGTGGGAATCGGGTAGTATGGCCACAGACCGCACACCATGACAACAGCCGACCACCCACACCCCCCACCCATCCATCCACCCAGCACCATCACCCCCCTCCCCAACCCCACACACCCCACCCGCATGCACACCACCCCCCCACTCCCAATTGCCGATCCACCGGCGGCACAACGGGCCGGGCTCACCCAGTTGCGGGTGGACGCGTGTCTATCGCAGGCCATGGAGAATGATGACAGCCCGCCTCCGATGAGCTCCTGGCTCTACATCGTTGGACTATGTCTGACCCATGGCCACAGTACCACCATCCACCCGGACCATCCCTGCATGCGGCTGTGATACTGCAGCGCACGGTCCCGTCCTCTGCCCGGGGGATGTTGATGGCGGCCCAGGGGGAAGGGGGCAGACTCACCTGGGGCTGAGGTAAGACCACCCCTCACACACACACTTGCGCTCAACGTACATGACACCCCCGCACACTTTGGACAGAGCATAAAGGCAGCTTCGGTAGGTGTAACATTGACTTTAATAACCAAAGGAGTTCATGCACGTGCCCTAGCGCCTAAAACTCATCTGTGCCCTGCACCCGTGCCAACTTACTCAGTGTCTAATTGTTTGGCCTTACGGGCCCTTTGACTACGTCTACGTGGTTCCCCAGACGGTACAGCAGAACTGGAGGTGGACTCCTGTGATTCCTGCCCTCTGACACTGGATCCCTTTGGCGGCCGTTTCCTGGGGCGTCCTGGCCTAGATGGGCCAGGCTGCGGCCCGGGCGACTGGGATGGCGAGCTGCCAGCCTGTCCTGCCCGTTGCCCACCCGATGCACCTGGGACGGAAGGGGGGGAGTCCGAGGTGTCGCGGTGTACCGGGACCTCCCCTACAGAGGGAGCCGGGATGGACCACACCACCTCCTCCTCCCTCGGGGTGCCCGATGGCCCCCAGGCCTCTACATGGGTGGGGGATGCGAACGGACTGGCCATCCGACGCGCCCCCGACATCTGGCGCTGCCAGTCCTGGAGGCCCGTGCTGGTATCGACAGGGGTCTGCAGGTTTGCAGCCATGGAGCCCAGGGGGTTGTCGAACCCTGTCTGCGACAGTGCGACGCCAGCTCGCACATGGCCACTGGCGCCGATGCCCTCAGCGATGGCCTGCTGAGACTGGGCCATGGCCTGCAGAGACTGGGCCATGGCCTGCAGAGACTGGGCTATGGCCTGCTGAGACTGGGCCATGGCCTGCTGAGACTGGGCTATGGCGTTGAGCGCCTCTGCCATCTGGCGCTGGCACTGGCTCATGGCCTCCTGTGAGAGGGCAGCCATTTCCTGGGCCACAGACGCCGCCTGCACGGAAGGCCCCAGGCCTCGCAAACCGTTCCCCATGTCTGACACCGTCGCACCCATTGCCTCCACCGCGGACGCCACCCGTGCGGTGTCAGCCTGGGTGGCACGCATGACCGGGACCACTCCCAGCTCCTGGACGCGGGTGGACTCCTCCACCTGCGACCGCAGCCGCCGCAAGCCACCCGTCACCCTATTCGCTCGTCTCCGTGTCGGTGGTTGCATCGGATCTATGTGTGGGTGTGGTAACTGCAGGAACCCGGGATCCATCTGGGCGGCAGATGTTCGCTTGGCCTGGGCTGCCCTCCGACCGCCCGGTCCCTCTGCTGCTCCTACCTCCACCTGCTGTACCGGGACGGCTGTGTTGTGCGCACCAGTGAGTGTACCAGACGCCTCATCACTAAAGTGCCCAACCGTGGTGAGTGTTTCTGCGATGGTGGAGGGTGTTGGTGACAGCAGTGGCGTTGTGTCGTGCTCTTCGTCCCACTCTGAGTCCATGGCACTTTGGGGTGGGGGTTCGTCTCCACCCATCCACTCTGAGTCACTGTCCGGTATTTCGTCTTCCCGGGTAGGGGTGTCCTGGGTAGTGCTGTCCCGGGTAGTGCTGTCCCGGGTAGGGGTGTCCTGGGTAGTGGTGTCCCGGGTAGGGGTGTCCTGGATAGTGGTGTCCTGGGTAGTGGTGTCCTGGCTCGGATGTGACGGGGGCCTGTGGCTGCCCCCCTCATCGCTGGGTGGTCGCTCCCGCACGTGACGGGGGTGTCGTCTCCCTGTTGCTCCAGGTCTCTCCGTCTCCCGTGGTCTCCGAGGGGCATCCTGCGGGCGTCGCATGCTGGAGGGTTCGGGTCTCTCCGTCTCCCGTGGTCTCCGAGGGGCATCCTGCGGGCGTCGCATGCTGGAGGGTTCGGGTCTCTCCGTCTCCCGTGGTCTCCGAGGGGCATCCTGCGGGCGTCGCATGCTGGAGGGTTCGGGTCTCTCCGTCTCCCGTGGTCTCCGAGGGGCATCCTGCGGGCGTCGCATGCTGGAGGGTTCGGGTCTCTCCGTCTCCCGTGGTCTCCGAGGGGCATCCTGCGGGCGTCGCATGCTGGAGGGTTCGGGTCTCTCCGTCTCCCGTGGTCTCCGAGGGGCATCCTGCGGGCGTCGCATGCTGGAGGGTTCGGGTCTCTCCGTCTCCCGTGGTCTCCGAGGGGCATCCTGCGGGCGTCGCATGCTGGAGGGTTCGGGTCTCTCCGTCTCCCGTGGTCTCCGAGGGGCATCCTGCGGGCGTCGCATGCTGGAGGGTTCGGGTCTCTCCGTCTCCCGTGGTCTCCGAGGGGCATCCTGCGGGCGGTCTGCATCTGCGGGGATGGGTGCCTGGACGTTTGGTCCTGCGATACACAATGAAGCATGCATGGTTAGACATCAGGCAGTGATCAGGTGATACGGGAGAGGGGGATATAGGGGAGGGGGGATATGGGGACGGGCTGTTGGTGGCTCACTTGCTCGTGGGGCCCCGACCTCTGCATCAGCAACCTCCCGGTCGTCAGGTCCGCCAGCCAGTTCCAGGGCCCTTTCCTCGTGTACGGTCAGTGGCCTCTCATCAGCGGGCCCTCCTCCAGTCCTCACATGCTCCCTATTGTTGTGTGCGCGCTTCTCCTGGGGGGGGGGGGGGGGGGGGTGGTGGCAGGGGTAAAAGGCAACAGTGTTAGGCAGGTATATGAATGCACGCCATCGGTTGCGCGTGCATTGCAGAGGTTAAGGTTAGGGCTGGATTCACTTGGGGATATGGGGGATATGGGGGAGGGGGGATATGGGGGAGGGGGGAATATGGGGGATATGTGGGAGGGGGGATATGGGGGAGGGGGGATATGGGGGAGGGGGGATATGGGGGATATGGGGGAGGGGGGATATGGGGGATATGTGGGAGGGGGGATATGGGGGAGGGGGGATATGGGGGATATGGGGGAGGGGGGATATGGGGGAGGGGGGATATGGGGGAGGGGGGAATATGGGGGATATGGGGGAGGGGGGATATGGGGGAGGGGGGGATATGGGGGAGGGGGGATATGGGGGATATGGGGGAGGGGGGATATGGGGGAGGGTGGATATGTGGGAGGGGGGGATATGGGGGAGGGGGGATATGGGGGAGGGGGGATATGGGGATATGGGGGAGGGGGGAATATGGGGGATATGGGGGAGGGGGGGATATGGGGGAGGGGGGAATATGGGGGATATGGGGGAGGGGGGATATGGGGGATATGGGGGAGGGGGGGATTTGGGGGAGAGGGGATATGGGGGATATGGGGGACGCTCACCCTGCCTGCTCTGACGAGGTCGTTCACCTTCTTGTGGCACTGGGTGCCTGTCCGTGGTGTCAGGGCCACAGCGGTGACGGCCTCTGCCACCTCCCTCCACAGACGCCGGCTGTGGCGTGGGGCAACTCTGCGGCCGTGCCCGGGATACAGGGCGTCCCTCCTCTGCTCCACCGCATCCAGGAGCGCCTCCACATCGCGTGACTCGAACCTCGGGGCTGAGCGACGGCCAGCCATCAAGTCGGGTGTTGCGGTCGGCTGTTCCGGTCGGGTGGGGGGGGAGCTGCGCGGCCTTATGAGCCGTCACGCCGTGCAGCGCGTATGACGCTGCACGGCGTGAACCACTGCGCAAGCGCGGATCCCGTTACGTCGCTGCTAGCCCATTTCGGGCCGCAGACTATCGGCCCATTTTTATGACGTGACGCAAGTGGGATTTGCGCCGTTTTTTGCGCCGATCGGCGGAGTTTCCGCCGATAACGGAGAATTTCGCCCCAGATTGTCACACACCAGTGAATTGTTCCACATATCACTGTTGCCCATGATATAAATCCTGTAGTGCAGGCAATATGAAACATTGCAGTGTAATTACTTTGGGACTAAGCAAGTATTCCTTATGCCACACATAACTCCCTAACAACTTCAGTAGAAGATTGGTCATTTTTCCCCATAATATTGTGTTTGGACCTAGAGACAGTGTTAAGTATATTTGTATTTGTGGATGTTAGGAACACCCACAAATTTAAGTTTAAATTATATTGTTTTACTTGTGTTTTAAGAAAAATGAAACCTGGATTTGGTTTCATCGTAAGAGTTTTTTTTAGATGGTACTTAAAAGTCTCCAGGTCCTGTTTGTATGCATGCATATTTAATAAGGTTTTACAGTTCTTGAAGTGAAGAGATGGGATACCAAGAGGTTAGTCGTTAGAGAAGTTAAAACAAACACAAAAGGTGGAAAAACTGTACTGTTGCCTAGTTACATGGAATCAGAGGAAAAGCCCACACAGAGACAGGGAGTGACAAAAAAGCAGTTTTAATTGATATTTTGAATTTAAACATAATACTGATGCTTTTACTGCTGCAAATCTTCCATTTCAAAATTCAGCTGTATTATAGGCCTCAATGTTTTTTTTGTGTCTGTAATATCTGGTCGGGTAGGATTTTTTATTATCATTTATTCTTGGATGTGGTCTTACGTTGATGGCCATGGAGTAGGTGGCCGCACACATGGTGACTCCTACCCGAAGACGGACTTTAAGACCTTTTCTGCCCAATTCTCGGCATCGATGAAAAACTTCTAAACTGCAAGATCATGGCAACAGCCTTTCCACTGCAGTGGAGGATGTCCAAAAATGGCAAATCAAAGACTAAAGGGTACTCCTCAGATCAGAAGAATACACGAGGCGCTGGAAGAGCAGAAATGGTGGACAGCCCTACACAGTGGTCGACAGAGCAGCTGAAGGAATTTATTTCAGCTGAATCTAAGAAATGTGATTGGCAGCCTCAGAGGACCCCGAGGGCGAGGGGCTGTGGAGCCCGTAAAAACAGCCTTGGAGAGAGTAGAGCAGAGTCTGGGGTCACAGAGGGCGATGATCCGGATAGTTGAAGAATCAATGGCTGATCACGAGGATCGGATTGCGTCTTTAGAGGCTGAGATGATAGGTAGAGCTGATGATGGTAGAACTGAGTTCACAAAAAGATCAGCCATGATCTTATTGAATGGCAGAGCAGGCTCAAGGGTCCAGATGGCCTACTCCTGCTCCTAGTTCTTATGTCTTTATAATGGCAGAGGTGCAGAAAAAGTTGCAGGAAAAAGCTGACGACCTAGAAAATCGCTCATGCAGGCTGAACTTAATTATCGTGGGTCTACCTGAAGGCACCAAAGGTATTACTGCAACAGAATTTGTCGCCAAAATATTTGTGAAGCTTGTGGGGGAAGGAATCTTCGACCGCACTCACGAAATGGATCGAGCTCATTGATCGCTGGGGAGAAAACGAAAAGCAGGAGAATGGCCACGTGCAATTATCGTGGGGCTGCACCAATGCCTTGACAAGGAGAAGATGCTGAAGTGGGCCAAGGAGACCCGTAAATGTTCCTGGGCAGACTACCCAGTCGGTATCTTCCAGGACCTGGGAACAGAGTTGACCACAAGAAGGGTTGGTTTTAATAAGGCCAAAGCTGTTCTTTTTAAGAACAAGAATTTATTTGGCATGTTATACCCAGCTCATTTGGGGGTAACATATGGCGGAAATGAACATTACTTTGACACACAGGAGGAGAAGGAGAAGTTTATAAATGATCATAGTTTGGGGGGGAGCATGAGGATGATGGTCCTCATGTGGGTTTACCTACAAGACCAAAATGTGGTATTGTTCTCAGGGGGGGGGGGGGGCAGCGTTATTATTGTTATTGTTGTTGTTATTCACTTTACACTGTTTATAAATAGTCATAGAATCTTGTAACATTTACAGTTATTATTAACTTAATACTGGTTATATGTAATCAAGGAGCCTTATATTATTCACCACTGTTATTGTTATTCACTTTGCGCTGTTGATACGTAATTGTATGTTTCACTCGTGTTCAAGATATAAATGTTAGAGGTCTCAAATATATTTGAAGTTTGGGTGGATACATGGTGGGGAGGAAGGGTGGTGAGGTGTGGAAATTAATGATTTAGGAACTGAATAGTGCGGGTTAGTGGTGATGGGGCAGAGGGGGGTCACTTAGAAATATTGGTTTTAATGAAGTTCGTTTTCAATCTCGGGTAGGAGTCATCCAGCTAGCTGTATTGCTGGTTAACGGAAGTGAAGCTTCGGTTGATTATAGGATGGGGCAGAGAGGAGTGGTTAGTCTTCCTTGGTTTATCTTTCTTTAGTTTGGTTGGGGATAATGAACATGGGGTGGTGGGTATTTCTTTGGGAGAGATGGTGGTGGAGGGGAAGGGGTAGGCTGCTGGCTTTGAAAGGCTTTTTATGGAGCCATTGGCCAGAGGGAGATGGAGGCGAACACCTTGAGGGGACCTGGAAGACAGGTGAGACAGGGACTAAGGAAAGCTCATTGGGTTCCAGATGTGGTGATTGAGGTTTGGGGGGGGCCGGTGTGGGGGGGGAGGTGGACTCCACCAATCAGATCTCGTGGAATGAGGACTGAATGGGCCCATCAAGACGCCTTGAGTGTTCACGCACTTAAAATTTTTGAAGGCAGACACGGATTTATGCAAGAAATTCACAATAAGATCAAAGTCCAAACAAGGTTGAGGAAGGGATGGTCAGGACAAGTGTTCCACGCGGAGTTGGACTCGAAGATCAGAGGGACGTCAGTTCTTATTCACAAAAGGGTGGGGTTTTGGCGCGCAACAGGGGGTAAATACATGATGGTAAGTGGGAGAGATTGGAAGGTATACCTCTGGCTTTGGTGAATGTTTATGCCCCCAATTAGGACAATGCTGACTTTGTGAAGAAGCTGTTGGCTAAAGTTCAGCACTAGGGTACGCATCGGTTGATCATAGGTGGAGATCTCAACACAGTGCTTGATCCTGTGGTGGACCAGTCATGTCCCAAGTCCCGGAAGGTGTCCGGGTTGGCAAAGGAACTATTGGGGTTCATGGGGAAGATGGGGGCAGGGGGGAATGGGCACATGACAGTTTGTGCACCCGACAGCCAAAGTGGTCTCTTTTCTTTGACATGTATATCAGATGTACTCCTGTATCGATTTTTAATCGACGTTGCTGCCATGGCTGGTAGGATCAGAATATTCGGCAATCGTCATATCAGATCATGCACTACATATTCTTGATCTGTGTGTGGAGAAGGGGGCATTCAATGACCGCAGTGGAGGTTAGATGTAGGATGAGGGAGCTTGTGCAAAGATTGAGGCGGCTATAGGTTCCTACATTGAAATCAATAAAACCAAGGAGACCTCGCCTTCCATACTTTGGGAGGTGTTGAAGGCTGTAGTCAGAGGTGAGCTGATCTCGATTAAGGTTCATAAAGACAAAATGTAATGGATGGAAAGACTGAGGGACAACTGCACCGGGCCAAGGGTATACTTTATGAATGGGGAGAAAAGGCCAGTACGCTGCTTGCACACAAGTTGAGGTGACAGGCCTCAGCGAGGAAATTGGGCAGATAAAGCACTCTTGGGGCAGGATGGTCACTGACCCAAGGACGGTGAATGGAGCATTCGAAGCCTTCTATCAAGGGCTGTACATGTTGGAATTTCTGGGAAGAGACTCGGGTATAAAGCAGTTTCTAGATGGCTTAAAGTTACCGGTGATGGAGGAGTGGGAAAATATTAGGGTTGGGAGACCATTTGGACTGCAAGAGGTGATGGGAGGCATTAGGCTGATGCAATATGGGAAGGCCTCAGGACCAGATGGATTCCCAGTGGAATTCTTTAAAACGTTTGCAACATTATGGGGCCACCTTTGGTTGAAATGTCCAACGACTCAATGAATAAGGGAGAGCTTCAATTCACATTAACACAGGCCTCGATTTCACTTATTTTAAAGAGATAAAGATCCGGAGGACTTTGCATCCTATCAACCAATTTTGCTTCCAAATGTGGATGCAAAGTTGTTGGCCAAGATCTTAACGATACGCCTGAAAGATAAGTTACCAGGGGTGATAGTGCAGGACCAGACAGGGCTTGTAAAGGGGCGGCAGTTATCGTTAAATGTTAGGAAATTGTTGAATGTGGTTATGATACCCCCAGCAGGCTAGGAAATGGAGGTAATAATATCTGTGGATACTTAAAAGGTTTTTGATTGGGTTAAGTGGGAGTATCTTTTCGAAAAACTAGGGCGGTTTGGCCTTGGGCCAGGGTTTGTTGGATGCATTAGACTGTTATATAGAACCCCCACAGCTAACAGTAATGTACAAACACTATCAGTTTGGTTAATTTTAGCTTACAGCGAGGAACAAAGCAGGGATGTCCATTGTCCCCGATGCTCTTCGCACTGCAGATTGTGCCACTGGCAATGGTGTTTAGGGCATCGACGGAGTGGAGGGGAATTGAGAGGGAGGGGTGGAGCATCGCGTCTCCCTGTATGCAGCCAACCTGCTGTTATATGTCACAGACTCGGTCTCCAGTATAGATCGGATTGAGGAGATATTGGCAAAATTCGGCTTGTTCTTGGGATATAAGCTTAATGTGGGAATGAACGAGGAATTCCCGATCGATGCACAGATATAGGAGAGGAGTTTGGAGAGTATACCTTTTCGGCTGGTTAGAACAAGCTTTCGGCATCTAGGAATGCGGGTGATAACTGAGCACAGTGACATAAATTAAACTGACCAGTCTGGTAGGTAGGATGAGGGAAGACTTTAAGAGGCGGGACGGATCAGGACCGTGAAGTTGTCGGTTCTCCCCAAGTTTCTGTTTGTCTTTCAGAACCTCCCTATCTTCTTGTCTAAATCTTATTTTTATGACGATGAACAGGATGATTTCGGACTTTATATTGGCGGGGAAGGTACCTAGGACTCGGAGGGTATTTTTGGAGCAGGACAGGAAGTTGGGTAGTTTGGCACTACCAAATTATTATTGGGTAGTGAATGTGGAGAAGGTTTGGAAATGGGCTCTAGAGGAAGGATCGGTGTGGAGACAGGTGGAGGAGGCTTCATGGACGGGGACAAGTCTGAGAGGACTGGGGCTGGTGGACAAACAAACAAAGAACAAAGAACAAAGAAATGTACAGCACAGGAACAGGCCCTTCGGCCCTCCAAGCCCGCGCCGACCATACTGCCCGACTAAACTACAATCTTCTACACTTCCTGGGTCCGTATCCTTCTATTCCCATCCTATTCATATATTTGTCAAGATGCCCCTTAAATGTCCCTATCGTCCCTGCCTCCACTACCTCCTCCGGTAGTGAGTTCCAGGCACCCACTACCCTCTGCGTAAAAAACTTGCCTCGTACATCTACTCTAAACTTTGCCCCTCACCTTAAACCTATGCCCCCTAGTAATTGACCCCTCTAACCTGGGGAAAAGCCTCTGACTATCCACTCTGTCTATGCCCCTCATAATTTTGTATACCTCTATCAGGTCGCCCCTCAACCTCCTTCGTTCCAGTGAGAACAAACCGAGTTTATTCAATCGCTCCTCATAGCTTATGCCCTCCATACCAGGCAACATTCTGGTAAATCTCTTCTGCACCCTCTCTAAAGCCTCCACATCCTTCTGGTAGTGTGGCGACCAGAATTGAACACTATACTCCAAGTGTGGCCTAACTAAGGTTCTATACAGCTGCAACATGACTTGCCAATTCTTATACTCAATGCCCCGGCCAATGAAGGCAAGCATGCCGTATGCCTTCTTGACTACCTTCTCCACCTGTGTAGCCCCTTTCAGTGATCTGTGGACCTGTACTCCTAGATCTCTTTGACTTTCAATACTCTTGAGGGTTCTACCATTCACTGTATATTCCCTACCTGCATTAGCCCTTCCAAAATGCATTACCTCACATTTGTCCAGGTTAAACTCCATCTGCCATCTCTCCGCCCAAGTCTCCAGACAATCTAAATCCTGCTGTATCCTCAGACAGTCCTCATCGCTATCCGCAATTCCACCAACCTTTGTGTCGTCTGCAAACTTACTAATCAGACCAGTTACATTTTCCTCCAAATCATTTATATATACTACAAAGAGCAAAGGTCCCAGCACTGATCCCTGTGGAACACCACTGGTCACAGCCCTCCAATTAGAAAAGCATCCCTCCATTGCTACCCTCTGCCTTCTATGGCCTAGCCAGTTCTGTATCCACCTTGCCAGTTCACCCCTGATCCCGTGTGACTTCATCTTTTGTACTAGTCTACCATGAGGGACCTTGTCAAAGGCCTTACTGAAGTCCATATAGACAACATCTACTGCCCTACCTGCATCAATCATCTTAGTGACCTCCTCGAAAAACTCTATCAAGTTAGTGAGACACGACCTCCCCTTCACAAAACCGTGCTGCCTCTCACTAATACGTCCATTTGCTTCCAAATGGGAGTAGATCCTGTCTCGAAGAATTCTCTCCAGTAATTTCCCTACCACTGAAGTAAGGCTCACCGGCCTGTAGTTCCCGGGATTATCCCTGCCACCCTTCTTAAACAGAGGAACAACATTGGCTATTCTCCAGTCCTCCGGGACATCCCCTGAAGACAGCGAGGATCCAAAGATTTCTGTCAAGGCCTCAGCAATTTCCTCTCCAGCCTCCTTCAGTATTCTGGGGTAGATCCCATCCGGCCCTGGGGACTTATCTACCTTAATATTTTTTAAGACACCCAACACCTCGTCTTTTTGGATCACAATGTGACCCAGGCTATCTACACCCCCTTCTCCAGACTCAACATCTACCAATTCCTTCTCTTTGGTGAATACTGATGCAAAGTATTCATTTAGTACCTCGCCCATTTCCTCTGGCTCCACACATAGATTCCCTTGCCTATCCTTCAGTGGGCCAACCCTTTCCCTGGCTACCCTCTTGCTTTTTATGTAAGTGTAAAAAGCCTTGGGATTTTCCTTAACCCTATTTGCCAATGACTTTTCATGACCCCTTCTAGCCCTCCTGACTCCTTGCTTAAGTTCCTTCCTACTTTCCTTATATGCCACACAGGCTTCGTCTGTTCCCAGCCTTTTAGCCCTGCCAAATGCCTCCTTTTTCTTTTTGACGAGGCCTACAATTTCACTCGTCATCCAAGGTTCCCGAAAATTGCCGTATTTATCTTTCTTCCTCACAGGAACATGCCTGTCCTGTATTCCTTTCAACTGACACTTGAAAGCCTCCCACATGTCAGATGTTGATTTGCCCTCAAACATCCGCCCCCAATCTATGTTCTTCAGTTCCCGCCTAATATTGTTATAATTAGCCTTCCCCCAATTTAGCACATTCATCCTCGGACCACTCTTATCCTTGTCCACCAGTACTTTAAAACTTACTGAATTGTGGTCACTGTTACCGAAATGCTCCCCTACTGAAACATCTACCACCTGGCCGGGCTCATTCCCCAATACCAGGTCCAGTACCGCCCCTTCCCTAGTTGGACTGTTTACATATTGTTTTAAGAAGCCCTCCTGGATGCTCCTTACAAACTCTGCCCCGTCTAAGCCCCTGGCACTAAGTGAGTCCCAGTCAATATTGGGGAAGTTGAAGTCTCCCATCACCACAACCCTGTTGTTTTTACTCTTTTCCAAAATCTGTCTACCTATCTGCTCCTCTATCTCCCGCTGGCTGTTGGGAGGCCTGTAGTATACCCCCAACATTGTGACTGCACCCTTCTTATTCCTGATCTCTACCCATATAGCCTCACTGCCCTCTGAGGTGTCCTCTCGCTGTATAGCTGTGATACTCTCCTGAACAAGTAGCGCAACTCCGCCTCCCCTTTTACATCCCCCTCTATCCCGCCTGAAACATCTAAATCCTGGAACGTTTAGCTGCCAATCCTGCCCTTCCCTCAACCAGGTCTCTGTAATGGCAACAACATCATAGTTCCAAGTAGTAATCCAAGCTCTAAGTTCATCTGCCTTACCCGTAATGCTCCTTGCATTAAAACATATGCACTTCAGGCCACCAGACCCGCTGTGTTCAGCAACTTCTCCCCGTCTGCGCTGCCTCAGAGCCACACTGTCCCTATTCCCTAGTTCTCCCTCAATGCTCTCACCTTCTGACCTATTGCTCCCGTGCCCACCCCCCTGCCATACTAGTTTAAACCCTCCCGTGTGACACTAGCAAACCTCGCGGCCAGGATATTTATGCCTCTCCGGTTTAGATGCAACCCGTCCATCTTATACAGGTCACACCTGCCCCGGAAGAGCTCCCAGTGGTCCAGATAACAGAAACCCTCCCTCCTACACCAGCTGTTTAGCCACGTGTTTGTCTGCTTTATCTTCCTATTTCTAGCCTCACTGGCACGTGGCACAGGGAGTAATCCCGAGATTACAACCCTCGAGGTCCTGTCTTTTAACTTTCTGCCTAGCTCCCTGAACTCCTGCTGCAGGACCTCATGCCCCTTCCTGCCTATGTCGTTAGTACCAATATGTACAACGACCTCTGCCTGTTTGCCCTCCCCCTTCAGGATTCCCTCTACCCGTTCGGAGACATCCTGGACCCTGGCACCAGGGAGGCAACATACCATCCTGGAGTCTCTTTCACGTCCACAGAAGCGCCTATCTGTGCCCCTGACTATAGAGTCCCCTATAACTATTACTCTTCTGCGCTTTGACCCTCCCTTCTGAACATCAGAGCCAGCCGTGGTGCCACTGCTCTGGCTGCTGCTGTTTTCCCCTGATAGGCTATCCCCCCCGACAGTATCCAAAGGGGTATATCTGTTCGAGAGGGGGACAACCACAGGGGATTCCTGCACTGACTGCCTGCCCTTTCTGGTGGTCACCCATTTCTCTGCCTGCACCTTGGGTGTGACCACACTTACATAACTGCGATCTATGACGCTTTCCGCCACCTGCATGCTCCTAAGTGCATCCAATTGCTGCTCCAACCGAACCATGCGGTCTGTGAGGAGCTGCAGTTGGGTGCACTTTCTGCAGATGAAGCCATCCGGGACGCTGGAAGCCTCCCGGACCTGCCACATCTCACAGTCAGAGCACAGCACCCCTCTAACTGACATTGCGTCAATTAATTAAAATTAAAATTTGTCTTTTTTTTTTTATAAATACTTTTTTAAAATTTCAAAGTTACTGTCAACTATCTTTGTCCTAGCACTAGATTTCTAATAGAAATGCGATAGCTAACTATAATATTCTCCGATCTCTGGCTTAGATATCCTCTAAATTATAATTAAGTTATTATGTTTAATTAGTTCCCAAATACTCAAAAAAATTTAGGTTAGAATCCCAACCAGCCACTCAGGTCACAGCTTTTCTGTGATGTCACTTCAGTTTCCCCCCGACACACACAATTTGAAAAACAGGTATAAAAGTAAAAATCACTTGCTTACCTTCTGAGATGTTCTCAGGTTCTCTCGCTGACAGAGACTGCTCCTCCACCTCCAATCCTTGACCTGCACAATGCTAATAATATAATAATATAATATGGCACTTACCTTACACCAATGGGTCTTATTATTAGGTTAGAGGAGGAGGGCGGGTGGGAGACACTACACGTGTAGTGTCTCGGGTTTCCTCTCCACCAGAATTTATTGGTTGGGGGGGGACTTGCCAGAGGTCGAACTTCCGGTTCCCGCCGAAATCCAAAGGGCTGCTCCTGTAAAGGTAAGTGCTTTTAAACTAACTACTCACCTCCCAGAAGGCCCCTGCGCACCGCTGCCGCCGAAATCCAAAGGGCTGCTCCTGTAAAGGTAAGTGCTTTTAAATTCACTACTCACCTCCAAGAAGGCCCCTGCGCACCGCTGCCGCCGAAATCCAAAGGGCTGCTCCTGTAAAGGTAAGTGCTTTTAAACTAACTACTCACCTCCCAGAAGGCCCCTGCGCACCGCTGCCGCCGAAATCCAAAGGGCTATTCTCACTGGCGAAATACTCCACAAGTCTGGTGGTGGGCGCCACATTGAGGATCTGGAACCAGCTCAGGCAACATGTTAAGATCGAGGGCATGTCATTGTGGGCTCCGATCTGCAATAATCACAGATTTATCCTCAACATACAAGGGATGGAGGCAAGAGGGGATAGAGTGGTTGAGACAACTTTTCGTGGAAGGGAGATTTTCAGAATTAGAGAAGCTGGTGGAGAAATTTCAGCTGCCACAGGGGAATGGGTTCCAGTATCTCCAGATCAAGGATTTTTTGAAAAAGAAATTGGCCATGTGTCTGCAGTTACCACCTCTTCACCAATTGTAAAGATTGTGTCAGGGGACGAGATTGGAGAGGGCAAGGTTTCCGACATCTATGGATAGCTGGGAGAAAGCTTTGTTGAAACAAATTAGGAGGAAATGGGAGGGAAAACTAGGTGGGACATTTGAAGGAGGGATTTGGAATGAGGCACTGAGGGGGATAAATTCACCATCCTCGTGTTTGGTGTTAAGTTTTTTAAGGTGGTGCATAGAGTGCACGTGACAAAGTTGTGCATGAGTTGATTTTTTTCCAGAGGTGGAAGATAAATGTGTGTGTTGCTCCAGTGGGCCAGCAGCCAACACCCATATGTTTTAGTCCTGTCCGAAACTCATGGTGTTTTGGGAATACTTTGCTAGGGCTAGATCACAGATTATAGGGCTGACATTAGCATCAAACCCATGGGTGGCGATATTCGGAGTTTCACAGGATCCGAGATTGCAGACAGGGAGAGAGGCCGGAGTGTTAGCCTTTGCCTCCCCGATAGCCCGGAGGAGGATCTTGTTTGGATGGCGAGCTCCACTTAAGGCAGTAGGATGGGTGAATGATTTGGCAGAATTCCTCCATTTTGAAATGAAAAAGTTTGCCGTGAGGGGATCAGAGGAGGGTTTCCACTCGAGGTGGAGGCTGTTTATCTCCTTTAAGGATTGGTAAATGTCAGCAGAAGGGCTGGTGGGGGTGGGGGGGGGGGGGGGTGGTGATGTGTTGGGTGCTCTGAGGTACAGACGAACCAACACGGTTGCGATTGTACAACGCAGTTTTATTCCATTAAACTATTTATACATCAGACTTGGTACTCAGCACGTTGTGACTGTGTGAGTGTCTTGCTTTGAGGTCCTGGCCCTGTGCTGTCTCCAGATGGACTGCCTAGCTAGTGTCGTGTTTCTTGTTTTATACTGTGTCTGCTCTTGTCTGTGATTGGCTGTCGTGTTATGTGTGCTAATTGGTCCGTTGCTCTGTCAATCATTATGTATGTGTTATGGGCAGCACGGTAGCATTGTGGATAGCACAATTGCTTCACAGCTCCAGGGTCCCAGGTTCGATTCCGGCTTGGGTCACTGTCTGTGCGGAGTCTGCACGTCCTCCCCGTGTCTGCGTGGGTTTCCTCCGGGTGCTCCGGTTTCCTCCCACAATCCAAAGATGTGCGGGTTAGGTGAATTGGCCAATGATAAAATTGCCCTTAATGTCCAAATTGCCCTTGGTGTTGGGTGGAGGTGTTGAGTTTGGGTAGGGTGCTCTTTCCAAGAGCCGGTGCAGACTCAAAGGGCTGAATGGCCTCCTTCTGCATTGTAAATTCAATGATAATCTATGATTAATCTAGGACAAAGGTTCGGCACAACATCGTGGGCCGAAGGGCCTGTTCTGTGCTGTATTTTCTATGTTCTAGGTTCTATGATGTATGTTTGAATATCATGACAGGGGGAGGAGGATTTAAAAAAATATATTATTTAAAGCACAGTTGCAAAATGGGGCAGATAGAGTTTAAGCAGGGTGTTTTGTTGAGAAATACTTGTAAAAAGTTGATTATATTGTGTGTTTGTATATAATCTGAAAATATCTTGAATTAAACTATTTTTCAAAAAAATGTTTTTTTACATTGCCTTCAAGGCTGGAATTAACAATAATCATAATAATCTTTATTATTGTCAGAAGTAGGCTTACATTAACACTGCAATGAAGTTGTTGTGAAAATCCCCTCGTTGCCACATTCCGGCGCCTGTTCGTGTACGCAGAGGGAGAATTCAGAATGTCCAAATTACCTAACAGCACATCTTTTGCGACTTGTGGGAGGAAACCGGAACACCCGGAGGAAACCCACGCAGACATGGGGGAGAATGTGCAGATTCCACACAGACAGTGACCCAAGCAGGAATCGAACCTGGGACCATGGAGCTGTGCGTGGAAACAGAAAGGTCTAAGACTCTCTAGCTGACAACGATTCCAGGCTGCTGAGAAATGAGTTTAACCATCTCATTTGTATTGCTCTAAAGTTAAAGTAATAGGTATCGCCCTTGAAATCCAGAAAACTCCCTCTAAATTCACTATGGTGGAAGGACTTCTCGTGAATGTTCAGAAGTCTACTGGAAAAGAAAGCTCTTTGCAATTGTATCAGCGCTACTTTTGGTGTGGAAACAATTATTCTTCACTGGGCTGTTGGGTCTATAAACGTTTTTCTGTGATAAAAGGGACAGTGTGCGTTTGAACCATATTTGTCTTGGTGCCTGTTCAAATGTTTCCAACTATTTTGTTGTCTAGTGTAATATAGTTAATATTTCTTGTTTAATAAATATTTTATCATTTTAGTAAAAAGTGAGCAGTGGACCCCTGTGAATCTGTTCAATAAATACTCTCCATCATTTTTCAAGCAGGGTCCTATTGTGAGATCTGACTCGTCCAGTAATAATATCACTTGGGATCATAAGACAAGAAAGCCCAACAACGTCTCTACTTCCTACGGAAGCTAAAGAAATTTGGCATGTCTGCATCGACTCTCACAAACTTCTACAGATGTGTGATGGAGAGCATCCTATCCGGCTGCATCACAGCCTGCTATGGCAACTGCTCGGTCCAAGATCGCAATAAACTGCAGAGTGTGGTGAACTCAGCCCAACGCATTACACAAGCTTGTCACCCCCACATTGATTCTATATACACCTCTAGCTGCCTCAGGAAGGCAGACAGCATTATCAGAGACCCCACCCTCCCAAGCATTGCCTTCTTCCAGACCCTTCCATCAGGCAGAAGGTACAGAGGTCTGAAGACTCACACATCCAGACATAGGTACAGCTTCTTCCCCACAGCTACAAGACTCCTCAACAACTTCCCCTCGGACTGATCTGTTCCCTGCAACAACACTATTCACGATGCCCTATGCTGCTTTTCCTCATGTATTTGCTTTGTTTGGCCCCTTGTTCCACACTGTAACCAATCACTGTTTGTCGATGTACCATTTGTCAATGTTCTCTGTTGATTATTCTTGTGTCTATTATGTACGTACTGTGTACGTTTCTCGGCCGCAGGAAAATACTTTTCACTGTACTTCGGTACATGTGACAATAAATCAAATCAAATCAAATCAAGAATCGCAGCAGTACTTCCTCTTTTGTTGAATTTTGAGAATTTGGGAAAATGAGTTTAAATACCATGCTCATCCTTTTACTGCTGTAAATCTCCCATTTCAAGATTCAGCTGTATGATAAGACCTCAATGTTTTTTTCCTCCTGTATTACCAGGTCGGGTAAGATTTTATATTATTATTTATTCTTGGATGTAGACATTGCTGTCAAGGCCGGAATTTGATGCCCATCCACAGTTACCGTTTCTTGATGTCTGATATCATGTGATCCAATGCCATGTCATCTAACCTCCAAGAATAAGTTCAATAAGTGCGATTCATTCATGATGAAGGTGCTATTTAATGTAATGTACAACTGATCCTTTCCCTTCCGCAGTGTGTACGAGTGCATCAATACCAAAAAACTCACTGAAGTAGCTGTGAGGTTTCCTGTGTGGATCAGCTTGTAATTGTTGTCTGCTTAGCTCTAGGTGCTGTAAATCCTGATTTTGCTGCCTGCACAGGTTGTATTCTCATGTCACAGTGGGTAGTGTCCCCGCCTCTGAGCCAGAAGCTCTGGGTCTGAGTCCCACCCCAGGACTTAATGGTCAAGGAAGGTGCATTTATAACATGGTCAAACAGGTTGAGTGTCAATCTGCAAATCCTTCCAAACACGCTGGGCGCGATTCTCCGCTCCCGCGCCGGTTGGGAGAATCGCCTGGATCGCCAAATTTTCCCGCGACGCCAGTCCGACGCCCTCCCGCAATTCTCCCAAGCTGCGAGAACGGCCCCATCGAGTTCCGCGCGGCGCAGGCCGGAGAATCGCCCGAGACACCCAAAATGGCGATTCTCCGGCACCCCTGCTATTCTCAGGCCCGGATGGGCCGAGCGGCCAGCCCAAAACGGCAGGTTCCCCCCGGCGCCGTCCACACCTGGTCATTGCCGACGGGAACTGCGTGGGAATGCTGGAGGGGCGGCCTACGGGGGGGGGGGGGGGGGGGGGGGGGGGAGGATCCTGCACCGGGAGGGGCCTCAAATGGGGTGTCGCCCGCGATCGGTGCCCACCGATCGTCGGGCCGGCCTCTCTAAAGGAGGACCTCCTTTCTTCCGCAGCCCCGCAAGATCCATCTGACATCTTCTTGCGGGGCGGACTAGGAGAGGACGGCAACCACCCATGCGCTGGTTGGCGCCAGCCAATCCGCGCATGCGCGGGTGACGCCAGTTATGCGGCGCTGGCCGCATCATGTATGCGGCGCCGCCTTTACGTGGCGACAAGGCCTGGCACGTGTAAATGACGCCCCCCCCGCTCCTCGCCCATTATTGGGCCCTGAATCGGTCGGGATAGGGGCCATTTCACGCCGTCATGAACCTCGACGGCGTTCACGACGGCGTGGGCACTTCGGCGTGGGAGTGGAGAATCCCGCCCGCCATGTCTGCCAGTAAGACTGGGAGAGATCTTCTGGTCAGCCACGCTTGATGTGAAGTGCCATCCCTCAAGTTACAAGCCTCTGGTGACAGACTAGCCACCTCCTCCGGGAATTTCTAGCTCTGGAAACAGACAAAAGTCTGCCTTAGTGCACCACTAGGTGTGGGAAGAGAATTGGAATTGGAGAGACTTGTATAGGGGCCTTTCACATGTCACTGGCTCTGACAAAATGTTAATGATAATTTAACTGTCACCTATCTGTTCAAATTATTCTGCTTCCATGCCCCTTCTGGTGGCTGGGCCCTTATGTTGAGCACTGATCTGCAAGATGAGTCATTTTCACCTGTCCCACTTGGCAGTAATAGTGTGGGCTCAGGTGTTGTTTCATGTCCAGCCTAATTGTATACACCATGGAATATCGTATGGGCAGTCGAATCTGAACCTGTACCATTCCTGCTGGGCAGAGTAGGTTAAATCACCCCCAAGATATTGGGATTCCCCCATTCACATGCGTTGATAAGTAAGCATGTTACCATCTTGGTTGCAATGACGGAGGAAGGACTTCCACACAAGCATATATAACATGTAAATCGAAAGCACAAATAAAGCCAAAGTCTGTTTCCAAATTCATTAAAGCTGTTTATTTTCCTGTCATGGAGTATGGACCTCAACATCTTGATATAATTACTGGAATCATTTCTGATAGATGCTCCAGTGGTGCTCACCATCTGTGCTTCTGTGGACTCCCCTGCTGTTACCATTGATGCTGCATGCTTCTGAATGGGGGTAGAACCCACAAGTAAAGTGACTGCAGATTGTTGCGTGATCTGTAAGGAACCAAGTGCTGATGTATCCATTCACATTTGTCAAATATCCTCCATTTCACAAACGAAAACAAGTGATGCTGGAAACATTAGCAGATCAGGCAGCATCTGTGAAGAGAGGAAAACCATTAGCAGTTTAGCTTCTTCAGCCTTCATCAGAACTGAAAGATTTTAAAGATGAACAACTTTGAAACAAGTGTGATTCTGTTCAACAGCAGCAACCCACTCTTCAGCCCTGCCACACTGACCCTTCCTTTCCTTTTCTAGTTCACCAAAACCCTTGGATTTGTCTATCCAAGTTGGTGTCTGCAAATCATCAGGACAATCCTAAGTGCTAATGAGAGGGGCCACCTGGCTGTTAGAAGGAGAAAAGGAACATGATCAGTGCCTCAACAGAGCTTTTGCTGCAGTGATATTTCACTAGGCAAGTGCAGGAGCAAATCAGGCGCATGCCTACGACAATAAGAGATGTGATTAAGGGGACTCAAACCTCAATTGACCAGAATTTCACATTGCACACGCGGTTTTAAGCTCTTTCGACGGGCAACACAGGAATTTTCATGTGGGGAGTGGGGAGGGGGAGGGATTAAATGCCCCTGCTGAAATTGCTGGCTGAGCAGTTAGGCGTTTGTAGGGCTGAGGTGAGATGGTCTTCTGGAGTGTTGATATAATGTTTTCTGTTTTGAATACATCAGTGTGGAGCTCAAATTTCATTCCTGATATCAGAAACTGGGCGATGGATTCTCCTCCGTTCCTGCAGCTAAGTACCAGCTCCAAAGGAGGTTTACGTAAAAAAATTGCCGTGAACCCCTCATCGGTTCCGGGACCGGTGAGGGGCTAGCACCGGCACTTGGAATGGCCGGAGAATGGCCTACTCCCGGGCCACGCATGCGCACAGCTCACGACCTGCAGCAGTCGCGCCATTCAACATGGTACCGGCTGTGCATGGACCCAACCTGCCATCTGCGACCCCACAGCCAACTCCCTGGACCCCCCGTGGCCTCTCCCCAATAGTCCCCCCAGCCCTTGCAGAAGACCCCCCTGGCCAGCGCAAGGATCCCGGCCGAGTGTGGCGCCCCTGGACACAGTCCTCAGGCACGACACTGGGTTCACGATTTGTGTGACCATCGTGGGCGGAGCATCGCGGAGCAGATGAGGAGGCGCCAATGGGATTGCAAATTTGCACAGCACGATGCTGCTATTTTGGCGGGGGTGAAGGACTGCAAACCGTCGTCAAACCGGCGCCGGCCCTGATTCCGGCATCGGAATCGATTCTCTGCCCAACCGCCAATTACGATTTTGGTATCAGGCAATGGAGAATCCCGCCCTGGATGCTTGGACCCCTCTGTCACCCTTTGTGCATGGTTGAACCCCAATAGCCAAACTGCTGCTGGGTATTGTATATTCGGCAGGGAACACCGTCTCTGAGGAGGAGGAGAGGGGAGAAAGATTGAGGAAGCTTCGTAGATGCAAGCATCCTCCTCAGGCAGAGGTCCAGGCATCAGGGTAATCGGGACCAGCAGAGAGGGCAGAGAGACCGTCCCTGCAGAAAATGCCATCCAGTCGCCAGGGTATACAGACTGCGGTAAAACTACCTTGACATGACCGATGTCTAGTGCTGCAGGAGGCTCTGGCTTTCAAGGGAAGACGTGATGAACATCTGCCAAATGGTTGGGCCTGAGATAGTCTCCAATTGTGTGGGGAGGACACCCATTGCCTGTGGCTTTGAAGGTCAGAGTGGCAGTAAATTGATATGCCTCCGGATTATTCCAGGGCACTGGAGGTGATCTCTGTGAGGTCTCACAGTCCATTGAACACAGCTGTGTCAAGCTGGTCTCTGACGCACTGCTCAGGCATGTGAGCAGATTCACTCGGTTCAAGGCAGACCAGGTCAGCTAGGTTGAACGAGTGAGAGGTTTTGCAGTCATTTCAGGGATCCCCCGTATCCAGAGTGTCATTTGATTGTACCCATGTGCCCATCAAGGCACCAGCTGGCCACCCAAGACCCTTTGTGAACATGCAGGGGTGTCACTTGATGAATGTTCAGATTTTGTGGGACCACAAATCCCAGATTCTGCAGGTATCTGCAAGGTACCCATGCAGCTCGCGCGATGCATACATTCTTCGTCTCCCGCAGGCGCCCAGGCTCTTTGCTGCTGCAGCTCATCTAGACGGGTAGTTGATTGGCGACAAAGGTACCCGCTGAAAAGGGATGATGCATTTCAGGCGACCAAGGACAGGTGCTGAGGAAAGATACAACCACTGTCATATATCCATGAGGGCAGTGGTGGAGAGGACGATTGGGCTGCTGAAGTTAAGGTTCATAAACTGATCAGGAGGCGCCCTGCACTACTCGTCCGAGCGAGTGCTGCTCATCGTGCTGGTCTGCTACCCCCTTTACAATCTCGCTCTTTCCAGGTGGGCAACCTCTTGAACAGGGGGATGATGATGTAACAGTTCCTGCTTCAGATGTGGACACCGACGAGACTCAGTTGCTGATGATGGACAGCTGCCGTGAGCTCCTTCTGCTGCCTTTGCTCTCACAGGAATATGGAGGCCGTACCAGGGTTGGAATCCAGTAACTGTGAGACCTACCAACGCATCTTAAGGAATCCACCATCCTGCGCCATGGACACCATCAGCCCGCCGCAGCCACTCCAAATCGTTGGAAACCTCGGCGTCAACTGGAAGCTGTTTAAACAGCGCTTCCAGTTCTTCCTAGAAGCCACAGAAAGGGAGAATGCATCGGACACCAAGAAAATCGCCCTCCTCCTCTCCACGGCAGGGCAACACGCCATCCACATCTACAACTCTCTGGTGTTCGCGAAGGTGAGGACAAGACGAAGTACAAGAAGGTCCTTCTCAAACTCGAGCAACACTTCAGCGTCGAGGTAAATGAGAGTTTTGAGAGGTACGTCTTCCAGCAGCGCCTGCAGGGAAAGGATGAGCCTTTTCAATCTTTCCTGACACATCTCCGTATCCTCGCGCAGTCCTGTGGTTACAAGGCCACCTCCGATTCCATGATTCGGGACCAGATTGTTTTTGGAGTCACCTCGGGCACCCTATACCAGCAGCTCCTCAAAATTAAAAGCCTCACCTTAGCCACCGCCATCGAAGCCTGCGTCCTCCATGAAAACGTGACCAGCCGCTACTCCCAATTCCAGGCGGCCGAATCGGCACGGCAGGGGTCCTACGCGGCCAAATCGGCAAGGCAGGGGTCCTACGAGGCCGAGCGGGTCCAGGCGATCGAGTTCCTCCCGGCCCGCGGCCCGGACGAGTGCGGCCATTTTGTGCGCTTTCCACGGCCTCCCGCGCTTGCACGCGCCAAAAGAGACGTCGACGCAGAGGGACATGATACGCAGGCGCGCTCTACGCAGGACCGAACTGCGCATGCGCGATGGCGCAACGAACGCCATGATGTCACGACGTGCGGCAACTGTGGATCCGCACATTTAAAGCGGCAATGTCCGGCAAAGAACTGACTGCCTCCGCTGTGGCAAGATGGGCCACTACGCTGCCTGCTGTCGAGCAGCTCAACCTGCCAACGCTCCCCAATTCCGACAGCCTCGCAGGGACGTGCGGACCATTCAGCCTCCGTACTCCGAGTCATACCCGGATGATATACAAACCGGTGATACAGACGACCGGGAAGCCTTCCATGCTGCGGTCATTGACAGGAACCGAATGTCTCCAAGCAGGACCCACCAGCCGATGCCAGTGAACAGTGTCAATCCGGGTGATGAATGGTGTGCCACCCTAACGGTCAACTGATCACCAATAACATTCCGTTTGGACACTGGTTCCTCCGCCAACCTAATAACATGGTCAGCCTTCTACGCCTTGAAGGTCAGACCACCAATTCGGCCATCCCGTTGTAAGATGGTCAACTACAAGGGAAAAGTTATCCTGGCCATGGGATCCTGCCAGCTCCAGGTGACACACAATACATACAAGGCCACACTCTCCTTCGAGATAGTTGGATCTTCGAAGGACTCCCTGCTGGGCGCACAGGCATGCAAGGTTCTCCACCTCGTTCAGCGGGTACATGCTCTGTCTCCAGAAGGCACATCAGACTTCCCGGATGCGGAATTTAGGGCACAGCTCCACTCGCTCCTTGCCCACAACCAGGAGGCATTCGAGGGCATGGGCACACTGCCCTATACCTACAGAATACGGCTCAAACCGGATGCCACCCCGGTCATTCACGCACCTCACAGGGTCCCAGCACCACTCAAAGACCGCCTCAAGCGCAGCTGCAGGATCTCCAGGACCAAGGGGTGCTATCCCGGGTCACGGAGCCCACGCCATGGGTCAGCTCCATGGTGTGTGTTAAGAAGCTCTCTGGCGAACTCCAGATCTGCATCGACCCGAAAGACCTGAACAACAACATCATGTGGGAACACTACCCCATACCCAAATGGGAAGAGATCACGAGCGAAATGGCCCGGGCTAAAATCTTCACAAAGCTTGATGCCTCGAAGGGTTTTTGGCAGATCCAACTGGATCAGTCCAGCAGGAAGCTGTGCACCTTCAACACTCCTTTCGGCAGGTTCTGCTGTAACAGAATGCCGTTTGGCATCATCTCGGCATCCGAGGTATTTCACAGAATCATGGAACAGATGATGGAGGGCATCGAAGGGGTGCGTGTCTATGTTGACGACGTCATCATCTGGTCCACCACACCACAGGAGCACATCAGTTGTCTCCAGCGTGTCTTTGCGCGGATATGGGAACACGGCCTGCGCCTCAACTGAGCCAAATGTTCTTTCGGCCAAACTGAGCTAAAGTTCCTGGGGGACCACATATCCCGGTCAGGGGTCCGTCCGGATGCAGACAAGGTGAGCGCCATTACAGCCATGCCGCAGCCGGCAGACAAGAAAGCAGTGCTACGCTCCCTAGGCATTGTCAACTTCCCAGGGAAGTTCATTTCCAACCTTGCCTCCCACACAACGGCTCTTCGCCACCTAGTCAAGAAGTCCACGGAGTTCCAGTGGCTGCCCGCACACCAGAAGGAATGGGAGGAGCTCAAGATTAAGCTCACCACAGCCCCGGTATTGGCATTCTTCGACACCTCTCATGATACAAAGATCTCGACTGATGCCAGCCAGTCCGGAATTGGGGCGGTACTCCTGCAACGGGACGACACTGCATCATGGGCCCCGGTCGCCTATGCCTCGCGGGCCATGACCCCCATAGAACAGCACTATGCGCAGATCGAGAAGGAGTGCCTGGGTTTGTTAACCGGCATAGACAAGTTCCACGACTACGTGTATGGTCTCCCCCAGTTCACCGTGGAAACCGACCATCGCCCCCTGGTCAGCATCATACATAAGGACCTGAACGAGATGACCCCTCGCCTCCAGCGCATCCTACTCAAACTCCGGAGGTACGACTTCCAACTGTCTACACCCCGGGAAAGGACCTCATCATTGCGGATGCCCTATCCAGAGCAGTGAGCACACCGCCCGACTCGGAGGGGTTTGGCTGTCAGGTCGAAGCGCAGGTGGCCTTCACATCGGCAAATCTGCCAGCTACTGATTCAAGTCTGGCCCGTATTCGCCGGGAGACTGCGGCTGACCCCCTTCTACAACGTGTGGTGCGCCACATGACGGGAGGGTGGCTCAAAGGACAGTGTCCACAATTCTACAATGTCCGGGACGACTTGGCCGTCATTGACGGTGTCCTCCTAAAGCTGGACCGGATTGTGATTCCACACAGCATGCACAAGCTGGTCCTCGACCAAATACACGATGGCCATCTGGGGGTTGAGAAGTGCAGACGGAGGGCCCGAGAAGCTGTATACTGGCTGGGCATCAGCGATGACATTGCCAAAATGGTGCTCAACTGCCCCACCTGCCAAAGGTTTCAGCCGGCGCAACCCCCTGAGACGCTTCAGCCCCATGAGTTGGTGACGTCCCCCTGGGCGAAGGTGGGTGTGGACCTTTTTCATGCGCTTGGCAGGGACTATGTCATCATCATAGATTACTTTTTGAATTATCCAGAGGTCATACGCCTGCACGATTTGACATCGTCCGCTGCCATAAGGGCATGCAAAGACATCTTCACTCGCCATGGCATTCCGCTTACTGTCATGTCTGACAATGGGCCCTGTTTTGCAAGCCAAGAATGGTCTTCTTTTGCTGCTTCGTATGGCTTCACACACGTGACGTCCAGCTCTCTGCATCCCCAGTCACATGGCAAGGCAGAAAAGGGCGTTCACATCGTCAAGCGGCTCCTCTGCAAGGCTGCTGATGCCGGATCGGATTTCTGCTTAGCCCTGCTGGCCTATCGCTCGGCCCCATTAGCCACTGGCCTCTCACCAGCCCAGCTGTTGATGGGTCGCGCCCTCAGGGCCACTGTGCCATCCATCCTGGTCCCTACACCCAACTATGCTCCAGTACTGCAAAGGATGCGACAGCAGCGTGCTCAGCAGATTGTGCCACATGACACTCGGGCAACTGATCTTCCTGCCCTGGTGCCTGGAGACAACGTCCGCATCCACCTACTAGAGGGTGGCTGGTCGACAACTGCCGAAGTTCTCCGACGCGTGGCTCCCCACTCGTTCGTGGTTTGCATGCCTGATTGCTCCATTCGCAGGCGCAATGGCGGGCTCTTCGCCTGCTTCCGCGCTCGCTACGTGATCATACACCGGTGCCACGCCCTCCTGTTGTTCCTGATGTCGACTTCGTGGAGCTTCCTGCCACCATGCCCATTCCTCTGTCGCCTGTGGCCAGGCCCATTCCTCAGCCGGTGGATCCTGACCCACCCTTGAGGCGGTCAACCCGAATTCGTCGCCCACCTACTAGGCTGGACTTATGAGCCTGTTTGAACATTGAACTCACTGACGTATTATGCCACAATGTTAATATTTTGTCGTTACAGGAGTTTGTTTTGATGCTTAATGTTTACACGTGTTTTGTTTATGGTACAACCTCGTGGCTATGTTGCACCTGACACCTTCCTATGTATATAGTTTAGCCTCATGTACATGTTGTAGATATTGCACACGCACATTCAGCTGCACTCAGTACACATCTATATTTATTACCACATAGGCACATATTCTTGTAAAAAAAAGGGGGATGTCATGATATTCAGATAAACATCATGGTGCAAACATACATACACACTGATGGACAGATCAACGGATCAATCAATACACACACAACATCACAGCCAATCACAGGCAAGAGCATACACACTATAAAACGGGGAACACGACACTTCCCGCTCATTCCAGCAGGAGACAGCTCAGGGCACAGCGCTCACGGCAAGCCACTCAGACATTCACCATGTGCTGAGTGCTTCTCCAAGATAGTGTTAGGGCTAGGTCCACAGGTTAGAGGGTAATGAACGAACCACAGTAACCAGTTTGCAGATGTTGTTATTGTTAGTAATAAAACTGAGTTGTACCATCTGCAACCGTGTTGGTTCGTCTGTGTAGCAGAGCACCCAACACGACAGACATGGCGCCTGCCACGCTCCCTTGCCAGGCGGCCCTCCGATTCCCAGTGGCAGCCAGCGTAATATTTCAAGTTTGAACTGGATTCAGGCAGGATCGGGATTCACTGCCACTTCCTGTTCCACTTGCCGAGCGCACACATCAAGGGTAAAATTCTATCCTTTCTTTTTGTTTTTATACTCGCTGCCTCTGTTTATAAAGCCCATAAGGCTTTTAACCACTTTCCCAACCTCTCCTGTTACCTTCAGTGATTTGTGTCCATATATTCTGGGTCTCTCTATACCTGCACTCCTTTAGAATTGTACCATTAATTTTATGTTTCCTCTTCTCGTTCTTCACTTCACACTTTTCTACATTAAATTTCATTCGCCATTTGGTCGCTCAGTCACCAACCTGTCTATGCACTCATGAAGTCCTTCACTCTCCTCTTCACAGTTTACAATATTTCCAAATTGTATGTCATCTACAATCTTTGAAATTGTGTCCTGCACACCCAAGTCGATGGGCTCGATTTTCCGGCTCGTTGCGCTGTCGCTCGAGCGAAATGAGGCTGGTGAATAGCGGAAAACGAGAACTGCGCCGTGTGCCAAACCGTTTGCAATGCAATCTGACCGCACTCTTAGGCAAAATCAGGATTCCACCGTAGCGAGGCGAAAAACCAATTATCGCCACTTAAGCCCTATTTCCATACAATTAACAGGATCCACCCCACATCCAACGGCCTCTCGTGATTCAGTGGCCTCCCCAGCAAATGGTCAAGCTAGCACTGATTATAGCTCCTTTTGAAAAATATGAACCTAGCGGATGGGCTGCTGCGGAGACAAGGAGGTGAATAGCCATCTTTTCTCACAGACAATGAGCCCCGGGGCACTGGGTTTTCTGCCCCTGTGCTCGGGGGGGGGGGGGTAACCTCAGCTGGGGGTGGAGGATCCACCGCAGGGGTGGCTGCCAATAGGGGGGGGGGGTGGGTGTCCTTGCGGGGCAGGGGGGGGGGGAAGGCCAATGTGTGCGGGTCCGCCATGCCGACCCCTGGACCGTGTGTTCCCATACCGGGGACAACCCTAGCCCATGCCTGTCTGTCTGCCCCACTGAATACGAACCCATAACTTCCATTGGCCACGGAGGGCTCCTGCCGTGCAGCTGAAGGCTATTGCTAATGGGGAGTGGTTAAGTGCGCACTTCACATTTCCCAAGTGGAACCCGTGTTTGGGAGGGTCATGTAGCATGTGGGGCTCATTGCCTAGCATTCCAATCACTGTACATGGACACTGGGCTTGAACACTGCGGGAGGCAGCATCAAAGACGCAGCGGCCAACCTTCAATCACCCAGGGATGGGCCCCACCCTTGGGCACATGTCCGCGGCCAAGTGTGCACGGGTAGGCCGTGTTGGGTGGGGGGCACGGAGTGTGGGGTTGGAGGCCATGACTGGGGGGTTGGGGCATGGGATTGGTGCTCAGCCTGAATCACAGAACAAAGAGCCAGAGGCATCATACTGGTTGTGGTGAGGGTATTTTAATGTTCCTCATCCAAGTGTACACCACTGCCCCTATCCCAATTGTGTCGCTGCACTATCCCCACCCTCCCTCCCTCGCCCCCCAAACCCCCCCAGCGTACACTCCACTCCTTACCCCCCACATACCCTTGCCCACCCCCCTCCTACTCCTTACCCCCCACATACCCTTGCCCGCCCCCCCTCCTAACTCTCCCACATACCCTTGCCCGCCACCCCCCCGCCCCACGCATTCACCATGTGCTTGGCCTTTCTTGCTCTACCGCTACGTCTTAATATATCTCCAGGATGCACATCAAAGGTGGAGGCAGCCAGCTGCTTACCACGTCCCGTAGCCTTCGATGACCCTGGTGGGTGTCCTCTTGGGCTCTGAGGCTGGAGTGCCCCGACATAACTGACAGCGGCACATGCACAGCCATGCCTCCCTCTTCTAAGTGCAGGCTGCAAGATGCAGCCTCATCAGAGGGGTGGAACCCGGGGGAGTTCTTGGCCACCATCGGCAGTCCACAGGATGGGTCCGGGTTGCCACCTAATGCCCCTCCGCCCATTCGATGCCCAAAGGGCCCTGGGGTTCACCTCAGGACAGAGGGGCAGTTGGTTCGGACCCTGATGCCCCTGCATCACCTGCCTCCCCCAGCCCTGGTGGCACCCCAATGTCTACACCATGGTGTTAACATCTTCTGCCGTATTTCGGCAATGCCCACCTGCGACTGAGACAAGCTCCACAGTGCCTCGGCCATTACCATCTCAGAGCGGGACATGTCCCGCAGCGACTGTGTGGTGCTCACCAGATTGCGGCAAAAAGCCTGTCCACTAACGTTGCCCACTGAGGTGTGTCTCAGCGCTGGTGGAGGGTGGGGATGACAGCTGTGGCACATTGACTGTGGCATCCTCGGAGCTCTCCTCCGAGGTGGTCTCATGGGAGGCAGGAGATGGTGTCACACCAGATGGGCCGGCACAGTCGGCTGGATGACCTGCAGGGGAATGAACACCTGGTCAGTGGGAAGGATGGATCAGTCTGTATGGCATTAACAACTCTTGTGACAGTCCATCAGGTTTGAACAGTAAATCCTTACCTCTGCGGCGTGCGTCGACCTCCGCATTGGTGACAGCTCTGTCCTCGGCCACCCCTGTAACCTCCAGGGCCTATTCCTTGAAGGTTGTGAGGATTCTTATGTCCGTCACCCCTCCGCCAGTCTGGGCCCTCTCCCAACGATTGTGGGAACGCTTCTCCTGTGGATACACAGAGAGGGCAACGTTAGCCACACATGTGGTTCACATTGGTGGGGCCGGTCTGTGAAGAGAGGGTTGGGTGAAGTGTGAAGGGAGGGAAGTGTGATGGGAGGATTGGGGTGAATGGAAGGGGGTGGAGGGTGGGATGAGCAAGCAGATGGAGGGTTGGGGGTATCGTGGGGGATGTCAACTGTATTGTGTTGCCTGGTATAGGTCGTTGACGTTATTGCGACACTGAGGTCAGTCCTCCTGGTCACGCTGCCCGGGCTGATGGCCGCTGCCACTTTGTCCCAAGCAGCACTGGCTACCCTGTGGCTCACCTTCCGAGACCCTTGGCGGAACAGGACATCCCTCCTGCCTTCCACTGCATCCCGGAGCCTCCCCAGGTCCGCGTCTCCAAATCGTGGAGCCAGTTGTCTCGGCGCCATGTATGTGAGCTGAGTGCTTTTTTTTCATAATCGTTATTGTCACAAGTAGGCTTACATTAACACTGGAATGAAGTTATTGTGAAAAGCCCCTAGTTGCCACATTCCGGCACCTGTTCGGGTACACAGAGGGAGAATTCAGAATGTCCAGTTCACCTAACAGCATGCCTTTCAGGACTTGTGGGAGGAAGCCGGAGCACCCGGAGGAAACCCACGCAGACACAGGGAGAACGTACAGACTCCGCACAGACAGTGACCCAAGCCGGTAATCGAACCTGGGATCCTGGCGTGTGAAGCAACAGTGCTAACCACTGTGCTACCATGCTGTTGGTTGTGCAAGTGCTTTTAAGTGCTGCTCAACCTTGTTAGTGGATAGGCTGGCGAGCGCAGTCCCGGCGAACCAGCTGGCGAGCCTTCATTTGCGCTGTGAAGCCTGTGGTGTCTCGTTAAGTGGTCCAATTAATTTTCAACAGCGTTGCCGGCCTCGCCGGGCCTACGCCGGGAAGCTCGCAGCAGCACCCGCTCGCTTCCACATTTAGAAATCTTTCCAGACAATCATGCTCTGTGTCATTAATTTATTTTTATTTTTGTTAATTTAGAGTACCCAATTATCTTTTTTCCCAATTAAGGGGCAATTTGGTGTGGCCAATCCACTTACTCTGCACATCTTTGGGTTGTGGGGGAGAAAATGCAAACTCCACACAGTCAGTGACCCGGGGCTGGGATCAAATCCGGGTCCTCAGCACCGTAGGCAACAGTGTTAACCACTGGGCCACTATGCTGCCCTCTCTGTCATTAATATATATCAAGAAAAGCAGTGGCCCTCTTCCACCAGTCTCTTGGGAATCTCACTGTGTTATGATCTCCATTTTCATTTGATGCATCACACGTTTGATCTTGACAATTTTGATGAAAAACAACTTTGTTTGCAAAGAGGTAATGGCTGAAATTAGTGTATATTAAATGTTATAGACAGCAAAACAGTGAATCCCTTTGTGGAGCAGAATTTTTTTTAAAGGGCGGGCAACTATTCAAAAAAGGAAAATGTAAAAGTTGATGGAGAAAGGCACGGTGAAGGGGAACTCAGTGGATTGAAAGCTGGCACGGCTGTAAAGGAGAGAACTGGCTCGTTCTGCAAGATTTATCATTATAACATTCCCCATATGGTAAACTTCCATAATAGGATCTCTACATTATTCACTATTATCCTTTTTGTTCACTTTTTCATTTCAACTCAGCCAGCTTTTTTTGGTTAGAGGCATGTTTGTGAATATGTGCCTAACCCCAAAGACTCCACCTGCGTTTGGTATGTGACCCTGAATTCACATCTGCTTATACAAAGTGCAGACACCCCACAGTTAGAAGGACACTTGACATGTCCTCACACCTCTGCTATTAGCTACAGATCCTTATTTTGCACTCTCCCATCACTTTCATCAGTCATTGCACACCAACTACAGGATAGATTCACCATGCTCTAGTTCCAGTAGTTAAATGGCTATTTAGCCTTGTTCAACAGCATAGCTGCAGGTGCTTTATGGTTGCCCACTCAGTTGTGCATTCCTTTTAGCACATTGCAACAAACCCAATGATATAGATATGAGAGACAGGAACCTCAGTCAGCAGGCACTTGGCATGCTGAAACAATAAGGCATACTACACAATACAGTTTGGAGGGATTTGACAGAATGGTAGTGAGTTGGGGTGGAGCTCTTTGCATATAAGATACTGTTAAGGAGAGACCCATCAAAACCACACATTTTTGAGCTAAGATCAAAGTGATTGAACCTTATCCTGACGCACAGCTGGATCTGGCAGAGGGTTTGGAAAAAGCAGGGGAAAAAAATAATATTTAACCATCCAGCCAGAAAACCTATCAAGGGAGGACCGCAGCATCTACAAGCTCTCACACAGACAGAAAAATCTGTGAACCATCTGTTTGGCCTGAACACTCTAGAAAGGTGAAAAAGGCTACCAATGCGTCTGGTTTGTGTCTTCCTTTTTCTGTGATGTTGTCTACTGTGGTTTTACTGAAATGAACTTTAGGGATGCATTTCTAACCGTGCGTCATTCATACATACAGAAGTTGATATGAATAAGTGTCCCATCATTTTAAAAGATTGCAGTAATCTCTTGGATATATAATAATTTGCCTAATGGCTGAGCAATCTCCAAAATCCACCCCCACCAAGTGACTGCATTAAGGCAGAAAATTTTTCAACACTGCTGTGACATCCACAGACAGAGAATTTCAGTTAACAGAAAATAACTGGAAATACTTTGGCCTCTGTTGGTCGGAATCTGGTGTTCCTCAGGGAATGCCCTGCAGTGGACGAGTCTGGCATCCAACTCCACTCCAAAGTCGGAAGTTAGGATGCCCAAGGTCCTGAGCACTTCCTTTGCTACTTTGCCAAATAGCATTTTGGGTTTACCTGCATCACACTGATTGCAACAGTTAGGACAGCTCATCACCACCTTCTCAGGAGTAATTAGGGACGAGTAGGCATGCTGGTGAGACCTTGCGGCGCAGTGGGTAGCGTTACTGCCTCTGCGTCAGATGTTCCAGGCTCAAGTCCCACCCCAGGACAATGGCCAAGAAAGGATTTATTAATAACACGGCTTTTGTGAGGGCCATGGAGAATCCAGCACGTGTTTGTCGAGTCAAGCAGAAATAACTCCATTTACAAGAATATGTACACAGGGCCAGTAGTTCACTACTGGTTCCCTCTCTAGCTGGTACCACACTGGACAGCTCTATTTAAACAGTTGGTCTGCTAATTGTTACGTTTTAATGCATTGCAATGATTGAGTCAGTGTACCAATGAACGTCTAGTTTGGGATTAGTTAAGATTTATTAAATTACAATAACGTGGGTAGAAAGCTAATATTACGAACAAACTGTTAACTAGAATACGAGAGCTAATACAAAACACGATTATCCACAATGGCTCCTCGAGGTTGCAGTGTCACATTGTGTAGTTCTACTGCCACCTGCTGGTTGGAGGTCTGACATATTAACATACAGAATTGCTTATGCAAATTATTACATCCCCTTTCCTTTAGATTTTAACAAAAATATTATATACATCATTTCAACCAATTATCATACATACAATGAGTGTCCACTACAGAGTCAGTCTGTCAGATTTCTTTCAATGTCTCAATGACCTTCAAAGCTTTTGTTGATCCACCGAATCTGCTTGACATTCTAGTGGCTCCGAAGATACCATGACAGGTCAACCAGGTCTCAACAACCTTTAGAGCACAATGATATTGTGAGAGTGGAGGGTCCTGATGGCTGGTCAAAATGTGCAAAAGTGACACAGAAGATAGGTCTGTGATCCTACACAGTCATCACAGAGCAGATCTGAAGATGCCTCTGTTGGACCTGCATTACTCTGCATCTTCAGGTTGTACACTTGATTCTTGTTCAGTTTGCGTTAGTTTGGATAGATAGAAGCTTTCACACACACCATCTGCTGACAGTGAAGTAGCAGGTTACTGAATTTTTAACAAAGCTCTTCTGTTTCTCCTAAGTACCTGTCCTTGCTCTGTATACCCTGCTTGATGCAATCAAACGTCTTCTATCCAACCGCGGAGGCCACTGTACCAGTATCCAACTCCATTTCAATCGGGTGACCATTTACCCATATCGTAACCTTAATGGGGGCCACTACACAATGCAGTTTCAGGCAGTCGTCCTCCATCGCCTCATCCTCAGGTGCGTCATCCTTGGGTTCATCCAAATGGAAAATACGGGTCCTGGGTTGGCCTAGTTTCTGCCGGAGTGACTGGCCTTCTGACCCGGCCACGACCGGCGTCCGCGCTGGGGTGGGCGCCCCCCAAGTCCTACACTGACACAGTTCCACATCCATGGGCTCTGGAGAAGGTTCGCTTCGGGAAGGAACTCCCGTTGGCCACTGCTGTGGGCCCTTACGGCGCCCCACCCAAGGCAGGCAAGGATACGGGGTGGCCATTCAGATGGAAAGGGGCACGCCCCAGGGTGTGCACCTTCAATCTCTGTAACTCCTGCACCCTGTTCTGCGCTTTCTCAGGACAACGCTATCTGGGTGGCCTGTTGAAAAGTCAATGTCAAATCGGCTAATAGTTTCCTTTGGGTGGCCACATTGTTGATAGCACCAACCAGCCGGTCTCATAACATCTCTGACAAAGTGTTACCATATTCGCTGTGCTACGCAATCCTGTGGAGCCTGAATAAAAACTCAGCAAGGGATTCTCCAAGGATCCTCTCTGCAGTGTCAAACCAGTAATGTTGGACTCTCACGGGCAGGGTTGGATTAAAATTTTATCCCACCAAAGTCACAAGCTCATCAAACGTTTTACTGTCGGGTGTCGATGGGTACTTAAGGCTTCTTATCACCCCAATTGTATGTGCGTCACAAGCGGTTAGCAAAATGACCACCTGTCGTTCATTTTCAGTGATATTATTCTATAATTTTATAATAATTTACAATTATTTATTGTAACAAATAGGCTTACACTACCACTGCAATGAAGTTACTGTGAAAATCCCCGAGTTGCCACATTCCAGCACCTGTTCGGGTATACAGAGGGAGAATTCAGAATGTCCCATTCACCTAACAGCAGGTCTTTCTGGACTTGTAAGAGGAAACCGGAGCACCTGAAGGAAACCCACACAGACATGGGGCGAATGTGCAGACTTTGGAGAGACTGGAGGGTCCGGGGTGGAAGGGATGGATGATCTCTTGGACTCCGCTGAAGCTGTCCTTGTGGTGCTGCTGGCAGGCCAGGCGGCCAGACACCGGAGAAGGCAGCGGCAGCAGCGTGGGTAATGATATGTAGAATCTAAGGAGAGTAAAGGGTTAACAAGATGATGTTCATTTACATCAACACTAGATTGCATCACTGACTGGTCTTATAAAAAGCTGCTTCTCTAGGCATTCTGGGAGAAGCTGTTGGAGAAGTTGATGTGGAAGTTGAGTTAGAGTGGTGTTGAAGTGTGAAGTTGAGTTAGACTGTAGGTTATATATTAGAGAGATAGTTAATTACTGTATCATAGATTCAATACTATTATTTAGTTTGCTGTTACTCAGTAGAGTGTGCAAACTATTTCAAGTAGTGGAAATTCATAACATGATTTCAAGTAGTTGTAAAATAAACTAGTTTTGATTTAAACATATAGCTTTATGTTCTCTGTCAACACTATGACTTTGGCTATCTTGGAGAACAATACAAGGAACAGAACATGGTACCAGGAAATTACTGAAGTTATTTAATTAGAAAATAGTTAGAATCTAAGAAGAAAGAAAACCAGCACGTGCTCAGACTTTGACAGCAAGACTGCTTCCAGGCCGGTTTCTCCAACACACAGCCAAGTCCAGGCTTATTGGAGAAACTGCAAAGTCTGCGACAGTTCCGGACTTCAGGTAAAATTGATGGAAATTGGAAAATATTGAAGCAGCAATTTCAACTATACCTCTCTGCCTCAGATTTAGATAATGCTAGTGATAACAGAAAACTTGCGTTATTTTTAACAATGGTTGGATCACAGGCTATTGAACTTTAGAACTATTTCCAATTCTCCACGGAAGTTGATTGAAAAAAATATGATGTTGTTATTGAAAAATTGATCTTCATTGTAATGCTCAAATTAATGAAACGTATGAAAGGTTTATCTATAAAACGAGCGTGCAAAAAGATGGAGAATCCGTAGATTGCTTCATTACAGATTTAAGACGAAAGTCATAAACCTATAACATCTCAATATTGTCAGACACAATGATCAGAGATCAAATCGTTTTTGGCATCAAAGATGAGGAACTTAGAGAACATTTATTAAGGCAGAAAGAATTAAAATTAAAAGATGCTATTGCAATGGGTCGAACGAATGAAACATCCAAAACTCTGTATTCTGAAATTCCGGTTAAGGAAAAGGGCACGAAAATGCACCTCGGGGCCAACTACGTTGGATCTGTGGCACAGTTGAGCAAAATGCGCATTTTGGATGGCAGCCGTAATACCCATGCGCATAGTCGATCTGCACATGCGCGCTACAACAAACTACGCAATTTGGATGAAGACCATTCTGCGCATGCGTGCAACCAATTTGCGCATGACGAAAGTAACATCATGACGTGTGGACGTTGTGAACACGCCCACCCACATAAAAAAATGCCCAGCACTTGGAAATATTTGCTCCAAATGTTGCACACTGAATCACTTTGCTGTTGATTGCAGAACTGTACTAAAAGGGACACACTTTAAAACTTCAAAGTTAATGAAGAAACATATGAATGCACAGAGTGTTAATATAATTGCAGACACCTCCAAAATGGATAACCCTAATGATGATGTAGATGCTTATAGTCTTGAAGATTCTTTCTTTGTGGAAATTGTTGAGAAGTTACACACAACTGTGAGGAACACTTCCTATCCACAGATACTGAATCTGAATGGAACACTCCATTACAAGTCAATGGTTCCGAGATTGTGTTCAGGTTGTACACTGGAGTAGCTGCAAATTAAAAAAATACTCATGATTTATCGCAACTTTGTCATAGTCCTAAGATTCAGAAAACTACCTGCCAGTTACGTGATGACAATGATAACATGATTACTTCTTTAGGGTCATGCTATCTCTTTGTGAGAAACAACGACACTGTGATATCCTTGCGGTTCAAGATTGCTGAAGCCAATAGATCTTCACTACTAGGTGCACAAGCCTGTCAGGTTTTACACCTTGTGAAACCTTGTGAAACAAATCTACAGCAACAGCAAAGCTCTTCCACCTGTGCAGAAAGATATTGAAAGCATCCTCAGGTAAATTTCCTTAGGTATTTGAAGGTGTGGGTATTCTTTCTTTTCAATACAAGATTCAACTGAAAGCGAATGATAAACAGTGGTACACCCTCCAAGAAGAGTTCCTGCTGTGTTACGTGACCATCTCAAGCAAGAACTGGAACATATGCAGCACCTTGGAATCGTTTCCAAGATCAGAGAACCGACAGACTGGGTCAGCTCGATGGTGTGCGCGAAGAAACCCAATGCTGACCTTAGGATTTGTATTTATCCGAAGGATCTGAATATGAACATCAGAAGTGAATACTATCCAATACCGAAATGTGAAGAGATTACGAGTGAGATGGCTAATGCCAAGATATTCTCTAAACGAGACGCTTCCAGAGGTTTTTGGCAAATGCAACTGGATGACACAAGCAAAAAATTGTGTACATTCAACACTCCGTTTACTGTTTTAACAGAATACCATTTGGCATAATCTGAGCATCTGAGATATTTAATCGTGCCATGGAACAGATGACAGAAGGCATAGATGGAGTTCGGGTGTATGTTGATGACATTATAATATGGTCTGCTACGTGTGAAGAACATAATGTAAGACTGATAAGTTTGCTGCCATTCAGAAAATGACAGTCCCATAGACAAAAAAACAGTTTTGAGATTCCTTGGTATAGTGAATTTCCTAGGAAAATCTATCCCCAACCTAGCTTCATGAACAACAGCCTTGCGTAACCTCATTAAGAAGAACACATTCTTCTCGTGGACTGCAAAGCACAACAAAGAATGACTAGACCTCAAGTCAGCACTGACTACTGCACCTGTCCTTTCCTTCTTTGACCCTGGGTGGGAAATGAAGATTTCCACAGATGCAAGTCAAAATGGAATTGAGTCAGTCCTACTTCAAAGGAATGATGATACTTTTTGGATGACAATTGCATGTGCATCTAGATCTATGACCACCACAGAGCAACGGTACACTCAGATCGAGAAAAAGTGTTTAGGCTTGCTTACGGGAATACAAAAATTCCATGACTACATCTGTGGACTTCCGATGTTTCACATCATTCAGAAAGATTTGAATGATATGACTCCAAGACTGCAAAGAATACTCATGAAACTAAGAAGGTACGACTTTCAACTAGTCTACATTCTAGATAAAGATCTTATAATTGCCGATGCATTGTCTCATGCCACAGACACAGATGAACAACAACCTGAAATAGTGAGGAGTACCCCAAAATCATATCACCATTCGGCCACACACATGCTGTTGAATCCTTTTATAACAGTTTCACCCATGCCACAAACTTAGGCCCAATCCCAAACGGCTCCAGCAGCACAAACAAGCAACTCCACTCTGTCAAACGCCTTCTCCATATCCAACAACACCACCACAGCTAAAATCCTTCCCTCTGCCAGAGAAAGCACCACATGTTCGACAACAGCTGCCTGCCCTTGTTGAATCCCATCTGACCCTCCCCCACCACCTTCGAAAGACACTCCTCCAGCCTCGCAGCCAACACCTTCACCAGTATCTTAGCATCCACATTCAGTAGAGAAATGGCCCTATACGACCCACACTCCACCAGATGCTTCTCCTTTTTAAATAACAACAAAATGGATGCCTGCCTCATTCTCTCTGCCAATTCTTCCTTTACCATCGCGTCCTCAAACATTTCCACCATCAGCGACTTATCCTTGAACTTCTTCTAAAACTCCACCGGGAAACCATCTGGCCCTGGTGCCTTGCCCGACTGAATCATTCCTATCCCTGCCTGCACTTCCTCCAACCCCAATGATTCCTTCACCACCTCCCAAATCACCAACGACAAGACCTCCCTATTCCGGTTAAATGCCACATACTCCTCAATCACCTTCCCCACCTTAATGCAAAAATTTGGATGTGCCAAAAAACCCACGCCGACCTCTGGGTCGGACCCTTCGCCATGACCACATCCACCCAGTGTGGAGCATGGTCCGATATCATGATCACCAAATGCTCTGCCTTCTTCACCCCAGGTAGCAGCATTTTCCACACCACAAATAGGTCAATCCTCAAGTACACCTTATGTACCAGTGAGAAGAACGAATACTCCCTATCCCGCAGGTGCAATAACCTACGCAGATCCACCCCTCCTATCTCCTTCATGAACCTGGCCAACACCTTCACCCTCCCCGAAGGGACTAGAGAGCACGGCCAGGACCTGTATACCTTTGGGTCCAACACCATATTCCAATCCCCCCTAATATCAACTGGTGAGTATCCACGTCTGGTATGGCTACTAACATTTCTTCACAAACTCAGCATCATCCCAATTTGGGGCATATACGCCAACCAACAACACTAACCTCCCCTCCAATGCCCCAGTCACTATCATGTGCGTGCCCCTCAGGTCTGCCACCACCTTCTCCATTTGGAACCTCACCCGTTTACCCACCAGTATCACCACTTCCCCCGCCCTATTATCAAAGCCAGAATGGAGTACCTGGCTCATCCAGCCCTCCTTAAGCCTCACCTGGTCCTTTACCCTCAGGTGGGTCTCCTGTAACAGCACCACATCCACTTTCAGACCCTTTCAATGTGAGAAAGCTTGTGCTCTCTTCACTGGTCTCCCCAACCCTCGCAGGTTCCACGTCACCATTCTGATTGGGGTATCTCACCACCCCCCTGCCCTTCCTACCTGCCATGACCATCCTCCCAGGCCCTGCTTGGCAGGCGAGACCCAGCCCCGGCCTAATCACTGTCCCCCCCCACCCCTCACCCCCCATTTCCAGTAACCCCTCTACCACTTCCTCTTGAAAACAACTCAACCAGCATGGTCCCCCTCCCCCCACCATTCACACCTCCCAGGCTCATCGAAACCTGACCATAGAGGTTCTAATGACCATGGCTCCTCACACCTCACTCCCGTTCACTAGCCAACATTACGTGACCTTTGCCAGATCACCCTCCCCCACATCGAAGAAACACACCAACTCCAAAGCCCCCCAAATCCACCCCCTCCAAACTCTCCATATCCAACATCCTAACAAACCCCCCCGAACCCCAACAACCATAAATCCCAAACACCCTTGACCTAAACCCTTCTTATCCTACTCCTTATTCTAGTAGGTTCTAGTAGAATCTAAAGGTGTCAAGGGGTATGAGGAGAGCGAGGGAGTATGGTGTTGAGATAGAGGATCAGCCATGATCATATTGAATAGTGGAGCACATTTGAAGGGCCAAATAGCCTACTCCTGCTCCTATTTTCGATGTTCTGAGGGAACATTTTGCAATTGTACAATTGTTGGCAATTGTGCTGTTTTACTGTTTACATGTTTTCCTTATTGATAAACTTCTCAAAACACTCCCTACATATCCTGATATCTACCGTCAATTTAACATTGAGTTTCTAACAGTTTGTTTTTACATGTCACTGGAATGAAAACATATTGGTTTCTTTATAGCACCTTTATCCTCTATACCATCATTTTTATTGACTGAAGTAGTTCTTTCTTCTCTCAAAAACCAGACTCTGTTCTATTCCTTCAGCTTCCTTGTGGGTTTACAAATCTTTGCTCCCTAGCTGCCTATGTGATATATCATACCTATCTGCTAGAACTGCCATTCATCTTATTTCAGAAATACTGTGACCTTCCAGGTATTACCTGATGACTATTGGGAAATCATTCGAATGTCATTAGCTCTCTCATATTTTCAAAATTCGGTCCACATTTCATGCCCATAACCACTCGTCCCACAATACTTCTTTCTCCCTGGCAAATTCTATAAATGCATCATTTGGTCTTTTGGATAAAGTTTAAAATGTTATTTGAAATGCCTCAGGGACAAGCTCATAAGCATTAAATAACACAGCTTAGCTGTTTCACAATCTGAAGATTGTTCCTCTGAAAGACTGGGATAAACATTCAATGCTTTCCCCACCAAAACACTCTCCAAATTAGGAGTCCATGTGTCCTTTGCACTCCATGCCTCCCCCCAAGCCATGTAGCCACTTTTTCAAACAAGATAAAATATCTCAACTTTATCCTCACTAACATTGGAACGAGGATGAACATTCTTGATTATGTCAAAGTTTAAAGTGGGACTTGATGCACCATCCAAACTATTAGCCTCTCTTTCACCCCATAACCAAAGCTTTTCTTTTTCCAGAACAAATTGTCTCTCTTCTCTTTTTCCTTTGAAACACTGTCTCTTTCCTTATCCCTTTCCTCCTTTACTAACGTCTCTCTCTGGAGTTCAAGTGCAAGCTTTCAAAATTTCCATTTATTTTGCTCTTTCTTTTTCCTCCCTTTCAAATTCAAGCTTTTGCTTTTCTCTATATCTATCTCCAACCTGCTTCATCTCCAACTGAATTCTAGCCAACCCAAACTGTGCTATATAGTGTCATCTTTTAATCACAGGTGCGATGCAAAGCTATTCCCTCCATCATACCTGGGGCGGGATTCTCCCCTCACCGGCGGGGCGGGGGGTCCTGGCGGGATGGAGTAGCGTGAACCACTCCGGCGTCGGGCCGCCCCAAAAGGTGCGGATTTCTCCGCACCTTTAGAAGCCAAGCCCTCACCATGAGGGGAAAGGCCCGCGCCGGAGTAGTTGCCGTCCCGCCGGCTGGCGTGGAAGGCCTTTGGCGCCACGCCAGCTGGGGCCGAAGGGACTCCGCCAGCCGGCGTAAGTCCGCGCATGCACGGGAGCGTCAGCGGCTGCTGACGTCATCCCCGCGCATGCGCATGGGGGGGTCACCTCCGCGCGGCCAGCGTGGAGGCGATGGCTGACGCGGAGGGGGAAGAGTGCCCCCACGGCACAGCCCCCCCCGCGGATCGGTGTGCCCTGATCGTGGGCCAGGCCACCGTGGGGGCACCCCCCCGGGGCCAGATCGCCCCCCCCCCCCCAAGGACCCTGGAGCCCGCTTGCGCTGCCTGGTCCCGCCGGTAAGGGAGGTGGTTTAATTCACGCCAGCAGGACCGGCATTACCACAGCGGGACTTCGGCCCATCGCAGGCCAGAGAATCACCGGGGGGGGGTCTGCCGACCGGTGCGGCGCGATTCCCGCCCCCGCCGAATCTCCGGTGCCGGACAATTCAGCGGCCAGCGGGGGCGGGATTCACGCCGCCCTCCAGCGATTCTCCGACTCGGTGGGGGTGTCGGAGAATCCCGCCCCTTTGAGCCCTTCCTTTTAACTATAACTACCCCACCAATTTTGCTAATATTGTTAACTGAGCCTTGGTTTATTTGTGTAAATCACTCAGGAATAAATTTCGAACCGTCTGGGACAAATCCCTCAATGTCGTTACTATCCAATTCGGAGCAGTAAATATTTTTTTGTTAAAGAAGACAAAATTTGAAATCCCAGCAGTATTTAGTAAGAGAATAAAGCCACAAGATTCCATGGTTTTAAACAAAAAGAAATGTTGTTATACAGGAATCAACAAAGCAAACAGTCAGTACTATCCATCTTATACTCTAATGTACAGAATTAACATGAGGTAAACATTTATTTATTAGAAAAATTATGGCCGGACACACCACAAACTGCGTATCAAGTGGCAGACCCAACCAAGACATGTCCCCTGAATTCCTACCCAGACATTAGTCATCACTATGAGTCACAGTCTTTAAAGATTATGGGTGGGTTTTTATGGCCCTGCCTTCCACCCGGATCATCTGGTCTCATTGAAAGTCAATGGACTTTTGGTTGGGATGCAGAATCTTCCATACCAGGTCCTGCCAAGATGGGGCCAGAAAATCCTGGCCCCTGCTTTCCTCACAAGTGAGTCAACTCCTCTCTTTCAAAGAGCTCATCTGATCCATAGCTGACAGCTTCTCTGCTCTGCCCGGGTTCCAGGAGTCCAATCTTAACCCAAAAGGCACACTATTCCAGATTTCTCTCAAACTTGTTCACGGTCCAGCCTTCTTCATCTTCTTGTCCAGCTGAGCGAATGTTCTACTGAGACTGTGTCTTCACAACCCTTACCAACCCCCCCACCCCCGCTCCCCCCACCACCACCATGTTGGGCAGTATCTAAACACAGGCAAATTTCTAGATTCTCAGCCACGTTGCTCCCAACAACAGCTTCTGGGCTTCTCTGAGCCCCAACTATCAGAAGCACAGAGCTACCAATGGCTCCCGGAGCTTCTCGGAGCCCTTGCCTCCTCAGTAGCAATGGAGCTCATGGCAGAACCTCAGCTCCATGGAGCTGACGCTACGGTTCTCTCCATCTGTGCCCCATGGGCTGTCGTTCACTCTGCCCCCTGGAACTCAACTGTGTCACCCATTAAAATATCTCCCAACAGGGTTCCGTTCCAGTTCCCGTTCCCAGGCAGAATTAAATATCTCAACCCTTGATGCATTCTGTGCCTTAAATGGTACAATCTCCAATCAACTAAGGGTTATTCTCCATGGGTGTGAATTTACTGCGGCTGTGAAGGACACAGACAAAAATGCCAAAAAATACAGTTTTCATCACAATATTCCCTTCATAATAAACTCATACAAATTTTTGTTTCATGCTTCTGGCGAACTTCATATTATTATATAGCCTATCAACTCATGACCTTTTCAAATCTCTAGCGTAAGTCGTACCTCAGGATGCTGAGCTCAGATGTGAAGCTTTGAAAGGTTTCTGTTTGATGCTGCAGTTAGATCTTTATATATCGAAAGCATAGTGTGACGAAAGATGTATATTTTTGAGATTACGTTTTCTGTGTGGTTTTACAGCCCTCACTGATTGGGAGGTATTCTCACCTTCATGAGACAAAGACACCTCCCTTTCCATAATAAACAGCTTCTATTCCTTGAGAACTGGCTGCTTAATTCCAGAATCCTACTATTCACAAAGTGAATTATCCAGCCCACGTGACTGCATTTTTGGAAGAAACATAGGGCGCTATTCTCAGGCCTCATTGCGCTCCCGCTCGAGCGAAACAAGGCCAGTGAATAGAGGAAGAGGCCGAAAACGAGAACCATGGCAGGCGCCAAACAGTTTGCGATGCAACCGGCCCGCTCCCGTAGGTGAAATCAGGATCTCACCACCATTATAAACCAATTATCACCATTTAAGCCCTATTTCTATACAATTAACAGGAGCCCCCCCCATATCCAACGGACTCCCGTCATTCATCGGCCCCCCTAGCAAGTGGTCACGCTGCGCCGATTAGTATTCCTTTTTAATAAGGTGAACCTGACGGAAGGGCTGCTGAGGGGACCCTAGGAGGTGAGTAGCCATCTTTGCTCACAGGCAAAGAGCCCAGTGCCTGGTGGGTGGTGGGTAACCCTGGATGGGGGTGGGGGACTCTCTACAGGGGTGGGCCACCATCGGAGGTTGGGGGGGGAGGGCTAAGGGAGCAATCGGGGGCAACCGCGTGTGGAAACACAATACAAACTCCTGGAGCACGTGCACTCGTTCCGGGGGCAAACCTTGTCCCTGACCGTCTGCCCCACCGACCACCCATAACCCCCATCCACTGCCGAGGCCTCTGGCCATGCGGCTGAAGGCTATTGCTTATAGGGAAATTGGCAATTGTGGTTAATTGGGCACTTCACACAACACAGGTGGGTTCTGGTTAGTAGGTGGGCCACGTAGCATGTGAGGATCATTGCCTAGCATCCCAATCAAACCTTGATGCATGGACTGCCTGAACACTACAGGAGGCAACACCAGACACGCATCAGCCAACATCCAAACACCTGGGGAATGGGACACAGCTCAGGGGACATGTCCATGGCGGGAGGGTGGGTGAGTGCCATGGGGAGAGGTGAGCCAAGAGTTCAGAGGTTGTCCTGCATTGCAGAAGAAAGTGATAGAGGCATCATACTGGTTATACACAAGGCTGTTTATATTGTGTAACAATCCTCCACTCTCCGGTGCCGCCCTGTCCCATGTGCTGACTTCGAGACGCAGCTTCATCAGAGGGATGGAATTTGGGTGAGCTTGTGGCCACCACCTCCACTCCACGGGATGGGCCGGGTTGGCACTCAGCAGGCTTCTCCTGCTCGATACCCATGGGGCCCAGGTGTTCACCTTGGGGTGGAGGGGCAGCTGATTCGAGCCCCAGCTGCCCCGGCATCATCTGGCTCTGCCAGCTCGGGCGGCTGCCCATGGTCTGCACCATCGTGTTGAAGCCCTCGGTGATGCTCCTCAGTGATTGGGCCATTCTCTGCAGTGCCTAAGCCATGCCCACCTGCAACTGGGACAAGTTCCGCAGCGCATCGGCCATTCTGATCTGAGAGCAGAACGTCATCAAGGCTGGCCTGGTACTGGGTGACATCCGCCAGCGAGGCAGACATTCTGTCGAGACCCTCAGCCATGGCCGTCACCAACTATTGGTGCCGACGTCGTGCACCATGCTCTCCATTGCGGTCGCCACCCTAGCAGTGTTGGCCTCAGTGTAGTCGCTTTAATATCTTCATATCAAAACCTTTGCCCTGCGGACAAGGCTGAATAGGCTCGCTGAGCTTTACCAGCCAAAACACATTGCAATAAAAGAGCCCAAACTTCCCTCGGCCACTTCAAATTCATTGCCACTTATTCACTTCTTCTTCCTCAAAAGGATGCACTAGTCTAATGTGCCAGCTGACATCAAAACTGAATGTGGAAGCTACTTGCCCATCTGCACCTAATTCAAGCTCTCGCATTCAACACTGCTTTATCCCTTTCTAGTTTCTTTCTTTCAAGTTCCTTTTGAGCCTCTCATTTCTGTCACTCCAATTCCTTCTCTTGCTCCAATCTCAATTTTTCCAACTCTAACTTCGTCAATACTATTTCTTTCCCTCTCAGGTGCCTGTTTTCATTAAACTGCAACTCAATCTCCTTCTCTGCCAAGGCAACCTTCTTCAACTCAAGTTGTAGCCGAAGATATTCAAGACGACCATCTCCCGGAACATCTGCTAACCAATGCATGCGCTAAAACAGATTTTCTCTCCTTGAAAGTACTTTGTAATGGTCAGCAAGGCCAATGAGTTGCACTTCTGTGCCCTCATTAAATTGGCCCGGTGTTGGATCAGTTGTAAACGCAACAAGTACAATAACCATGTACCTTTAACACAAACTAATCAAATTGTTTGTCTTAAATATGGGGTATAGCACCTCAACAGAGAAATAGGACATTGCAGGAGAGTAAAAGCAACCAACTGACTCTTGACTATTAACAGGGTGCAACTTGACTTCAGGTAAGTATTCACAAACAACAGGCATCAAATTAATCATAATCAAGCACAACCGATAGTTAACAGCATGATTCCAAGTTCCAATCCCAGGCAAGCCTGCAATTCTATTACGGCCCTAAACTTTCAGAAAGTTGTCTACAGGCAGACATGGGCAATTCTGAAGTTATTACCACCCCGTAGCCGTAACAAAAGGACAAACAAAACAAAACAGATGTACACATGTAGTTTTAAAAAGCTATGGAAAGAATAGTGAGCACCTCCATGCAGAAACACCCACGGCTTTTGTGCAGTGCTAGCGCACTGAGAATATATAAAAGAAGTCAATCAGTTGATAACAGTTTTGCTCATCAAGAAAGTTGGGAGAGGAAAGAGAAAGGACAGGAACACAGAGAGATTGAGAAAGTTAAGGAGACAAACTTTGGTAGAGTTAAGGAATCCTGGGAACTACAGTAGGGGAGCATTTCGGGAACAGTGACCACAATTCAGTGAGTTTTAAAGTGCTGGTGGACAAGGATAAGAGTGGTCCTAGGATGAATGTGCTAAATTGGGGGAAGGCTAATTATAACAATATTAGGCAGGAACTGAAGAACCTAAATTGGGGGCGGAGGTTTGAGGGCAAATCAACATCTGAAATGTGGGAGGCTTTCAAGTGTCAGTTGAAAGGAATTCAGGACCGGCATGTTCCTGTGAGGAAGAAGGATAAATACGGCAATTGTCGGGAACCTTGGATAACGAGAGATATTGTAGGCCTCGTCAAAAAGAAAAAGGACGCATTTGTCAGGGCTAAAAGGCTGGGAACAGACGAAGCCTGTGTGGAATATAAGGAAAGTAGGAAGGAACTTAAGCAAGGAGTCAGGAGGGCTAGAAGGGGTCATGAAAAGTCATTGGCAAAGAGAGTTAAGGAAAATCCCAAGGCTTTTTACACGTACATAAAAAGCAAGAGGGTAGCCAGGGAAAGGGTTGGCCCACTGAAGGATAGGCAAGGGAATCTATGTGTGGAGCCAGAGGAAATGGGCGAGGTACTAAATGAATACTTTGCATCAGTATTCACCAAAGAGAAGGAATTGGTAGATGTTGAGTCTGGAGAAGGGTGTGTAGATAGCCTGGGTCACATTGAGATCCAAAAAGACGAGGTGTTGGGCGTCTTCAAAAATATTAAGGTAGGTAAGTCCCCAGGGCCTGATGGGATCTACCCCAGAATACTGAAGGAGGCTGGAGAGGAAATTGCTGAGGCCTTGACAGAAATCTTTGGATCCTCACTGTCTTCAGGGGATGTCCCAGAGGACTGGAGAATAGCCAATGTTGTTCCTCTGTTTAAGAAGGGTAGCAAGGATAATCCAGGGAACAACAGGCCGGTGAGCCTTACTTCAGTGGTAGGGAAATTACTGGAGAGAATTCTTCGAGACAGGATCTACTCCCATTTGGAAGCAAATGGACGTATTAGTGAGAGGCAGCATGGTTTTGTGAAGGGGAGGTCGTGTCTCACTAACTTGAGTTTTTTGAGGAGGTCACAAAGATGATTGATGCAGGTAGGGCAGTGGATGTTGTCTATATGGACTTCAGTAAGGCCTTTGACAAGGTCCCTCATGGTAGACTAGTACAAAACGTGAAGCCACACGGGATCAGGGGTGAGCTGGCAAGGTGGATACAGAACTGGCTAGGTCATCGAAGGCAGAGAGTAGCAATGGAAGGATGCTTTTCTAATTGGAGGGCTGTGACCAGTGGTGCTCCGCAGGGATCAGTGCTGGGACCTTTGCTGTTTGTAATATATATAAATGATTTGGAGGAAAATGTAACTGGTCTGATTAGTAAGTTTGCAGACGACACAAAGGTTGGTGGAATTGCGGATGGCGATGAGGACTGAAAGAGGATACAGCAGGATTTAGATTGTTTGGAGACTTGGGCGGAGAGATGGCAGATGGAGTTTAATCCGGACAAATGTGAGGTAATGCATTTTGGAAGGTCTAATGCAGGTAGGGAATATACAGTGAATGGTAGAACCCTCAAGAGTATTGAAAGTCAGAGAGATCTAGGAGTACAGGTCCACAGGTCACTGAAAGGGGCAACACAGGTGGAGAAGGTAGTCAAGAAGGCATACGGCATGCTTGCCTTCATTGGCCAGGGCATTGAGTATAAGAATTGGCAAGTCATGTTGCAGCTGTATAGAACCTTAGTTAGGCCACACTTGGAGTACAGTGTTCAATTCTGGTCACCACACTACCAGAAGGATGTGGAGGCTTTAGAGAGGGTGCAGAAGAGATTTACCAGAATGTTGCCTGGTATGGAGGGCATTAGCTATGAGGAGCGGTTGAATAAACTCGGTTTGTTCTCACTGGAACGAAGGAGGTTGAGGGGAGACCTGATAGAGGTATACAAAATTATGAGGGGCATAGACAGAGTGGATAGTCAGAGGCTTTTCCCCAGGGTAGAGGGGTCAATTACTAGGGGGCATAGGTTTAAGGTGAGAGGGGCAAGGTTTAGAGTAGATGTACGAGGCAAGTTTTTTACACAGAGGGTAGTGGGTGCCTGGAACTCGCTACCAGAGGAGATGGTGGAAGCAGGGACGATAGGGACATTTAAGGGGCATCTGGACAAATACATGAATAGGATGGGAATAGAGGGATACGGACCCAGGAAGTGTAGAAGATTGTAGTTTAGTCGGGCAGCATGGTCGGCATGGGCTTGGAGGGCCGAAGGGCCTGTTCCTGTGCTGTACATTTCTTTGTTCTTGTTCTTTGTTTGTTCTTGAAAAAACAAAGAGCGGGTGCAAAAACAACAAACCAAAAACTCGGGTGCATCAAACCAATTCCAACGAGGCTGTCAGATTCAGATGAATCTAACAAACCGACAAGGTAGTAATAATCCAAAGAGTATACAACTCTGCCTCAATAGTGACACAGTTCTCCAACAACAGAAAATAAACATAAACAAGTGGATGAAAACAGATTGGTCGAGAGGCGAGACATGCAAATGGTGGTCAGTGGCCAAATGCTAGCCAGCACACCTATTGCTTTTTCTACACTTGTACCATTTCCTCCTTTCTCCACACTAGGCAGTGTTATAATGACCTCATTTCCTATTTTCCGATCACGTGTTTGTAGCAGCCTCTACTAACAATGCCACCTAGTGGTATTGTTATGGGCCAAGGTTTAGAGAACCCCAAGGTGTATCATAGAGTTCACCTGACCTACAACGTTCAATAGATTGTGGTATGGGGAGCACACAGCCCACTGCACAGGTGTGGTACAGCAGAAATGGAAAAGTATTTTTTAAAGCAAAACAATGTTTATTATATGAACTCAAGTTAACCTTTTTAAAACATACAGTGAACATCTTAGAAACCATTAATTCAAATACAACCCCCAAAGACTACAACACTAAGTAATCCTTTAAGCTTTCTTTTTAACATCCATAAGACTTAAAAACAAAACCTTTAACAGAAGCACCTCAGGTTTAACTTCACTACTGAGAACCGTTACCACGTTGAAATCAGAAAATGGACATTCATAAGCTTGCAAAGATTCACACACATCCTGCTGTCATTGCAGCTTCTCCAAAACTAAAATGAAACCTTGCAGCAAAAAGCCTAAAGTGAAAGTAAAATGCTGACAGACAGCCCAGCTCCACCCACTCTCTGACATTACTGCAGTAATAAACACCCATTTCTTAAAGGTACTCTCACTACAGATATTTATATACACACCCAATTATAAACACCCATTTCTTAAAGGTACTCTCACATGACACCCCCCCCCCCCCCCCGCAAAAACAAAAAACCCATCAAATTCAAGATGGTTTCATTTTGCGCCTTTTCACTATCCTTTAAGAAATGCACACAGTAAATATACATTTTTGTTTCAAAAAAACAACACACGCAAACAGGGACAATAGTATCGTCCATTTTTTGTTTTTCCTCTAACTGGAATCCTTCTCAACTGGCAGTCTCTTTGAACAAGAAGGTCTCTGCACGATCCGTCCATTTCTCTACGCCTCGGCATTTCTCTTTTCAATCAGATACTTTAGTTCAATCTGATCACAGAGTTCCTTGTAATTCTCCAACACTGGAGCATTGGTTATCACAGATTTCAGGCTATCAAATGCCTGTTGAAAGTCCGCTGTCAACAGAAATTTTTGATGTTTGACGTTTCTTCAGCAAATCGATCAGTGCAGCAACCACGCTGCAAACATTTTGTACAAATGTTCGATCAATTCTCAAGAAATCGCATTATTTCCCTTTGTGTCGAGGATATCGGAAACTCCTCAGTAACTGTTGGTTTCACATCCCCTGTGACCATTCGACCCTGTCCAATTGTATGGCCAAGGAAAGTGACTTGGGCTTTTCCAAATTCACTTTTGGCTAGGTTTATCACCAAACCCGTCTCCTGAAGTTGGTCAAATAACTCCATCAGATGTTTTAAATGTTCTTTCCATGTCTGGCTGAAAATTACAAGATCGTCGATGTATACCGCACAATTGGGTAATCCTGAAATGACTTTGTTAGTTAACCGTTGAAATGTGGCTGGGCATTTTTCATGCAAAATGGCATAAATTTGAATTGGTATATACCATCTGGAGTAACAAAAGCTGAAATCTCCTTTGCCCTTTCGGACAAAGGTACCTGCAAGTAACCTTTAAGTAAATCCAGTTTGGAAATAAAAACTTTCTCAATGCAATCCTCCAAACGTGGGATAGGATAAGACTCCGTTCTTGTAACTGCATTAACCTTTCTATAGTCCACACCCAACCGTTGGGTACCATCCGGTTTAGGTACCATCACTGTGGGTGAGCTCCATTGGCTTCAACCCACTTCAATTATGCCATTTTTAAGCATACTCTCAATCTCTTTGTTAACCTGTGCCAATTTTAAAAAGGGTCAAGTCTATATGGATGTTGTTTGATTGGAACAGCATTTCCCACATCTGTATCATATATAGCCATTTTAGTATTTCCCAATTTATCTCTACAAACTTGCCCACATGATATCAATAACTGTTTCAGGTCAGTCCGTTTTTCCTCTGGAAGGTATCTCACCAATTTATCCCAATTTTTAAGAATATCCTCATTTTCCAATTTAATTTGAGGTATGTCAAATTCACAGTCATCTGGATTTAGTTCGTCACTTTGAGTTAGAATCGTTAAAATCTCATCCTTTTTCTCTCCTTCCCTTTCAAAGTACCTTTTAAGCATATTCACATGACACACTCGGTGAGTCTTCCTTCTATCTGGTGTTTTAACCACGTAATTCAACTCACATAATTTCCTTTCAATCTGATAAGGTCCACAAAACCTAGCTTTTAAAGGTTCACCTACCACTGGTAACAATACTAAAACTTTATCTCCACTGGCAGAACTACAAACTTTGGATTTTTTGTCCGCAACCCGTTTCATCACATTTTTAACTTTGCAACTTTTAAATGTTGTCCAGACAATTCAGCTGCTCTATTTAATCGTTACCTAAAATTTGACACGTAATCCAATAATGTCATTTCCGATTTCTCATTCACCAATTTTACCTTAATCACTTTAAGTGGTCCTCTTACCTCGTGACCAAAAATTAGTTCAAAAGGACTGAATTTGGTTGGCTCTTGAGGTGCATCCCTAATTGCAAACAGTGCGAATGGAATTCCTTTATCCCAATCCTCTGGATAATCATGACAATAAGCTCTCAACATCGTCTTTAATGTCTGATGCCACCTTTCTAATGCTCCCTGCGATTCTGGATGGTACGCAGTTGATTTAAATTGTTTTACCCCGAAGCTATCCAAAACTTATTTGAATAAGCTTGAGGTAAAATTTGATCCTTAATCCGGTTGTATTTCTGTGGGTAGTCCATACCTAGTAAAGAATTTAAGTAACTCCTCCACAATCTCTTTAGCTGTAATATTACGTACTGGAATGGCCTCTGGAAACCTAGTAGACACATCCATTATAGTCAAAAGATATTGAGTCCGACTTTTGTTTTAGGAAGCGGTCCTACGCAATCAATTAGGACCCTTGTAAAAGGTTCCTCAAATCCTGGAATTGGTATAAAGGGTGCTGGTTTTATCACTGCTTGAGGTTTCCCTACCACTTGACATGTGTGACATGATTGACAAAATTTAACTACATCTTTATGTAGTCCAGGCCAATAAAAATGTTTTCTATTTTAGCTTGAGTTTTCCTTATTCCCAAATGACCTCCCACTGGTGCCTCATGTGCAACTCGCAACACCTCCTTTCTATACCCTACCGGCAATACTACTTGGTGAACTTCTGTCCACTTTTCAACCACCTGAATATGTAAAGGTCTCCATTTTCTCATCAAGACATCACTTTTACGGTAATAACACTCTGGTACACACTCAGATTCCTCTTCCGTGTTTGCTTTCTGATACATCCGTTTTATTTCTACATCTTTCTGTTGTAACTCCGACAATTTTCCTGAACTAAAAATATCCGCCTCATCCTCCACCTGTTCTTGTTCTTTTTCAACAATCTGATCAAAAATCGTTTCTGATAATTGCACTGCAACTTCATCTTCACTCTTTGATTTCTCCTCTTGTCTTAACCTGTGACTTTGCGACCTTGTTACTACACAATCTGGAAAAATTCCAGGATATTCGTCCTTCAACACTTCAGTTGCCTGATTTTCCACTGGCTTATCACCCACAGTAGGCATCACTCCCACTTGCGATCCAGCTATATCATTACCCAAGATAAACTGTATTCCTGGACAAGATAGTTTCTCTATTAGTCCTACTTCCACTTCACCACTCTTCGCTGGACTTTCCAACCTTACCTTATATAATGGAACACTACTCCTCTCACCCTGAATTCCACATATTACCACCTTTTCTGGCAATATTCTTCCCAAACTACATAACTCCTCATCTCTTACCATTAAAGATTGACTAGCTCCCGTATCTCTTAAAATTGTGACTTCTTTACCTGATACTCCTGATACACATGAGTAAACATTACCCACACAAGTAAATTCTTTAAAGACATCTGGCATCTTCTTATCAATCACCTCTTGATCCAGTTGTATAATCTTTTGGACCTCCATCGCTTCATTTGGGCTTTCATTTACCATTTAACAAACCCCACTGTCTTATCGTGTTTTACCACATCAGACTTCCCAGTGCTTTTCTTCAACCACCAACACTGCGACTTTACATGGCCTAGTTTATTACAGTGAAAACATTTGAAACTTTTCATGTCTCTTCCACCCTCCTGGATTTCTTTTTTAATCTGAGGTACACTCTCCTTATTATCTCCCATCAGATCACCTTTACCTTTACCACTTAAGTATTTCTCATGTCCCCAGTTTCTATCCCTCACAGGCGGAAACTGATGTCGGAAAGCAAGCTTTGATTTATTAACTAATTCATAATCAAGCACAACCGATGGTTAATAGCAAGATTCCAAGTTCCAATCCCAGGCAAGTCTGCAATTCTGTTACGGCACTAAACTTTCAGAAAGTTGTCTCCAGGCAGACATGGGCAATTCTGAAGTTATTACCATCCGTAGCCGTAACAAAAGGACAAACAAAACAAAACAGATGTACACATGTAGTTTTAAAAAGCTGTGGAAAGAATAGTGAGCACCACCATGCAGAAACACCCACGGCTTTTGTGCAGTGCTAACGCACTGAGAATATATAAAAGAAGTCAATCAGTTGATAACAGTTTTGCTCATCAAGAAAGTTGGGAGAGGAAAGAGAAAGGACAGGAACACAGAGAGATTGAGGAAGTTAAGGAGATAAAACCTTGGTAGAGTTAAGGAAAAAACAAAGAGCGGGTGCAAAAACAGCAAACCAAAAACTCGGGTGCATCAAACCAATTTCAAAGAGGCTGTCAGATTCAGATGAATCTAACACACCGACAAGGTAGTAATAATCCAAAGAGTATACAACTCTGCCTCAATAGTGACACAGTTCTCCAACAACAGAAAATAAACATAAACAAGTGGATGAAAATAGATAGGTCGAGAGGAGAGACATGCAAATGGTGCTCAGTGGCAAATGCTAGCCAGCACACCTATTGCTTTTTCTACACTTGTACCATTTCCTCCTTTCTCCACACTAGGCAGTTTTATAATGACCTCATTTCCTATTTTCCGATCACGTGTTTGTAGCAGCCTCCACTAACAATGCCACCTAGTGGTATTGTTATGGGCCAGGGTTTAGAGAACCCAAGGTATATCATAGAGTTCACCTGACCTACAACGTTCAATAGATTGTGGTATGGGGAGCACACGGCCCACTGCACAGGTGTGGTACAGCAGAAATGGAAAAGTATTTTTTAAAGCAAAACAATGTTTATTCTATGAACTCAAGTTAACCTTTTTAAAACATACAGTGAACATCTTAGAAACCATTAATTCAAATACAACCCCCAAAGACTACAACACTGAGTAATCCTTTAAGCTTTCTTTTTAACATCCATAAGACTTAAAAACAAAACCTTTAACAGAAGCATCTCAGGTTTAACTTCACTACTGAGAACAGTTACCACGTTGAAATCGGCAAATAGACATTCATAAACTTACAGAGATTCACACACATCCTGCTGTCATTGCAGCTGCTCCAAAACTAAAATGAAACCAAACCCACCCTGCAGCAAAAAGCCTAAAGTGAAAGTAAAATGCTGACAGACAGCCCAGCTCCACCCACTCTCTGACATCACTGCAGTAATAAACACCCATTTCTTAAAGGTACTCTCACTACAGATATTTTTATACACACCCATTTATAAACACCCATTTCTTAAAGGTACTCTCACATGACACCTCCCCCCCAAAAAAAAACAACAAACCATCAACTTCAAAATGGTTTCATTTTGCGCCTTTTCACTATCCTTTAAGAAATGCACACAGTAAATATACATTTTTGTTTCAAAAAAACAACACACGCAAACAGGTACAATAATATCGTCCATTTTTTGTTTTTCCTCCAACTGGAATCCTTCTCGATTGACAGTCTCTTTGAACAAGAACGTCTCTGCACGATCCGTTCATTTCTCTACGCCTTGGCATTTCTCTTTAAAGTCATTTACTTTAGTTCAATCTGATCACAGAGTCCCTTGTAATTCTCCAACACAGGAGCATTGATTATCACAGCTTTCAGGCTATCAAATGCCTGTTGAAACTCTGCTGTCCACTAAACTTTTGACGTTTCTTCAGCAAGTCCATCAGTGCAGCAACCACGCTACAAACATTTTGCACAAAAGTTCGATCAAATAAATCGCATTATTTCCCTTTGTGTCGAGGGTATCGGAAACTCCTCAATAACTGTTGGTTTCACATCCCGTGTGACCATTCAACCCTGTTCAATTGTATGGCCAAGGAAAGTGACTTGGGCTTTTCCAAATTCACTTTAGGCTAGATGTATCACCAAACCCGCCTCCTGAAGTCGATCGAATAACTCCATCAGATGTTTCAAATTTTCTTTCCATGTCTGGCTGAAAATTACCAGACCGTCGATGTATACCCCACAATAGGGTAATCCTGAAACAACTTTGTTAGTTAACCGTTGAAATGTGGCTGGGGCGTTTTCCATGCCAAATGGCATAACTTTGAATTGGTAAATACCATCTGGAGTCACAAAAGCTGAAATCTCCTTCACCCTTTCGGATAAAGATACCTGCCAGTAAACTTTAAGTAAATCCAGTTTGGAAATAAAAGCTGATTGTCCCACTTTCTCAATGCAATCCTCCAAATGTGGGATAGGATAAGAGTCCGTTCTTGTAACTGCATCAACCTTTCTATAGTACGAAGTCTTACAACACCAGGTTAAAGTCCAACAGGTTTGTTTCGATGTCACTAGCTTTCGGAGCGCTGCTCCTTCCTCAGGTGAATGAAGAGGTATGTTCCAGAAACATGTATATAGACAAATGCAAAGATGCCAGACAATGCTTGGAATGCGAGCATTAGCAGGTGATTAAATCTTTACAGATCCAGAGATGGGGTAACCCCAGGTTAAAGAGGTGTGAATTGTGTCAAGCCAGGACAGTTGGTAGGATTTCGCAGGCCAGATGGTGGGGGATGAATGTAATGCGACATGAATCCCAGGTCCCGGTTGAGGCCGCACTCATGTGTGCGGAACTTGGCTATAAGTTTCTGCTCGGCGATTCTGTGTTGTCGTGCGTCCTGAAGGCCGCCTTGGAGAATGCTTACCCGGAGATCAGAGGCTGAATGCCCTTGACTGCTGAAGTGTTCCCCGACTGGAAGGGAACATTCCTGCCTGGTGATTGTCGCGCGATGTCCGTTCATTCGTTGTCGCAGCATCTGCATGGTCTCGCCAATGTACCACGCTTCGGGACATCCTTTCCTGCAGTGCATGATGTAGACAACGTTGGCCGAGTCCTACTCACTGTACAGGACCTTCAACCAACATTATACACCAGATACATCGATGACATTTTTTTCCTTTGGACCCACGGTGAAGAATCACTGAAACGACTACACGATGACATTAATAAGTTCCATCCAACCATCAGACTCACCATGGACTACTCTCCAAAATCAGTTGCATTCTTGGACACACTCGTCTCCATCAAGGACGGTCACCTCAGCACTTCGCTTTACTGCAAACCCACGGATAACCTCACGATGCTCCACTTCTCCAGCTTCCACCCTAAACACATTAAAGAAGCCATCCCCTATGGACAAGCTGTCCGTATACACAGGATCTGCTCAGACGAGGAGGAGCATAACAGACATGTACAGACGTTGAAAGATGCCCTCGTACGAACGGGATATGGCACTCGACTCATCGATCGACAGTTCCAACGCGCCACAGCGAAAAACCGCACCGACCTCCTCAGAAGACAAACATGGGACACAACCGACTGAATATCCTTCGTCGTCCAGTACTTCCCTGGAGCGGAGAAACTACGTCATCTTCTTCACAGCCTTCGACACGTCATTTGTGAAGATGAACATCTTGCCAAGGTCATCTCCACACCCCCACTACTTGCCTTCAAACAACCCCGCAACCTCAAACAAACCATTGTTTGCAGCAAACTACCCAGTCTTCAGAACAGTGACCACGACACCACACAACCCTGCCATGGCAATCTCTGCAAGACGTGCCAGATCATCGACATGGATACCACCATTACATGTGAGAACACCACCCACCAGGCATGCGGTACATACTCCTGCGACTCGGCCAACGTTGTCTACCTCATATTCTTCCCAAACTACATAACTCCTCATCTCTTACCATTAAAGATTGACTCGCTCCCGTATCTCTTAAAATTGTGACTTCTTTACCAGGATTAATTGAACAAGAGGAGAGTTACTCGAGACAAGTTGTCTGTGAGAACATAAGAACTAGGAGCAGGAGTAGGCCATCTGACCCTTCGAGCCTGCTCCGCCATGCAATGAGATCATGGCTGATCTTTTGTGGACTCAGCTCCACTTTCCCGCCCGAACACCATAACCCTTTATTCTTCAAAAAACTATCTATCTTTAAATTGAAAACATTTAATGAAGGAGCCTCAACTGCTTTACTGGGCAGGGAATTCCATAGATTCATAACTCTTTGGGTGAAGAAGTTCCTCCAAAGCTCAGTCCTAAATCGACTGCCCCTTATTTTGAGGCTATGCCCCCTAGCTCTGCTTTCACCCGCCAGTAGAAAAAAACCTGCCAGTATTTATCCTATCTATTCCCTTCATAATTTTACATGTTTCTATAAGATCCCCCCACATCCTTCTAAATTAAAATGAGTACAGTCCCAGTCTACTCAACCTCTCCTTGTAATCCAACTCCCTCAACTCTGGGATTAACCTCATGAATCTCCTCTGCACACCCTCCAGCGCCAGTACATCCTTTATCAGGTAAGGAGACCAAAACTGAACGCAATCCCCCAGGTGTGGTCTCACTAACAATTTATACAGTTGCAGCATAACCTCCCTCATCTTAAACTTCATCCCTCTAGCAATGAAGGACAAAACTCCATTTGCCTTCTTAATCACCTGTTGCACCTGTAAACCAACTTTTTGCGACTCAGGCACTGGAACACCCAGGTCCCTCTGCACGGCAGCATGTTTTAATATTTTATCACTTAAATAATAATCCCTTTTGCTGTTATTCCTACCAAAATGGATAACCTCACATTTGTCAACATTGTATTCCATCTGCCAGACCCTAGCCCATTCACTAAAGCTTTCTAAATCCCACTGCAGACTTCCAGTATCCTCTGCACTTTTTGCTTTACCACTCATCTTAGTGTCGTCTGCAAACTTGAACACATTGCACTTGATCCCCAACTCCAAATTATCTATGTAAATTGTGAACAATTGTGGGCCCAACACTAATCCCTGAGGGATACCACTAGCTACTGATTGCCAACCAGAGAAACACCCATTAATCCCCACTCTTCGCTTTCTATTAATTAACCAATCCTCGATCCATGCTACTACTTTACCCTTAACGCCATGCACCTTTATCTTATGCAGCAACCTTTTGTGTGGCACCCTGTTAAAAGTAGGCCGAAGATATGAAATGTTAAAGGTGTCAGGTTTTGTATTTGTAATGAGAGATTATGGCATATTTTTTTAAAAAAATATTTTTATTGAAATATTTGCAAAATTTTTATAACAATAACAGACAAAATAGTAATAACATAAACATCAACATGGTAAGCTAGACATTTCCCACCCAACCCCTTCTGTACATCCCTTAACCATATTGCACCTACCCGCCCGCCCGCCCGCCCCCTTCAGAATGCTGCTTCTGCTGACATTTTAATTTTCCCCGAGAAAGTTGACGAACGGCTGCCACCTCCGAGAGAACCCCAGCATTGACCCCCTCAAGGCAAACTTTATTTTCTCTAGCTTGAGAAACCCAAGTCTTCACACTCGGGGGCTTTGAGTTCCTTCACATTGAAAGGATCCGTCTCCGGGCTACCAGAGAGGCAAAGGCCAAAACGTCGGCCTCTTTCGCTCCCTGAACTCCCGGGTCTTCTGACACTCCAAAGATCGCCATCTCTGGACTCGGCACCAGCCGTGTACCTAGCACCTTGGACATTGCCTTGGCAAACTCCTGCCAGAATCCTCCAAGCTTCGGGCATGCCCAAAACATATGGACATGGTTTACTGGGCCTCGCACACCTCGCACCTCTATCTTCTACCCCAAAAAACCTGCTCATCCTCGCCGCCATGTGTGCCCGGTGTACCACCTTAAACTGTATTAGACTGAGCCTGGCACATGATGAGGTGGAATTAATCCTGCTTAGGGCGTCCGCCCACAGACCCGCCTCTAACTCCCCACCTAGCTCTTCCTCCCACTTGCCCTTCAGTTCCTCCGCCTCCAACAACTCCTGATAGATGTCCGACACTTTCCCCTCCCCTACCAAGGTACCGGACACTACTCTGTCCTGTATCCCCGTGGCGGCACAGCAGGAAAGCCAACACCTGTTTCCTCGGAAAGTCCCGCACTTGCAGATATCTGAAACCATTCCCCGGCGGCAACTTGAACTTATCCTCCAGCGCCTTCAGACTAGGAAAACTCCCGTCTATGAATAGATCTCCCATCTGTCTAATTCCTGCTCTCTGCCAGCTCCGGAACCCTCCATGTATCCTGCCTGGTGCGAACCTGTGGTTATTGCAAATCGGGGTCCAGGCCGATGCACCCTCCACCCTCTTATACCTCCTCCATTGCCCCCAAATCCTCAATGCCGCCACCACAATCGGGCTAGTGGAGTAACGGAGTAATCGGGCGACGGGAACGGCAGAGGTGCCATTACCAGTGCTCCCAAACTGGTGCCTTTGCATGACGCCACCTCCATTCGCTCCCATGTCGACCCCTCCCCCACCAACCACTTCCTAATCATCGCTATATCACCGCCCAGTAGTAGTTGCAGAAGTTCGGCAGCGCCAACCCAGCCTCCCCGACTGCGCTCCAACAACATTTTCTTCACACGCGGGGTTTTATTCGCCCATACAAAGCCCAAAATAATCTTGTTTACACGCTTGAAAAAGGCCTTTGGGATGAAGATGGGGAGGCACTGGAAGATAAACAAACATCTGGGGAGGACCATCATTTTCATGGTCTGTACCCTCCCCGCCAGCGATAGTGGGAGCATATCCCATCTTTTAAAGTCCCCCTCCATTTGCCCCACCAGCCGGGTTAGGTTGAGCCTGTGTAATGCCTCCCATTTCCAAGCCTCCTGTCATTCCCAGGTAATGGAAGCTCCTCTCTACCACCCTGAGCGGCAGCTCCTTCAGTCTCCTCTCCTGCCCCCTTGCCTGGATCACGAACAATTCACTATTTCCCATGTTCAATTTGTACCCCGAGAACCTGCCAAATTCCCCCAAGAAAATGAAAATGAAAATCGCTTATTGTCACAAGTAGGCTTCAAATGAAGTTACTGTGAAAAGCCCCTAGTCGCCACATTCCGGTGCCTGTTCGGGGAGGCTGTTACGGCAAGATCTGCATAACCTCCCCCATCCCCTCCAACGGGTCCGAGATGTACAAGAGCAGATCGTCCGTGTACAGCGAAACCCGGTGCTCCACCCCCCCCCCCCCCCCAAACCAGCCCCTGCCACTTCCTTGATGCTCTCAGCGCCATGGCCAGCGGCTCTATAGCCAGAGCAAACAGCAACAGGGAGAGGGGGCACCTCGTCCCTCGGTGTAGTTTAAAGTACCCCGACATCAGCCGGTTCGTGCGCACGCTCGCTACCGGCGCCTGGTAGAGCAACCGCACCCAGTCAATAAAGCCCTCACCAACCCCAAACCTTCCCAGCGTCTCCCATAAATACTTCCACTCCACCCGATAAAAAGCCTTCTCCGCGTCCATCGGAACCACCACCTCTGCCTCCTTTCCTTCTGAGGGCATCGTAATTACGTTCAAAAGCCTCCGAACGTTAGCATTGAGCTGTCTGCCATTAACAAATCCGGTTTGGTCCTCCCCTATCACCCCCAGGACACAGTCGTATCCTAGTGGTCAAAACCTTAGCCAGCAGCTTGGCATCTATGTTCAAAAGCGAGATCGGCCTATATGACTCACATTGCTCCGCGTCCTTCTCTCATTTAAGAATGAGTGAAATTGAGGCCTGCGACATCGTGGGGGGGAGGATTCCCCTCTCTTTAGCCTCGTTAAAGGTCCTCATCAGCAGTGGGCACAACACCTCTGAGAACTTCTTATAAAATACTACCGGGTAACCGTCCGGCCCCGGAGCCTTGCCCGACTGCATGCCCTCCAGTCCTTTAACAATTTCCTCTGCCTCAATCGGGGCCCCCAGCCCCTCGACCAGGTCCTCCTCCACCCTCGGAAACCTCAACTGATCAAGGAACTGCCTCATCCCTTCTACACCAGACGGGGGTTCCGACTCATATAATTTGCTTTAAAATTCTTCAAAAACGTTGTTCACCCCCCCGGGTCCAAGACCATGTTACCCTTCCTATTCCTTACTCTCCCAATCTCCCTGGCCGCTTCTCTCTTCCTAAGCTGGTGTGCTAGCATCCTGCTCGCCTTTTCCCCATATTCGTAGACCGCCCCCCTTGCCTCCTCAACTGCTCCACCGCCATCCCCATGGTCAACAACTCAAACTCTGCGTGTAGTTTCTGACGCTCCCTCAGGAGCCCCACGTCCGGGGCCTCCGCATATCTCCTCTCCACTCAAAGTATCTCCTCCATTAATCTCTCCCTCTCTGCTCGTTCCACCTTTTCTCTATGGGACCGAATCAAAATTAGTACCCCTCTTACAACTGCTTTCAGAGCCTCCCAAACCGTTGCTGCTGATACCTCACCCGTAAGAGATTATGGTATGTTTAAGTAACAAGTAAATAAGTTGGATCTGAAATTTGCATTGTGAGATAAGTGGGGAAATTGGCTTTTCAGCTGTTGGATTTAAAAAGGGAGTTCAGAGGTGAGAAGGAACATTTCCATCCTACAGGAGTTCCATGAGCAAACGGGGGAAATTATATTAAATTTTATTGGCCCAAATGTAGAGACAAAATTGAAAATATGAATGATGTTTATATTTGGAGAAGCATGTTTAAGGAAAACAAAAAGTAAGGTAAAAGGAGAAATGCTATTTAAGGAAAGGCATGTTTAACTGAGTACAGTTGCTGTGAGGGAAAGCCCTGAAGACTAGTTCTTTTGTGTGGGCTGCTGACAAGCTATGAAAGTTTTGAATTGGAGGCAGCCACCCAGTGTTAATCCAGGAGAGTCTTTGTTTTAAGAAGCAGTTTGTTTCTGAACCTTCTTTTGGAATTCCACATCAGAGTGGAAGTGTCTGAAAGGCCATAAGCTGTAGCTTTATTAAATGTAGGAACATAGGAACAGGAGAAGGCTATTCAACCCCATAAGCCTCTACGCCACTCAATGAGATAATGACTTATCTGTGGCTTAACTCCACATACCTGCATTTGGCCCATATCCCTTATTACTTTGCTTCCCAAAAGCTGACAACAATTCCTCGACTTGGGTCACATTTACTGGATGTTTATCATTAGGATTCTATAAAGGGGGTATTGCCAAAAAGATTGCTTAATTGTGCACTTTTGAGTAAGCATTTTTGGGGGGGATTTTTCTGTAGTACTGTTTTAACTGTATTACTTGCGTGTTTATGTACTTTTTTCTTATTAATAGTTTTTATTGTTTTTAACATTCTGAAAGTATTACTAGAGGTCTACATTTTTGGGATCAGTAGCTTTTCCTTCTCATTTCCAGAATTTAAAAAAAGTTTTATGATCAGCAAGATAGACTCAGCCCCAGCCCCGCTCCCTGCAATATTAGGAGGGTGATTGCAACTGGCAAGTGACTGGAGAAGGTCTATTCCAACCCACGCCTGCCCATATTCAATGACCTACTCAACCCAGTAACAGTACGTCTTCGACATGCCACCCCATATGGCTAGACCCACCGCACTGAGGAGTGACAGCTGGTGACCGATGGCAGGAGAAATCACGTCTCATTGCAGACCCAACTGTTTTAAAATTATAGCACAGGGATGAGGAGATTGTTTTTCTCTTAGAGGATTGCACGACTTTTTAACTCTTTGCCTCCGAAGACGGTGGAACCAGGGTCACTGAATATTTTTAAGGCAGATGTAGATAGATCCCTGTTAGGCAAAGGAATCAAAGGTTATTGGGGGGAGATAGGAATGTGGAAATCAGCCATGATCTTATTGAATAGTGGAGCAGGCTCGAGGGGCCGAGTGGCCTTCTTTTGCTCCTATTTTGTATGTTTGTATAATCATTACTGCTCACCATCTAGCTTTCCTCTTCCATGGTGACAGTGAGCCCCTTTAAACTGTTTCCGAATTTGCGAAGGCCTTTGTGCAGCTTCCCAGCATCTTTGGAGTCACCAAGACCATCCAGGCTGCAGCTTAGAATCCCTGGAATCATAGAATTTACAGTGGAGAAGGAGGCCATTCGGCCCACTGAGTCTGCATCGGCGCTTGGAAAGAGAACCCTACTTAAGCCCCACACTTCCACCCTATCCCCGTTACACAGTAACCCCACCTAATCTTTTGGACACTAAGGGCAATTTATCATGGCCAATCCACCAAACCTGTGGGAGAAAACCAGGGCACCCAGAGGAAAACCACGCAGACAAGGGGAGAAAGCGCAAACTCCGCACAGACAGGGCAGTCCAAACAATGGTTCATATTGCTGAGAAGTTTCCACTGACTAAACGTGAAGGTGGGGTTGGAGAACTCCATCTAGCCACTGACAAGATTATTGCTTAGCTCTGTGATAGCCTAATAACCAGTGCAAAAGGGTGTGTGAATGTTGGAGTGGATGAATCATTTTAACATGGCAGAGGTTAAGGGGGTTGGTGTCTTGAATTCCATCATCATCTTTTGCTTCCTGGCTTTTAACTTCTGGAACGGATGGAAAAAAAGCACAGTTACAGAGATTACAGGCACGATTCAGCAGACCAATGTTAAAGTTCGGTTTTGGGCGCGTTTGGCAGGGAGTTTTGCGACGGATGCATTGGCGAGATCGCAGCCCACATTCAACAAGAATCTCGACATTACTGGCTCCCACACATCAGGGGCGTCATTCTCCGCCGGCGGGAGTCTCCGTTTTGCCGGCGCCCGGGGGTTTCCCGACGGCGTGGGGCTGCCCCACAATGGGAAGCCCCATTGACCGGCCGGTGTAACGGAGACTCCCGCCGGCCGGTCGGGGCAGAAATGTGGCGGGGCGGGTAGGAGAATTTCGCCCCTGATTTGTCTCACTCGCGCCTTAGCAGCTCGCTGCTAACAAGAGGGAGCTGTTTTAAAATGCTCCCTCACCACTCACTCCCAGTCAACACACAAGCATGGCAGCACACACACCTGCTCCTCGCTTTGGGGATGCCGAGTTCACAAGGCTTCTCAATGCTACGGATGAGAGGCAGGACACCTTGTTCCCCTGCGGGGGTCAGAGGACCAGCAGCAGAGTCTGCAATGCCACCTGGGAAGCAGTAGTAGCGGCTGTCAGTGCGGGCAGCATGTCAAAGAGTACCACTGTCTAATGTCTCAAGAAGATCAATGATCTCCAATAAGCTGCAAAGGTAACTTACCACCTCCCTCCTGGCATCAGTTCCACCTGCCACCCCTCAAATCCTCAAACTCGCAACCCCCAATCACTGGCACCCCTCATTTGACCTTCAAGCTTGTTCCTCAGAACCCCCGCCACATCTTTCGACTGTGGGAGGAAACCAAAGCTCCCGGAGGAAGCCCGTGCAGACACGGGGAGAATTTGCAACACAGATTTCTCGCTCGAGCCCTGGAATGACCGAGTGGTATAGAGGTCGAGGGCTGCAGTGACCTTCACGGTCACCGGGAGCAGGTGTTTCCTTCCTCCACGGGATGCAATGTGTCCTCCGCCTCATCCACGGGTGTCATCGCGGACTTGGCACTCTGTGGAGGAGGAGGAGGACAACCGCTCCCGGTGGCCGGGATGGTCACTGCAGCCATTAACCTATATGCCACTGGGTCCCTTCTCATTCTGATGAACGGCCGGGTCATCAGGGTGTGCGGTGGTCCCCTGCACATGTGGAGCTGCCTCCAGCCTAGTTTGTTGGTCTTGCTGCCTTCCATGGTGTCCGTCTGCTTTGGCTGCCACAAGCACATCAGAAGCTTGAGGCGCTCTCCCAACTAACAAGGCTAATTCCTCATTTGAAATAGCCTTCAGCTATGAGGCTAGAGGCTGCTCACAGTCAAAGGGAGTGAAATTGACTTTCATGAGAGAAGTTGCAGCAGGGCTCTGTCCTGGGAGAGTTTGGTTGGACAGACAGGCTGCAGCTGTGGTTGCCTCTGTGATTGCAAGATCTGAAAGTCGCCATTAGGAGTGGGCCGGGTGAATCACAAAATTGATTGCGTCCGGCGCGAATCTCGATTTTGCCCTCTCCTACTATTCCACGCTGGGCCCAATGCAGTCACTGAATCACTCCCTGCAATGGTTTGCAGACCTAGCAGCCATTCCTCATTAGCTCTTTTGATATTTTCTGTACAACATGTGCTAGCTGTCAGGGTGTTTCACAAAAACATATTAGCTAAGATATGCAGATTGACTGTGGGCTGACTGCCTCCCATTTCTACATCCCTAACTGCAAGGGTAAAGTTTGTGCCAAAAATGCCACAGCCTCTTCCTCATGATGCTCGTATGTCTGGAGTCCTGCCGTTGTTGTCTTTGAGTCCCTGGAATTTTAATGAGGAAAAATCATCATGCTGATTGACTGCAACAGTCTTCAGATCTTGTTATACCATTCAGCTGGCATTCAAAGAATGATTACTTCCAGATTGCTGCTGGAGAAATTGCAGCTCTTGATTTTGATCCTTTAACAAGTTTCATATCTCCCTCCTTTCAATGTAGTTAAATCTTTTAAAAAGAAAAAGGCTGCCTTGCTTTGTCCCATGGTTTTTGCAGCTGCTCCCCCCATATCCTGCTTACACCACCAACCCTTGTTCCTGACAGGACATATGCTCTTGCCCTGCTTACCAGTAGGCATGGCAACTGGCCACCAAATTTCTGATGGGTTAAGGTCTATGTTTCTTGGCATGTGGAGAGTCCAGTCTGCCACCCTGCTCACCAGCCACAGGTACCATGGGATTTCTGGCCCAGTTGCTCTACATTTTCTGGGTGAAAATATAGCACAAAGATCTCTGCAACTTCAACCCTGGAGCCTTTGTGCATTTTTCAGGTTCCAAAATTAGCTTCCCAGTGAAAATGTGAACATGGTATTGCTGTATACCTAGACTTTGAGGAGCATTCCAATGGAACCATAACAGGGCTTTAATTGGACGCAGAGGGAGCATACGGCTCTCACAGTCATTGAGTGCAAGCAGCATGCACCTCACGTCACCTGCCCTTGCTTTACCTGCGTATCACTTTAATAATACCAATAGAAAAAGAGTTACATGGACAGAAACCAGCAGAGACTGGCAACTCTGCACATGGGCAACGTTCAACAAAATGTCTCTCAGAACTCTGATAGGCTGCATTTGGCCCACAGGCCCCAGGTTGCCCAATACTTTTGTAGTCTCTGCCATTACTTAAATCCTGGAGTGATTGGCAATCTTCAATCCTTTCACTGTACTCCTGCTCTATATAAGAGTCGCACTGGGCAGAAAAGGAGGACATGGGGCTCAGGACTCCCAGCCCTGACAATTCTACATCACAAGCCTTGCCATTGTGAGGTGGATTGTGGCAATTATGGCACTGGGTGAAATAAAGTGCATCATTCTGCCTAATGTTCGAAGTTCGGCACCTTTACTGAATGAATGCATCATTTGTACAGATAAGGACTGCTTTTCTTAATATATATGCTAGTAACCTAGACTTGGGTATACAGGGTACAATTTCAAAGTTTATAAATGACACCATGCTTGGAATTATTGTGATCTGTGACGAGGTTAGTGATATACTTCAAGAGGACAAAATTTGGTGAAATGGCACACATGACAGGTGAAAATTAATGAGAGAAGAGCAAAATAATGCATTTAGAATGAGGAGAGGCAATATAAACTAAAGGGGATAATTCTCAAGCGAGTGCAGAAGGAGGAGAGAGACTGCTGACGCCTGAGCAGTCGACAGAGACCATGACAGCCAAAACCACTAGTAGTCAAGAAGTTAATGGGAAGCAGGCCCATGCTGATCCCCAGGCTGACGCTGTGCCTTTGGAGTCATTAACAACACAGCACCTTCTGCAACAACAGTGAAAGGTAAGGGTGGCACTTCTAGAAGCTTTGCACACCTTGCAGGGATGATGGAGGAGTCCATCCAGGCCATGTGTGCTGCAATGGCTCTGCCATCTGCGCTTGTGGCTTCCTACACTGAGAGATTGGCGACCCTCATAGAGAGCCAGATTCAGTGTATGCTGGAGAAGTGCGCAGAGCTGCATACCATTGCCTTCTCCATGACCTTAGTGCAGCAGGGACCATGTGAGTAGGTTCAAGGTTACTGGCGTCTCCACAGGTCGTCACTCTTCCCTCGCCAGTGAGGAGAAGTGACTGCCATCTGCGGCTGGGACACCTCTCAGGGTACTCCCACTGTGAACTCTGGCCGCTCAGCCCCCTCTCCCAGTGGCAGCAGTGTCTCAAGTAACCTCAAGGATGAAGGGTTCCGCACCTGAAGGCGTGAGCATGTCAGGGCCCTCAGGGACTGAGACAGCCAGAGGACAGGTACCACGGTCATCGCTGGCCATGGGGCAGAGAGGTCAGCAGGCTGCTTGCATCGGAGCTGCAATCTGAGGAGTGCACCATGTGGGAACACACGTTAGAAATTGAAGAAGAGCGCCTAGTTGCACTTTGGATTCATAGGTGAAAATAGTATGTAGGTATTAAACCTTGCATTTGCTGTGCAGTGTAATAAAGGGTTAATATGTTATTGCTCATCTCCTTCCAATTCTTGGTGCCCTTTGGGATTTAATTTACAGGCTGGCTCCCTCGAGGGACTGGAAGCAATGGACTAAGCCATGCGCAATCAATGCTTCAGCCTTGGCAATGGGTAATACATACTAGGGTGCCGGACCATTGAGTGCAAAATGCCAGGTGACAGCAGGGCCACATAAAGGTGACGCTTTATTGGTATGGTTCCAAAAGGGTGTCATGAGAAACATCTTTGTATATGCATGTCCCCGGCCTCCCTATGAAGTATGTTTGTGGTTCCTTGGGACCTCTCATGTCCTGCCTGCTCAAAAACCTCCTTCACACCCTCACCGTCAAAGAGGAGGATTTGTGACCCACAATATCCTCATTTTTCAACACCTGCCCCATCTGGAGTGGCAGGTTGTGCAGTACATAACAGACCACCATGACACACCAGCCCCTCATGAGAGCTTATTGAAGGGCCCCACTGGATGAAACTAGGGATCTATACCGCATCTTCGGGAGAACTAGGGCCTGCTCGAAGGTCAATCAGCTTGCCCCGTGACAGGTGTTGTGTCTCTCCTCCATATCCGTGCGTGGGTTCCTCACAAATGTAACAGTCATGTCTTCAGTGGGTAACCCTTGACTCCCAGAACTCACCCCTGGGGGCAAGTGGGGATCTGTACCCATCTGGGATGGCCACTTACAATAAGAAATGGACGGTCGCAAAGCATAACGGGAAAAATGGACAATGTAAGGTTTGTGAGCGAAGAATCCAGACAGTATCGAAACCCCCAACCGATTAGCATTTTGATGGCCCATCTCCGTAAGGCAAAAGACTGATACTTGAGCAACCGATACAATCCCCGACATTTCGGCGCCACTCCCTGTACCCAGGAAGCATCAACAACAGGGTCAATGACCGCTTAGGGCATGCTCAGCCATCAAGGCACCCGCCCCTTTATTGGCTCAAATCAAATACAGTGATCGGGGACTACCCAATTAATGGGGTCCAAACCGAAGGACCGCCCAAAAGAAAGCAAAACTTCCCAAGGATAAAGAGAGAGGCCGCCATGCGTTCGTTCTCTCTTGGACCTGGTGCTTCGGCAACATCTACCTCCAATTGCAGCACCAGCAGAAGCATGTTCAAGTTCAACGCCCGCTACCAGACGGATGAGTCCAGCTGAGCAGCAGTTACTTCTCCAGACCCAATAGATCCAGATTCGAGCAAAGGCCACTGTTCCTCTGACCTAAGCCGGGTGCCTGAAGTTAAGTACAGGTTGTCATAGTTAATAGGTGTAGGTTAACTAGTAGTGTTTATATTGCATGATTAATCTTGTGTGTAAATAAAGTACAATTGATCTTGAACTAACTAACTGGTGTTTGGCTCTTTGATTGATATCCGGTTGAACCTTGTGGTGGTATCATTTCATAAAATTTACAGTGCAGAAGAAGGCCACTCAGCCCATCGAGTCTACACCGGCTCTTTGAAAGAGCACCCTACCCAAGCCCACACCTCCACCCTATCCCCATAACCCAGCAACCACACCCAACACTAAGGGCAATTTTGGACACTAAAGGCAATTTAGCACGGCCAATCCACCTAACCTGCACATCTTTGGACTGTGGGAGGAACCTGGAGCACCCGAAGGAAACCCACGCACACAGGGAGAACGTGCAGACTCCGCACAGACAGTGACCCAAGCCGGGAATCAAACCTGTGACCCTGGAGCTTGCGACATTTGATACCTGGCTACTCTGAGCAATATAATATCGATATCTAAAGAAAGAAGGGCAACCTTATTGATTGCCATATTTATAGCAGGTAAAAAAGGCAACAGATCCTGAAAAATCATGGCACCTGATACTGCCAAAGTATTTCTGTGTCTTGGAACCATGTCAGGATCTGTCCTTGCTTTGTTACAATCTCCACAGAGACCAATAATTTTCAAAAAGCAATTTGAACTAACAGTTACTCGCTGAAAAAAATTACAAGGCAAGGTTTCACGAGTTAAAACTTTTCCTGTAACATATTACTAAAAGCACTATTGATTAAACACTATTCTCTTGTTGTGGGCAGCTTATACTTTAAACTATAAAGATGAACATTCTCCTTTTCTACTTATCACACATCATACTCTACATTTTTCTTACTGTCTTTGTAGCAAACAGTTCACACTTGTCCCTAGTATCTATCAGGTTCCCATATCCCGTTTTCATGGAGTAGTAACTTTAAGTGACCATTTTCAGGTGCTTTCCTCAGTTTTTGGAGAGTTTCTTAAATCCACCACCAGAAGTAAAGCCTGTCCCAATTATTATTCATCCCTCTGGCCATGCTATGATTAATTTTCCAGAATCTTTAGATAGCTGCAGGGTGTGCCTCTTTAACTGTCGCCTCCTATATATGGCTTTAGTAGCTCACAAAGGCAAGTGGCCCCTTCTCTCTGTTGATCACACAGAACATCTTCTGTCTGTGATATTCGTTAATTTGTAGGGAAGCCTGTTACCTAATCTCAAAAATGGCTTCCTCCACCCTCTTGACAATGTGAAATACATTGGCCTTGTTTTCAAGTAGAAAACCTAATTAACTATCCTTGATCCCAACTGACTTTCATGTTAGAAGTAAATGGATAGTTTACAGAATAACGGCTAAAAATCTGATACCTTCAACACCTTTATGGGATTTTGGGTGATTCAGAGTCTACTGATGGTAAACTGCTGCCATTGTCTCCGGGTATCAATACATTGTGCCTTCTTCTCAGTGAAACAAAATCTTTCTTTGACCTCTAACAATCAAATCACCCAGGCTTACTGCCAGACAGACTGCAGAACAGGTCATGTGACCCACTTCAATTACTGTTTGAGTTGACACTATGGTACAACTAACTGCTGTAATCTTTGTTGATACAATTCTCTCTCCTTGTTTAAGACTCTTGTTACAATCCCAGCTGGTGTTACTGCGGGACAAGTCAGATCCCAGAGTATATCTTGGCTTAATAGATTTTTTGTTCAGGGACAGGGTTGCTGATTAACCTTTAGCAAAAGAATAGAACACTTATTAAATGTGATTTTAAAAATTATATTATGGAAATGAAATGAAAATCGCTTATTGTCACAAGTAGTCTTCAAATGAAGTTACTGTGAAAAGCCCCTAGTCGCCACATTCCGGCACCTGTTCGGGGAGGCTGGTACGGGAATTGAACCGTGCTGCTGGCCTGCTCTAAAAGCCAGCTATTTAACCCTGTACTAAACCAGCTCCTATTACACTGCCCCTTCACCCCAGCTATAACTTTAAAGATATGTGCAGATTTATAAGGATGACACAAATTATGAGACCATAAGACATAGGAGCAGAGTTAAGCCATTCAGTCCATCGAGTCTGTACGACCATTCAATCATGGCTGGTATGTTTCTCTAAAAATATATCTTATTCTCTAATGTTTTCAGTAAGTACGCAGTCCATGTAAACCAATAGCAAAATATAATCAGACACACCACACTTTGAAACCAAGTGACAGAAGACACCCAAAACAACGTCTATGGATTTCTTATCAAATCTCCCCCAGATGCTTGTAACACATGGTAGCCAACTGGTCTCACAGGAACTTTGACTTTCACATGAGGATTTTCAAACTCCACTCTCAAAGAACACACTTCAGAATCTTCTCACACACACGGCTTTCTCCCGGATGCCTTGAACAAGGATCCACATCCAGGGTTTCAACCTCTCCTTTCAGTAATCCTCTGCCCTGGATCACCACATGCATTAAAACTTTCACAGAATCTCTCATTCGCCCAGTCACACCAACAGAATGTCCCTGTTTCACAACCTGTATTAAGGCGTCACCAACCTTGGGACCACAATGGGTGTCTGGCTTCTCACTAGCTGACATCTCTGGGTCTGTACCTTACAGCCCTATCTTTAACTGGGAGCCTCTATCTCTGTTTCTAACTTCACTGAACAGAACCCTTTTTCCAGATTTCTGTTCTTTGTTCCTTTAAATTCCAGGAACTCTTAGTCCATGGTTTCTGGGACTTTCTGTTCTTTAGCTTCTGGGATGTTCTTTCTGTCCCTCTGCATTATCTTGCTTGAACTGTGTTTCTGTGGAAAGCGTCTTGCCTCTGAGTTACCTGATCCAAACTGAAAACTCACCTGCTTCTGCTTTTCACTATGAGCTGTTGGTTGCAAAGCAACAGCTTCATTTTTTTATAACCCTGTAATTGCTTTTGCATTGTAAAACATTAATCATAATGCTGGCAAAGTTAAAAAATATATATTTTTATTCAATTTTAGCAAATTTTCAACAACCCCCCCCCCCTTACAGAAAAAAGAAAAGCATAAAACACACAGATCAACATCGTACACTTATATCGCGAATTCCCCCAATGTACAAACCCCCCCATGAAACAATAATAAACACATACCCGAAACCCCCTCCCCCCTGGGCTGCTGCTGCTGACCACCTCCTAACGTTCCGCTAGATAGTCTAGGAACGGTTGCCACCGCCTGAAGAACCCTTGCACAGACCCTCACAAGGCAGATTTTACCCTCTCCAATTTAATGAACCCTGCCATGTTGCTGATCCAGGCTTCCACGCTGGGGGGCTTCGCATCCTTCCACTGTAGCAGAATCCTCTGCCGAGCTACCAGGGACGCAAAGGCCAGAATACCAACCTCTTTCGCCTCCTGCACTCCCGGCTCGTCTGATACCCCAAATAATGCTAACCCCCAGCTCGGCTTGACCCGGGTGTTCACCACCTTAGACACAGTCCTCGCCAAGACCCTCCAAAACCCGTCCAGTGCCGGACACGCCCAGAACATATGGGCGTGGTTTGCTGGGCTCCCCGAGCACCTCACACACCTGTCCTCTACCCAAAAAAACCTACTCAACCTCGCCCCTGTCAAATGCGCTCTGTGAAGAACCTTAAATTGTATCAGGCTAAGCCTGGTGCAAGAGGAGGAAGAATTAACCCTACCCAGGTCATCAGCCCACAGACCCTCATCTATCTCCTCCCCAAACTCCTCCTCCCATTTACCCTTTAGCTCCTCCACCGAGGTCTCCTCCTCTTCCTGCATCTCCTGATAGACCGCCGAGACCTTGCCTTCTCCAACCCACACCCCCGAGAGCACCCTACCTTGAATCTTACGTGCTGGAAGCAGCGGAAATTCCCTTACCTGCCGTCTCACGAACGCCCTCACCTGCATGTACCTGAAGGCGTTTCCAGGGGGCAGCCCAAATTTCTCCTCCAATGCCCCAAGGCTCGCAAACGTCCCATCTGTAAACAGGACCCCATTCCTTTAATTCCTGCCCGATGCCAACTCAGAAACCCCCCAACCATTCTCCCAGGAACAAACCGATGGTTCTCTCGGATCGGGGACCAAACCGAGGTCTCTACCCCACCCCTGTGGCGCCTCCACTGCCCCCAAATTTTCAGAGTCGCCGCCACCACCAAAATCGTGGTGTACCTTGTCGGCGGGAGCGGCAGTTGTGCCGTCACCAGCGCTCTCAGACTCGTGCCCACACAGGACGCCATCTCCAGCTGCCAGAACATATGGGCGTGGTTTGCTGGGCTTCCACGCTGCCCCCTCCCCCTCCATTACCCACTTACGGATCATCTCCATTTTGGCAGCCCAGTAGTACCAACATAGATTGGGCAATGCTAGCCCTCCTCTGTCCCTGCTACGCTCCAGAAACACCCTTTTTACCCTTGGGGTCTTATTCGCCCACAGGAATCCCATGTTGCTCCTGTTGACCCGTTAAAAAAGGCCTTAGGGATCAGGATGGGAAAGCATTGGAACACAATCCCAGCTGGTGTTACTGCGGGACAAGTCAGATCCCAGAGTATATCTTGGCTTAATAGATTTTTTGTTCAGGGACAGGGTTGCTGATTAACCTTTAGCAAAAGAATAGAACACTTATTAAATGTGATTTAAAAAATTATATTATGGAAATGAAATGAAAATCACTTATTGTCACAAGTAGTCTTCAAATGAAGTTACTGTGAAAAGCCCCTAGTCGCCACATTCCGGCACCTGTTCGGGGAGGCTGGTACGGGAATTGAACCGTGCTGCTGGCCTGCTCTAAAAGCCAGCTATTTAACCCTGTACTAAACCAGCTCCTATTACACTGCCCCTTCACCCCAGCTATAACTTTAAAGATATGTGCAGATTTATAAGGATGACACAAATTATGAGACCATAAGACATAGGAGCAGAGTTAAGCCATTCAGTCCATCGAGTCTGTACGACCATTCAATCATGGCTGGTATGTTTCTCTAAAAATATATCTTATTCTCTAATGTTTTCAGTAAGTACGCAGTCCATGTAAACCAATAGCAAAATATAATCAGACACACCACACTTTGAAACCAAGTGACAGAAGACACCCAAAACAACGTCTATGGATTTCTTATCAAATCTCCCCCAGATGCTTGTAACACATGGTAGCCAACTGGTCTCACAGGAACTTTGACTTTCACATGAGGATTTTCAAACTCCACTCTCAAAGAACACACTTCAGAATCTTCTCACACACACGGCTTTCTCCCGGATGCCTTGAACAAGGATCCACATCCAGGGTTTCAACCTCTCCTTTCAGTAATCCTCTGCCCTGGATCACCACATGCATTAAAACTTTCACAGAATCTCTCATTCGCCCAGTCACACCAACAGAATGTCCCTGTTTCACAACCTGTATTAAGGCGTCACCAACCTTGGGACCACAATGGGTGTCTGGCTTCTCACTAGCTGACATCTCTGGGTCTGTACCTTACAGCCCTATCTTTAACTGGGAGCCTCTATCTCTGTTTCTAACTTCACTGAACAGAACCCTTTTTCCAGATTTCTGTTCTTTGTTCCTTTAAATTCCAGGAACTCTTAGTCCATGGTTTCTGGGACTTTCTGTTCTTTAGCTTCTGGGATGTTCTTTCTGTCCCTCTGCATTATCTTGCTTGAACTGTGTTACTGTGGAAAGCGTCTTGCCTCTGAGTTACCTGATCCAAACTGAAAACTCACCTGCTTCTGCTTTTCACTATGAGCTGTTGGTTGCAAAGCAACAGCTTCATTTTTTTTTAACCCTGTAATTGCTTTTGTATTGTAAAACATTAATCATAATGCTGGCAAAGTTAAAAAATATATATTTTTATTCAATTTTAGCAAATTTTCAACAACCCCCCCCCCCCTTACAGAAAAAAGAAAAGCATAAAACACACAGATCAACATCGTACACTTATATCGCGAATTCCCCCAATGTACAAACCCCCCCATGAAACAATAATAAACACATACCCGAAACCCCCTCCCCCCTGGGCTGCTGCTGCTGACCACCTCCTAACGTTCCGCTAGATAGTCTAGGAACGGTTGCCACCGCCTGAAGAACCCTTGCACAGACCCTCACAAGGCAGATTTTACCCTCTCCAATTTAATGAACCCTGCCATGTTGCTGATCCAGGCTTCCACGCTGGGGGGCTTCGCATCCTTCCACTGTAGCAGAATCCTCTGCCGAGCTACCAGGGACGCAAAGGCCAGAATACCAACCTCTTTCGCCTCCTGCACTCCCGGCTCGTCTGATACCCCAAATAATGCTAACCCCCAGCTCGGCTTGACCCGGGTGTTCACCACCTTAGACACAGTCCTCGCCAAGACCCTCCAAAACCCGTCCAGTGCCGGACACGCCCAGAACATATGGGCGTGGTTTGCTGGGCTCCCCGAGCACCTCACACACCTGTCCTCTACCCAAAAAAACCTACTCAACCTCGCCCCTGTCAAATGCGCTCTGTGAAGAACCTTAAATTGTATCAGGCTAAGCCTGGTGCAAGAGGAGGAGGAATTAACCCTACCCAGGTCATCAGCCCACAGACCCTCATCTATCTCCTCCCCAAACTCCTCCTCCCATTTACCCTTTAGCTCCTCCACCGAGGTCTCCTCCTCTTCCTGCATCTCCTGATAGACCGCCGAGACCTTGCCTTCTCCAACCCACACCCCCGAGAGCACCCTACCTTGAATCTTACGTGCTGGAAGCAGCGGAAATTCCCTCACCTGCCGTCTCACGAACGCCCTCACCTGCATGTACCTGAAGGCGTTTCCAGGGGGCAGCCCAAATTTCTCCTCCAATGCCCCAAGGCTCGCAAACGTCCCATCTGTAAACAGGACCCCATTCCTTTAATTCCTGCCCGATGCCAACTCAGAAACCCCCCAACCATTCTCCCAGGAACAAACCGATGGTTCTCTCGGATCGGGGACCAAACCGAGGTCTCTACCCCACCCCTGTGGCGCCTCCACTGCCCCCAAATTTTCAGAGTCGCCGCCACCACCAAAATCGTGGTGTACCTTGTCGGCGGGAGCGGCAGTTGTGCCGTCACCAGCGCTCTCAGACTCGTGCCCACACAGGACGCCATCTCCAGCTGCCAGAACATATGGGCGTGGTTTGCTGGGCTTCCACGCTGCCCCCTCCCCCTCCATTACCCACTTACGGATCATCTCCATTTTGGCAGCCCAGTAGTACCAACATAGATTGGGCAATGCTAGCCCTCCTCTGTCCCTGCTACGCTCCAGAAACACCCTTTTTACCCTTGGGGTCTTATTCGCCCACAGGAATCCCATGTTGCTCCTGTTGACCCGTTAAAAAAGGCCTTAGGGATCAGGATGGGAAAGCATTGGAACACAATCCCAGCTGGTGTTACTGCGGGACAAGTCAGATCCCAGAGTATATCTTGGCTTAATAGATTTTTTGTTCAGGGACAGGGTTGCTGATTAACCTTTAGCAAAAGAATAGAACACTTATTAAATGTGATTTTAAAAATTATATTATGGAAATGAAATGAAAATCACTTATTGTCACAAGTAGTCTTCAAATGAAGTTACTGTGAAAAGCCCCTAGTCGCCACATTCCGGCACCTGTTCGGGGAGGCTGGTACGGGAATTGAACCGTGCTGCTGGCCTGCTCTAAAAGCCAGCTATTTAACCCTGTACTAAACCAGCTCCTATTACACTGCCCCTTCACCCCAGCTATAACTTTAAAGATATGTGCAGATTTATAAGGATGACACAAATTATGAGACCATAAGACATAGGAGCAGAGTTAAGCCATTCAGTCCATCGAGTCTGTACGACCATTCAATCATGGCTGGTATGTTTCTCTAAAAATATATCTTATTCTCTAATGTTTTCAGTAAGTACGCAGTCCATGTAAACCAATAGCAAAATATAATCAGACACACCACACTTTGAAACCAAGTGACAGAAGACACCCAAAACAACGTCTATGGATTTCTTATCAAATCTCCCCCAGATGCTTGTAACACATGGTAGCCAACTGGTCTCACAGGAACTTTGACTTTCACATGAGGATTTTCAAACTCCACTCTCAAAGAACACACTTCAGAATCTTCTCACACACACGGCTTTCTCCCGGATGCCTTGAACAAGGATCCACATCCAGGGTTTCAACCTCTCCTTTCAGTAATCCTCTGCCCTGGATCACCACATGCATTAAAACTTTCACAGAATCTCTCATTCGCCCAGTCACACCAACAGAATGTCCCTGTTTCACAACCTGTATTAAGGCGTCACCAACCTTGGGACCACAATGGGTGTCTGGCTTCTCACTAGCTGACATCTCTGGGTCTGTACCTTACAGCCCTATCTTTAACTGGGAGCCTCTATCTCTGTTTCTAACTTCACTGAACAGAACCCTTTTTCCAGATTTCTGTTCTTTGTTCCTTTAAATTCCAGGAACTCTTAGTCCATGGTTTCTGGGACTTTCTGTTCTTTAGCTTCTGGGATGTTCTTTCTGTCCCTCTGCATTATCTTGCTTGAACTGTGTTACTGTGGAAAGCGTCTTGCCTCTGAGTTACCTGATCCAAACTGAAAACTCACCTGCTTCTGCTTTTCACTATGAGCTGTTGGTTGCAAAGCAACAGCTTCATTTTTTTTTAACCCTGTAATTGCTTTTGTATTGTAAAACATTAATCATAATGCTGGCAAAGTTAAAAAATATATATTTTTATTCAATTTTAGCAAATTTTCAACAAACCCCCCCCTTACAGAAAAAAGAAAAGCATTAAACACACAGATCAACATTGTGAATTCCCCCAATGTACAAACCCCCCCCATGAAACAATAATAAACACATACCCGAAACCCCCTCCCCCCTGGGCTGCTGCTGCTGACCACCTCCTAACATTCCGTTAGAAAGTCTAGGAACGGTTGCCACTGCCTGAAGAACCCTTGCACAGACCCTCACAAGGCAGATTTTACCCTCTCCAATTTAATGAACCCTGCCATGTTGCTGATCCAGGCTTCCACGCTGGGGGGCTTCGCATCCTTCCACTGTAGCAGAATCCTCTGCCGAGCTACCAGGGACGCAAAGGCCAGAATACCAGCCTCTTTCGCCTCCTGCACTCCCGGCTCGTCTGATACCCCAAATAATGCTAACCCCCAGCTCGGCTTGACCCGGGTGTTCACCACCTTAGACACAGTCCTTGCCAAGACCCTCCAAAACCCATCCAGTGCCGGACACGCCCAGAACATATGGGCGTGGTTTGCTGGGCTCCCCGAGCACCTCATACACCTGTCCTCTACCCCAAAAAACCTACTCAACCTCGCCCCTGTCAAATGCGCTCTGTGAAGAACCTTAAATTGTATCAGGCTAAGCCTGGTGCAAGAGGAGGAAGAATTAACCCTACCCTGGTCATCAGCCCACAAACCCTCATCTATCTCCTCCCCAAACTCCTCCTCCCATTTACTCTTTAGCTCCTCCACCGAGGTCTCCTCCTCTTCCTGCATCTCCTGATAGACCGCCGAGACCTTGCCTTCTCCAACCCACACCCCCGAGAGCACCCTATCTTGAATCTTACGTGCTGGAAGCAGCGGAAATTCCCTCACCTGCCGTCTCACGAACGCCCTCACCTGCATGTACCTGAAGGCGTTTCCAGGGGGCAGCCCAAATTTCTCCTCCAATGCCCCAAGGCTCGCAAACGTTCCATCTGTAAACAGGTCCCCCATTCCTTTAATTCCTGCCCAATGCCAACTCAGAAACCCCCCAACCATTCTCCCAGGAACAAACCGATGGTTCTCTCGGATCGGGGACCAAACCGAGGTCTCTACCCCACCCCTGTGGCGCCTCCACTGCCCCAAATTTTCAGAGTCGCCGCCACCACCAAAATCGTGGTGTACCTTGTCGGCGGGAGCGGCAGTTGTGCCGTCACCAGCGCTCTCAGACTCGTGCCCACACAGGACGCCATCTCCAGCTGCCAGAACATATGGGCGTGGTTTGCTGGGCTTCCACGCTGCCCCCTCCCCCTCCATTACCCACTTACGGATCATCTCCATTTTGGCAGCCCAGTAGTACCAACATAGATTGGGCAATGCTAGCCCTCCTCTGTCCCTGCCACGCTCCAGAAACACCCTTTTTACCCTCGGGGTCTTATTCGCCCACAGGAATCCCATGTTGCTCCTGTTGACCCGTTAAAAAAGGCCTTAGGGATCAGGGTGGGAAAGCATTGGAACACAAAGAGGAATCTCAGAAGGACCGTCATTTTCATCAACTGCACTCTACCCGCCAACGACAGTGGCAACATATCCCACCTTTTAAACTCCTCCTCCACCTGCTCCACCAGCCACGTCAAATTGAGCTTGTGCAGGGCCCCCCAACTCCTAGCCACCTGGATCCCCAGGTACCGAAAGCTCCTTTCCGCCCTCTTCGGAAGCTCATCTATCTCCCTTCCCTGGTCCCCCGGGTGTATCACAAAGAGCTCACTCTTCCCTACGTTAAGCTTATATCCGGAAAAGTCCCTGAACTCCCTGAGGATTCGCATAACCTCCGGCATCCCCTCCACTGGGTCAGCCACATGCAATAACAGGTCATCGGCATACAGCAACACCTGGTGTTCCTCTCCCCCCGAACCAGTTCCCTCCAGTTCCTGGTCTCCCTCAGTGCCATGGCCAAAGGCTCAATTGCCAATGCGAACAACAAGGGGGATAGGGGACACCCCTGCCTCATCCCCCGGTACAGCCGAAAGTATTCCGACCTCCGCCGGTTCGTGGCCACACTCGCCACCGGGGCTTCATAAAGTAGCCTAACCCAACTGATGAACCCCTCCCCGAACCCAAACCTCCTCAGTACTTCCCAAAGATACTCGCACTCCACCCTATCAAAGGCCTTCTCCGCATCCATAACCGCCACTACCTCCGTTTCCCCCTCCACTGCAGGCATCATCAATGCAGGCAAAATTTTAAGTGAAGCTGAACCTATAGTCTTGTAGCCACCTTTGTTTAACATGTAGCTAAACTGAAGTTTTAACCCTGCCTTAGTATACAAATACAAAAGCACAAATTAAGTTTAAACATATGCCTTATTTCTAATACCCACGAACAAATGAAAATTACTTAAACTATCTCTATTTCCAACACTTTCCTCAACAATCATTTGTTCAGCATGGCATTTTACTTACCCATCCAATCCATCATTTCCTTGTTTTGGAATGGTGTCTTGGGATATTTTGGCCGGGATTCTCCGACCCCCCGCCGGGTCAGAGAATCCCCGGGGGGAGGCGCGGATTCCGCCCCGCCGCCCCGATGCTGGCTGACCTATTCTCTGCCGCTCTTTTTCGGGCGGCGGTGGGATTCTCGCCACGCTGGTCGGGAGCCGTTGACAGCGATTCTCCAGTTCTCTAGAATCAGTGACGCTGATTCTCCGGGCCCCGATGGGCCGAGCGGCCGTCCAGTTTTGGCCAGTCCTGCCGGCATGAATTACTCACCTCACACACGGCGGGACCTCGCAAGTGAGTGTGCAGGGGCAGTCCTCGGGGTGGCGCGAGGGGATCCAACCCCGGGGGGGCCCCCACGGTAGCCTGGCCTGCGATCGGGACCTACCGATCTGCGGACGGGCTTGTTCCGTGGGGGGACTTCTTTGCTCCGCGCCATGCCCCTGTAGGGCTCTGCCATATTGCCCGGGGGCCAGCGCAGAGAAGAGAACCCCCACGCATGCACAGAAATACGCCGGCCAGTCCACGCATGCGCCAGATCACACCGGCCGTTCCGCGCATGCGCGAACTCGCGCCGGCCCTTCGACACCGGCTGGAGCAGCGGGGACGACTCCACGGCAATCTAGCCCCCTAGAAAGGTGTGAATTCCTCGCCTTGGGGGGGGGGGCCGTTGACGCCAGAGATGTTGGCACCGGTTTTCCCGCCGGTGTGGGGATATAGCCCTATTTTCAGAGAATCCCACCCATGATATTTTAAAGGTAGTGAATGAATGCGAGTTTTTACTGCTTCACAGTTGATGTCCCAGCAACTGAAATGCTCGATGATTAGGGCAGTAATTTTTATCTTAGAAATGTTTGGAAAAAATAATCATAGGCTAGCTACACAAAAGAAGCAGAAGTTAAGGAAGTCATAGTAAAAGTCATGAAAAGTTGGATACATTTTGCGATAACAAAACTGTTCTAATTTGCTATTTTGTTCTTGTAAATGTCATTCTCTTTCTTCCTGAATGTACTGGCGCCTGACTAGCGTTTGATTCTGTCAAACCTAGCCACATTCCGAAACCTTGACCACGTGCAGTTATTTATGTGAGTGGCATACCAGTTGCCTGAGAGGTATTACAGGCAAGCCAAATGTTGTCTTCACCCAATGTTCACACATTAACACCTCATCATGTCAATGAATAGTGATCAAAAACAAATCTGTGCCAATATTTACTCTCCTTTTACACTCCCTCGTGCCTCAATCATCAGTCTGATTGAGTTCAGCATAGATGAGATTGAGCCTGAGGTCTCCCTAGATTAATCACTCACTCAATCGATAGTTGATCCTCAAAGAGAGCCCTATTTTGCTGGAGGTTCTTTATTTGGGTAAGTTGAGTTGTTCTTCATCTGATGCTGTCTTGGGCACAGGTTTGTGGCTATTCAGCACAGGTTATTTGTGGCATGGTTGACATATTTAAAGGAATGTCCCAGTTTATATCCTTCAGAGAATTACAATCAGTTGAGGGTGTTACATCGGGCTGATGTGAGTCTTAGAAAAGTGCTTGGGGGATAGGCTAAGCTATTATATGGTGTTGAGGGAGGATGGCTTCCAGAGTTAGCTTTGATATGTTCCCATTTTAGATGTCAGTCACAAACATTGCCTCTGTGTTTCTATTCTAGCATGCAGGTCAGCTATTTTTCAATCTTAAATCTGCAGGTTGCATTTTATATATTTTTTTATTAGTTGACAGTATGTGGGTGTTGCTAGCGGGGCCAACATCTATTGTCCATCCCTTGGAATATTTAAGAGTCAACCACATTGCTGTAGGTCTGTAGGCCAGACAAGGTAACAATGACAGATTCCCTTCCCTAAACAACATCAGTGAACCCGGTAGGTTTTTACATCAATCAGCAATGGTTTCATGGTCATCTATAGACTTTTAATTCCAGACATTTTAAATTAAACTCAAATGTCACCATCTGCCATGGCAGGATTCGAACCCTGGTCCCCAGAGCATGCCTCTGGGTCTCTGGATTACTAGTCCAGTGACAATACCAACCTTGGCCTGGTGTAACAGTCTTCAGTCAGTGGATAGCAATCTCTGCATTGTGAGCTCCAGTGCAGTCACCCCATTGACTTGCTCTGATGTCCTGCACTCTCATAATGAACAATGATATTCTGCTGCTGGTTCAACATTTACATCTTCAGGACATGCACACTTAATTGTTCAAGTGCCTGCTTCTTCATATATGCCTACAGTCTCTTCACATATTAAGAATCAAAAAGATTAAAAGGTAAGCTGCAGGCCCTGAACTTAAAGTACTGTACTTTGAAAATCTATGCCACTGAACCTGGAATGTTCACAGGGTAGGGTGGTGATAGTGATGGATGGTGGTGGGCTTCTCTTTATCTTCTGCGTAACTTTGACCCAAACCCTGGAGAAATGGTACAAACACTCAATGGAATAGACCACCATTGTCATGGTGGGAAGATGCACATCACTTAGCACTCTAGGAGCCTGGATTCTGCTGAATTTATGACAGCAAATACTTCCCCCTCTGTATCACCAAGGGGCCACCAAGGGTGCTCAAAATAATTATTCTCAGCGAACCTGAAGATAATGGGCGGTTCCCATTCTTTTTACAGCGACTGCATTTTATCAGCATTTCTTTTCTTGTAATATTATGGCATGCATTAATATTTCCTATTGTACAAATGTCGGTATGCAGAGGTAATAAGAGACCTAGGCATTGTGAGAATGATTAGCATCTCAGTTACTTTGGCTTTTGCCAGGAACGCCAGCATCCCTCAATATTCCTGCCTAGGTCGAGCAATTTCTTAGATTTAGTTTCAAATTATACATCACAGCTGTTATTTGTTGCACGTGCAGTGGAATCGGAGACACTCACAATCTTCAGCAGAATTGTCAATATAAAATGTCTGGAACATCCTGTAGCCTCAGGGGATCCCGATGAACTAACGAGAGCACTCTTTAAGAACAGGTCTACACTTGCCAAGCAAGGGCACCTCCGTCTGGTAATAGTATCTACTGAAGTTAACAGAAAATACAAATATATTACCTTAAACAATTAGAATTTCCTACACTGAAAAAGAGGGATGTGTCCAGCTGTTCACTGTTCAGCAGGTTTCATCTTCAAAAGCAGTTTCATTTTCTTTATATTAACCTGTTTTAATTCAATGAGCTCTATAGAAGAATTTGGTTGTTCGGAACAGTCACTGTTTAGGGTGCTAAATAAATTATATGTAAATGACCAAAATAACTACAGAGTGGCCTACTGTTTGTTTCAATATTTTGTTTGAAGGTAGTAGAAAGGTAAGATTTCTGCAGAGGTTCAAGTGCTAACTTTGACAGGCGATTGATGCAATCCCCAAGGAAACGGCCTGCACAGTTTCTGTCCCCAATTTTAATAGATGGCAAGGGGGGCAAGTATGGTACGTTTGAGTCCAAAATGAGTGGCAAACCTGGATAACCCATTCCAGAAGCCTTCCCAATATATGTTGATGTTGACTTCACCCTCTGAGCAGGTACACCAGAGAAAGGGGTTTTGTTAATTATGAAGATAGGGGCCTGTTGATACATTAGTTGGAGGTCTGCGCGGTAGGGCAGTGGCTTCCCCGCCAGGCCATTCCTACTGGGAGGTGGATCATCAGCCTGCAGAGGCCGGGCAGTTTTAAAATTTAATTTATGGTTCTCTTGTGGGCCAGGAGGAGCAGGCTTGTAGACAATGCAAGCTGCAGTGTGAGATTTGACAGCTCCCTGCAGGTTTATTTGAAGATAATGGGGGATGTCAAGTAAAACAAAGCAGTGTGCCAGCCTACTTGCCTTTCCACCCACTCCTGAGTGTCCCCCACATTACAAGGTGCGGGTAAGGTGTCGAACAGCCCTTGTATACTTAGGGGCACAATCCAATGTGCTGCGCCCGAAAAGCAGCTCGCCACGGCGCAGTGTGGCCGATAAAATCTGAGAGGTCCCGCTCTTGGGATCTACCCAGCTCACAACGCCTCGTGAGATCCAACATGATCGCGTGTGCTGTTGCAATGTAAACCCCGCCCATTGTGGGTGGGATCACGTTTTGGCAAGTATGCATACTAGAGCGAATTAGTTAGTCTCACTCTAATGTGCAGATTCCCGAGGTATCTGAGGCTTTGGGATTCATCCTCTTTGACTTGGAGACCTCGGGTGAGTGCTGTTCAGCACTGGTCCCCACAAACGGGAACCAGATGGAACGGCACCCGTGGGGACCTCTGAGGGGATCGGAGTCCCTCAGCTGCATGCCCTTTGGGCAGGGTGATGCCCTGGCACTGCTGGTTCCCAGGTGGCATTGCCAGCTGGCAGGGGCACTGTCAGGTTGGCACTACCAAGCTGGCATTATTTGCACGATTGGGCCAGGGATGCCCTGTGTGGGTATTTGGGGGGTCGGGGACCCTTCATACTGCATTCGGGCTGGGGGGCAGTCGGGGATCACTTCGGGGGTCTTGAAGGTCGGTACGCCATTTTTAAATGACGTCCTAATCTCATGCTTCACTTCAGCTCTCACATTCGCTTTGGGACTTTGTTTCAATTTAGTTGAAGCGAGCCCCTAGACCTATTGAGTCTCTTAAGTTGCCAATTAAAAGCCAATTAAGAACCTCATTCCACCTCTGCCACCATAACGTTGGGCGGGAGAAGGCGGAAGGAAGGTGGCCAGCCCACAAACTGGGCTGACAGACGGGAAGGAAAGAGAAGTACTTCTAAAACTTAACCCCACCCTCTACTCCCCTTCCCTACTCTTGCTAGGGTCTCCAATCCTTCCCCCACTAAAATCCCTGATGAACTTGGAATCGAATATCCATCTTCCTTCTTCTTGGGATTCATTGCAGTCCCAGAATTGTCCACTATTATGTTGTGGTGCTGCTGGGATCACTCAGCTATTGGCCAATCAAATTGGCTGACGGCCCTTGAGGGCAGGGGCAGAGGTTTTCACTCTCATGCTGTTACCGCTGCCCTCAGTATAATATTGCTGCAGGGAAGTATGTTCTAACGTTGGTGTGGTGCCAACCGATTTCTCGACCCGGTTTTGAGGGGCGGGGGAGGAATATGCACTCCTGCACCCCCTTCCCAAACAAGCCCCGCTTCCCCTTCCCCTTTGGTGGATGATTTGGAAAACCAGCACAGGCACATATGTTGAATTACTAACTTTCAGATTTCACTCATCAGGGTGGCAAGGAATTTTAAATTACTCCACGTTATAAGTACAGTGATTAACTCTTTCAAAACTTTTAATATCACCAGTCAAATATACTCTCTCCCCTCCCCCCCCCCCCCCCCCACCAAGCTGTTAATTAGAGAGGGCTCCAACCAATCAAGGGTCTTGTTCCCTTTTGAAATTACTTAGAAATTGCTGTGAAACCAAGCCATACATCTTTGAGCTGTGAGTAGCCACAAGTGAACCATATCCTCCAACACCGAACCAAGCTGTGAGTGATGCGTTATGTACTCTGGGATAACACAGGCTGCAACTGGATGCAGCTTTAACCAAAAGATACTCCAGACCTTGAAGTTAGTTCAATCTGATTTATTGAACCAGTAGCACAGTTAGCACAGCTCGCTATGAGTTCGACTCTCTGCTAACCTAAGTGTGGTTACTCTGTCTGATTGAACCAGACTAGCTCTTAGCCACGTGCTGGAGGTGAGATACTGTACATACACCCTGACTCACTCTGTAGATGTTCATCAGTGGAAAGAGGCGGAGTGTGAGCGCCTCGTGCCTTTTATAGTGAGATACCATCCCTGCGTGTCCTGCCTGTTCATTGGTCATGTCCTGTTCTCTGTGTTCATTAGCTGACTGTCTGTGCCTGTCTGTATATCATTATCTGCATGTCTGCATATCATGACAGTGAGCAGCCACAAGTGAACCATATCCTCCAACAACAAACACCGAACCAAGCCCAGCAGATGATACATAGCAATAACTTGCAATTATATAGCACCTTTAACATAGAAAGCAGTCCCAAGATGCTCCACAGGAGTGCTGATCAATAGCTTGGTCAAAGAGGTAAGTTTCAAGGAGGGAGAGAGGGAGAGGTGGAAACGTTTAGCGCTGGATTCTCCGGTCCCCCAGCCCGTGTTTCTTGGCGGCGCACCATTTCTCTTCCCCCTGTCCCACTGAAGCCACTGATCACCACTGGGAAATCTGCAGGAAAGAGAATCTCAATGGCCGCAGAATTCCAGCCTTAGGGAGAGATGGAGCTTAGGACGTTTGGCAACCTTAGCACAGTTACCGACGAGGAAATGCAGAAATTTTTAAAAAATAAATTTAGAGTACCCAATTCATTTTTTCCAATTAAGGGGCAAATTAGCGTTGCCAATGCACCTACCCTGCACATCATTGGGTTGCGGGGGCGAAACCCATGCAAACACGGGGAGAATGTGCAAACTCCACACAGACAATGACCCAGAGCCAGGATCGAACCTGGGACTTTGGTGCCGTGAGGCAGCAGTGCTAACCACTGTGCCACCGTGCTGCCTGGAAATGCAGAAAATTAGGGATTCTAAGAAACCAGAATTAGAGGAGCGCAGTGATCTAGGAGGGTTATAGGGCTGGAGGAGGATATATAGGAAAGAGCAAGGCAACAGAAGGATTTGAAAACAAGATGACTGTTCCAGTTAGTTCACCCATAGAGCTTCTTTTTATTCTAATTTTTAAATGCAAGAATTTCTGGAGCTAGGTGCTGAGAATAGACTGATGGATTCCTCCCCTTGAAATATAATACATGTAGCATTGAGTTAATCCCTTACATTTTGAGTCTACACATATAAAGCACATAAATTCAACTTTGCCGCACAGCCGCCATCAAGCGCATTTTCGTCCTGCTTTTCTAAAATGCATAAACGTAACATTTATTCAAAATCCATCTGCTATTCCTTGGCCCAAACATTTAATTAGACTTCTTTGTATGTTATCAATCTGCCTCCGATTCATTACCTGGCAATGTGGCTTGTTGTCATGATGAAACCTTGCAATATTACAAGATGAAAAGTGTGAACAGAAGAGGTCCCCCCCACACAGGTCCCTGTGGAATTCAACTGCTCACTATCCACCACCCACCCCCACCAACCCCCCCCCCCCCACCAACCCCCCACCAACCCCCCCCCACCAACCCCCCCACCAACCCCCCCCACCAAACCCCCCCCAACCCCAGCCCCCCGCCCCACCAACCCCCCCGCCCCACCAACCCCCCCGCCCCACCAACCCCCCCTGCCCCACCAACCCCCCCCGCCCCACCAACCCCCCCGCCCCACCAACGCCCCCCCGCCCCACCAACCCCCCCCCCCCCCCCCCACCAACCCCCCCCCCCCCCACCACCCACCCCACCACCCACCTCTGTGAGCTTTTTTTCCATTTATTGTCACCTCCTGCTTCTGCTGCGAAGCCAGTCTTGGATCCAGTAAGCTAATGTACCAACCGTAATTGTCACCTAATTCCAGCCAACTATCAATTTTTGTAGTTGCTATGTCCATAAGCATTACCATCATTTTCTCTGCACATCTGTCTAATGATTTGGCAAGATGTATACTATTCTTGAAACCATTTTGTTTGGTTATAATTCAGGAATTTTCAGTTGTACTTGATTGTAAGCTGAAAAACTTGGTTTGTGAACATTCTGTTTCATATATGTCACCTAGACGATACCAACAACAGATTGAACACAATGCAACTGAACTGAGTGGATCTCAGTTTTCATTTTGCTCTGTAACATATCCTTATGTAAGAATGCATATCTTTGTTAAGCCAGTTCTCCTGCTGCGTAACCAGTCAAATACATCCTAACCCGTTTTACAACTCTTGTAAGGCAAACACTGGGGGCGATTTTGAGCCCATGTTAGCCGCCAGTGAGAACGGTGACGGGCACAGAATATTTGTTGAGAATCAAAAGTCGCAATTCTCCGCGCCAGTGGAGTAACACGAAACACGCCGCGGGGGCCCGAGAATTTCATTTTCATACATTAGCATGTCATTAGCGAACACTCACTCTAGGACTTCGCCCCCTCGCTGAATATTCAGTGAGAGCCGGTGTGATGTCACGCCAGCTTCATTTACAACAGCTTTACTTCAAAATGAACCTGGCGACCTCACCTCCAGGGGGAATTTTGGAGGAGAGTTATCACTCAGCCATCACCCTGCAGGATAATCAATGTTCAGGGTGCACCAGAGAGGACACAGGGGTTGCTGATTAGTTCAACTTGGGGCTGGGGGGTGGGGTTCAGTCTCTCAATTTCAGGGGGAAGGGTCGCTCGCAGGCCTTACCTTCCTTTTATGTTGGGTGCTCCTTGCTTCAGGGGTGTCTGAAGGCTGGCACGCAGGCATCGCTTACCATGTCCCCCATGCTGGGCTTGTGCCCAAATCACTGCTGAGGGAGTGCAACAACGTGAGTGGGAGGAGATGAATGCAGAGAGTCAGCACTGGGGCCAATTGTGAGGTACCTGGGTGGGGTTCGATGAGATGCCAGGCTCTAAGGGAAGAGTGGGGGACTCAGGAATGGATTGCACCCCTGCCTTAAGAGGCATGAAGACCCTCTCAGTGGGGAAAGGAAGGCTGGAGTGTGAATTGAATCCCACACTCAGCAACACTATGAGGACTGAGAGGTTAAGCTGCATGGAAGTTCAAATCCATTTGTAAGGGAAGTTTGACTGTCAGGAATTAGTGTTGGGGTGAATGGCTGTAGCTGATGGGTGGCTTGTCAACTCTGCAGCCCTTGTGACCTGGGAGAATGAAGTGGTTGTGGTTATGTTGTTGTCATGCTAATTACAGGTTTCGGTCAAACCAGCTGTGCTTTGTCTGCACAAGAGGCAGTCGTTTGCCTGAAAGGCTACCTCAACCTTCCTTGAATAGTCTATTGTGCCAATGAAATCTGCAGATTTAAATATCAGTGCCACCATGTTTTTAGCCTTTAGTAAGTGTTGGCCTCAATCATTCAACGGCAACACTCAAAAAAGTATTACCATTACACAGATGACATTATGTGTACCCCTACGCAAGGCATGATGGTAATGTTTATCATCACTCACCCCGTTCAAGGGTCATGATGAGGGTCATCTTTGAGGTCCCCGTGAGGATGCAGATGTTGGTCCCATGCATCCACTCAACAGCCCTTTCACCTAATGCCAGGGTTGGGTGGGGGAATAGTCGGAGGTAAGGTGCCACTCAGACTGTCGAAGATACAGACACCTCATCCAGGTGGAGTTGAGAGAGACAAGTGTGGGGAAGTAGCAATAGTGTGAGAGGGGCGGGTGTGAGACTTAGGCACTCAGTAAGGAGGAAGTGCATAGGTGGATGCCCCAGTGGTGTGGAGGGCTGAGGGTCAGGGCTCCCAATGCTGACTTTGCTGTTTTCGTCTTTTCAGTGTATGATTCTGAAGAATCATGGAGCCAGTTGAGTTGGTTATTCCACTCAGATCAAGCAGCAGCAGAGACCTTGATGTGCTGCTGCATGTGGTCAGGACCAGCACCCTGCAGAGGAGGGGGAGGGTGGAGCGGGTGGGCTCATAACTGTTCCAGGAGCAGCACCACAAATGGTGTAGCCTCGCAGAAAACATGATCGGCAAAGGGTCTTCTGACGCCAGATATCCTACCTGCAGATGTCAGAGCTTCAATGCAGAAGAAGACTGCATCTGTCCTGGAGGATGGTGGACCACCTTTGCTAGGACCTGCAAGAGCTGGCACCACATGGAATCGGAAGAAACCCATTGCCCATGGCCCTTAAAGCTACCACCACTCTGCACTTCTATTCAGGGAGTTCATTTCAGGGCAGCACCTGTGTCGGCACGGTGGTGCAGTGGTTAACACTGTTGCCTCACAGCTCCAGGGACGCGGGTTCAATTTCTGCCTCGGGTGACTATCTGTGTAGAGTTTGCGCTTTCTCCCAGTATCTGCACGGGTTTCCTCCGGGTGCTCCAGTTTCCTCCCACAGTCCAAAGATGTGCAGGTTAGGTGGATTGGCCATACTAAATTGCCCCTTATTGTCCAAAAGGTTAGGTAGGGTTCCTGGGTTATGGGGATAGGGTGGAGCCTTGGAGGCATGGCTCTTTCCCAGGGCCGGTGCAGACTTGATGGGCCGAATGGCACACTGGGGATTCTATGATTCGATGTGTGGCATTTCCAAGTCAGCCACACACAAATGCGTAAAGGAGGTAACAGATGCTCTTCATGCGGGAGTCCATATGTATATAAACTTGGACCAGGACCAGGCGAGCCATGACACCAGGGCAGTGGACTTTGCCCGCTTAGTTGGCATACCCTAGATGCAGGGTGTGATCGATCGCACCCACATGGTTATGCTGTCTCCATGGCGTCATGCAGCGCCATTCATGAGCCACAAGGGATTCCACTCCCTCAATATTCAGATCGTTTTTGACCACATAATGCACATAATGCAGGTGTGTGCCCATTTCCTGGGAAGCGTCCATAACAGTTACATCTTGGGGCGCTTGCAGATATTTATGAGGGAGAGAAGCATCTGTCGGGATCGTTCCTCAGGGACAAAGAGTACCCAGTAAGGAGTTAGCTGATGTCGTCAATGTGGAGGCCACAAACACCTGCGGAGACTCGCTACAATGTTACTCATGCAGCAACGCGCATGTTGAACAAGAAGGCGATTGGACTGCTGAAGATGTGGTTCCGGTGCCTCGACCGGTCGGGGAGTGCCTGCAATACAGCCCCCAGAGGGTGTCCTGCATAATTGTGGTCTGCTGCGCTCTGCACAACTTGGTGCTGCAAAGGGGAGACCAGCTGGAACAGGAGGAGATGGGTGGGTACCATAGCCCCACAGCTGAGGAGAAGGTCAAGAAATATTATAGGGTGAATACGTGGCTGAAGCGATGGTGTCAGGGGGAGGATTTCAGATTCCTGGGGCATTGGGACCGGTTCTGGGAGAGGTGGGACCTGTACAAACTGGACGGGTTACATCTGGGCAGGACTGGAACTGATGTCCTAGGGGGGCTATTTGCTAGAGAGGTTGGGGAGTGTTTAAACTAATATGGCAGGGGGATGGGAACCGATGCAGGAAGTCCAAAGGTAGTAAAACAGGGACAGAAACAAAAGGCAGTAAGGGGGAAAGTGTAAGGCAGAGAGGCCATAGTCAAAAATCAAAAAGGGCGACAGTACAAGGTACAGTGACTGAGGGGAGCTCAGTGAATAGGCCCAGTAATAATAAAAGGAATAAGACAGGAGGTAAAAACATAAATGGAAAGCAACGCGGCAGGTAGGAAAATTAGGAGAAGGGTTAAGAGGAAAGATAACTTACGAGAGGTTACTAATCAATGTGTTAAGATTCAAAACAGAGGTATAAAGACCAACATAAGTGTACTTTACCTGAATACTCGTAGTATTCAGAGGAAGGTAAATGAGTTGATGGCGCAAATCGTCATGAATGACTATGGTTTAGTGGCCATTACTGAAACATGGTTAAAGGATGGTCACGACTGGGAGTTAAATATCCAAGGGTATCAAACTATTCGGAAGGACAGAGTGGATGGTAAGGGAGGTAATAGCTCCATTATTTAAGGATGACATCCGGGCAATAGTAAGGGATGACATCGGTGCTATGGAGGATAAGGTTGAATCCATTTGGGTGGAAATCAGGAATAGTAAGATGAAAAAGTCACTGATAGGAGTGGTCCATAGGCCACCAAATAGTAACATTATGGTGGGGCAGGCAATAAACAAAGAAATAACGGATGCATGTAGAAATGATACAGCAGTTATCATGGGGGCTTTTAATCTACATGTCGATTGGTTTAACCAAGTCGGTCAAGGCAGCCTTGAGGAGGAGTTTATAGAATGTATCCACGATAATGTCCTAGAACAGTATGTAATGGAACCAACGAGGGAACAAGCGGTCCTAGATCTGGTCCTGTGTAATGACACAGGCTTGATTAATGATCTCATAGTTAGGGATCCTCTCAGAAGAAGCGATCACAATATGGTGGAATTTAAAATACAGATGGAGGGTGAGAAGGTAAAATCAAACACTAGTGTTCTGTGCTTAAACAAAGGAGATTACAATGGGATGAGAGAAGAGCTAGCTAAGGTAGACTGGGAGCAAAGACTTTATGGTGAAACAGTTGAGGAACAGTGGAGAACCTTCCAAGCGATTTTTCCACAGTGCTCAGCAAAGGTTTATACCAACAAAAAGGAAGGATGGTAGAAAGAGGGACAATCGACCATGGATATCTAAGGAAATAAGGGAGAGTATCAAATTGAAGGAAAAAGCATACAAAGTGGCAAAGATCAGTGGGAGATTAGAGGAATGGGAAATCTTTAGGGGGCAACAGAAAGCCACTAAAAAATCTATAAAGAAGAGTAAGATAGATTATGTGAGTAAACTTGCTCAGAATATAAAAACAGATAGTAAAAATTTCTACAAATATATAAAACAAAAAAGAGTGGCTAAGGTAAATATTGGTCCTTTAGAGGATGAGAAGGGAGATTTAATAATGGGAGATGAAGAAATGGCTGAGGAACTGAACAGGTTTTTTGGGTCGGTCTTCACAGTGGAAGACACAAATAACATGCCAGTGACTGATGGAAATGAAGCAATGACAGGTGAGGACCTTGAGATGATTGTTATCACTAAGGAGATAGTGATAGGCAAGCTAATGGGGCTAAAGGTAGACAAGTCTCCTGGCCCTGATGGAATGCATCCCAGAGGCTAAAAGAGATGGCTGGGGAAATTGCAAATGCACTAGTGATAATTTACCAAAATTCACTAGACTCTGGGGTGGTCCCGGTGGATTGGAAATTAGCAAACGTGACACCACTGTTTAAAAATGAGGTTGGCAGAAAGTGGGTAATTATAGGCCAGTTAGCTTAACTTCGGTAGTAGGGAAGTTGCTGGAATCTATCATCAAGGAAGAAATAGCGAGGCATCTTGATGGAAATTGTCCCATTGGGCAGACGCAGCATGGGCTCATAAAGGGCAGGTCGTGCCTAACTAATTTAGTGGAATTTTTTGAGGACGTTACCAGTGCGGTAGATAACGGGGAGCCAATGGATGTGGTATATCTGGATTTCCAGAAAGCTTTTGACAAGGTGACACACAAAAGGTTGCTGCATAAGATAAAGATGCATGGCATTAAGGGTAAAGTAGTAGCATGGATAGAGGATTGGTTAATTAATAAAAAGCAAAGAGTGGGTATTAATGGGTGTTTCTCTGGTTGGCAATCAGTAGCTAGTGGTGTCCCTCAGGAATCAGTGTTGGGCCCACAATTTACATAGATGATTTGGAGTTGGGGACAAAGTGCAATGTGTCCAAGTTTGCAGACGATACTAAGATGAGTGGTAAAGCAAAAAGTGCAGAGGATACCGGAAGTCTGCAGAGGGATTTGGAGAGGTTAACTGAATGGGCTAGGGTCTGGCAGATGGAATACAATGTTGACAAATGTGAGGTTATCCATTTTGGTAGGAATACCAGCAAAAGGGATTATTATTTAAATGATAAAATATTAAAACATGCTGCTGTGCAGGGAGACCTGGGTGTGCTAATGCATGAGTTGCAAAAAGTTGGTTTTCCAGGTGCAACAGGTGATTAAGAAGGCAAATGGAGTTTTGTCCTTCATTGCTAGAATGAAATGAAAATGAAATTAAAATCGCTTATTGTCACAAGTAGGCTTCAAATGAAGTTCCTGTGAAAAGCCCCTAGTCGCCACATTCCAGCGCCTGTTCGGGGAGGCTGGTACGGAAATTGAACTGTGCTGCTTTCCTTGGTCTGCTTTTAAAGCCAGCGATTTAGCCCTGTGCTAAACAGCCCCTAAGATGAGGGATGGAGTTTAAGACTAGGGAGGTTATGATGCAATTGTATAAGGTGTGAGTGAGGCCACACCTGGAGTATTGTGTTCAGTTTTGGTCTCCTTACCTGAGAAAGGACGTACTGGCGCTGGAGGGTGTGCAGAGGAGATTCACTGGGTTAATCCCAGAGTTGAGGGGGTTGGATTACGAGGAGAGGTTGAGTAGACTGGGACTGTACCCATTGGAATTTAGAAGGATGCGGGGGGGATCTTATAGAAACATATAAAATTATGAAGATAGGATAGATGCAGGCAGGTTGTTTCCACTGGCGGGTGAAAGCAGAACTAGGGGGCATAGTCTCAAAATAAGGGGAAGTAGATTTAGGACTGAGTTTAGGAGGAATTTCTTCACCCAAAGAGTTGTGAATCTATGGAATTTCTTGCCCAGTGAAGCAGTTGAGGCTCCTTCATTAAATGTCTTTAAGATGGAGATGGATAGTTTTTTGAAGAATAAAGGGATTAAGGGTTATGGTGTTCGGGCCGGAAAGTGGAGCTGAGTCCACAAAAGATCAGCCATGATCTCACTGAATGGCGGAGCAGGCTCGAGGGGCCAGATGGCCTACTCCTGCTCCTAGTTCTTATGTTCTTATGAATGCGGCGAGGGGCAATCTGCTGAGGAGGAGGAGGCGGTAGGACCTCGAGCATTGCAAAGGGCCCACATGGGGTGCACATCTAGGGACACACTCATACCTTCTCAGTTTTGGAACAAGCAGGACTAGGGATTGAAGAACTCTCCCACTGTGGGGTGTGACATCAGATCAGTACTGTGGTGCCAGCAGTATTTTCTCGTGATGGTACCCAAGTTCATGGGCAGGCCGCTAAAGCTGGACTCTGCAGGGGAATGAAGGTGGCTTGTCTTGAGGACTGAGAGATGCCGCTCTCATACTCAGCGATATGTCTGACTCCTGCCTGACAGAGAGCTGAACGCATCCTGCTAATGAACAGATTACCATGGGGCCCAGAGACAGGAGATGAGCTCTCATCTGCTGTAGCCACGTTGCAGTCAGGGATCCTGGTGTTTTCCTCCAACGAACCTCCAGGGTGGGCAGCCTCTCTGCACTTTATAAGCCCAAGGACTGCTTTGCAGAGTGGGAATTGCAACTTGGTAATTTGGTGCAGTGAGGTAATCAGGAAAGGTAAGTGGTAAGTCTAATTCTGCTGTTTTTCAGTTAAAAGTGCAGTGTGTAGCTTCGTGCCTGATTGGCTGAAGCTTCCCCCACCCTAATTGCTGAGAGGCAGTTATCTGTCAGTCACCTGAGGCCTGTTTAGGGGCACAAAGGTGCACATTGTATTCTTCTCTTTGAAACTGATGCCGTGTGAGTCACCCTGGTTAGCTGGGTTGTGTATAAAAGACAGACAGAAAGTGCACTCAGTAAGCTTTGTGCAGGTGAAATGAAATGAAAAATGAAAATTGCTTATTGTCACAAGTAGGCTTCAATGAAGTTACTGTGAAAAGCCCCTAGTCGCCACATTCTGGCGCCTGTTCGGGGAGGCTGGTACGGGAATTGAACTGTGCTGCTGGCCTGCTTGGTTTGCTTTATCATAGAATTTCATAGAATTTACAGTGCAGAAGGAGGCCATTCGGCCCAATGAGTCTGCACCGGCTCTTGGAAAGAGCACCCTACCCAAGGTCAACACCTCCACCCTATCCCCATAACCCAGTAACCCCACCCAACACTAAGGGCAATTTTGGACACTAAGGGCAATTTATCATGGCCAATCCACCTAACCTGCACGTCTTTGGACTGTGGGAGGAAACCGGAGCACCCGGAGGAAACCCACGCAGACACGGGGAGGATGTGCAGACTCCGCACAGACAGTGACCCAAGCCGGAATCGAACCTGGGACCCTGGAGCTGTGAAGCAATTGTGCTACCACAATGCTACCGTGCTGCCCCAAGAGATTAAAAGCCAGAGATTTAGCCCAGTGTGCTAAACCAGCCCCAGGTGAAGAGACACAGCCTGAGTGAGACATATCCAGAGTGGGAATTGCACTTGGTAATTTGGTGCAGTGAGGTAATTCGGTGCAGAGTGGAAGAAGGTGCTTTTTCCCTACTGTTTTTGTTCTCTCTCTTTCTTCTGGCCTGTATCTTTTAATCTGCAAGGAGAGAACCAGAGAGCACCTGAGAACCTGGGAAGGTAAGTGATTTGTGTTTATTTTTATTACCTTTTCAAATTGCGTGCGGGGTGGGGGGGGGGGGGGGGACTGAAGCGACATCACAGTAAAGCTGTGACCTGATTGGCTGGTTGGGAATCTACACTAAATTTAAAAATTAAGCATTGTTAAAGTAATTAAACATAATTACTTAATTATAATTTAGAGGGATATCTGAGCCAAAGATTGGAGAGTACTGTATTTAGCTTTCACATTTATAGTAGAAATCTAGTGCTAGGAAACATATAGTTAACAGTAGCTTTTTTTCAAAAAAATGTTTTTTAAATTTAATTTACTAATTAATTGACACAATGTCAATTAGAGGGGTGCAGTGCTCTGACTGTGAGATGTGGCAGGTCCGGGTGGCTTCCAGTGTCCCGGATGGCTTCTTCTGCAGAAAGTGCACCCAACTAGAGCTCCTCACAGACCGCATGGTTCGGTTGGAGCAGCAGTTGGATGCACTTAGGAGCATGCAGGTGGCGGAAAGTGTCATAGATAGCAGTACTATAAATGTGGTCACACCCAAGGTGCAGGCAGAGAAATGGGTGACCACCAGAAGGGGCAGGCAGTCAATGCAGGAATCCCCTGTGGTTGTCCCCCTCTTGAACAGGTATACCCCTTTGGATACTGTCGGGGGGGGGGAATAGCCTATCAGGGGAAAACAGCAGCAGCCAGAGCAGTGGCACCACGGCTGGCTCTGATGTTCAGCAAGGAGGGTCAAAGCGCAGAAGAGCAATAGTCATAGGGGACTCTGTAGTCAGGGGCACAGATAGGCGCTTCTGTAGACATGAAAGAGACTCCAGGATGGTATGTTGCCTCCCTGGTGCCAGGGTCCAGGATGTCTCTGAATGGGTAGCGGGCATCCTGAAGGGGGAGGGCAAACAGGCAGAGGTCATTGTACATATTGGTACTAATAACATAGGAAGGAAGGGGCATGAGGTCCTGCAGCAGGAGTTCAGGGAGCTAGGCAGAAAGTTAAAAGACAGGACCTCTAGGGTTGTAATCTCAGGATTACTCTCTGTGCCACGTGCCAGTGAGGCTAGAAATAGGAAGATAGAGCAGCTAAACACTTGGCTAAACAGCTGGTGTAGGAGGGAGGGTTTCCATTATCTGGACCACTGGGAGCTCTTCCGGGGCAGGTGTGGCCTGTATAAGAAGGATGGGTTGCATCTAAACTGGAGAGGCATAAATATCCTGGCCGCAAGGTTTGCTAGTATCACACGGGAGGGTTTAAACTAGTATGGCAGGGGGCTGGGTACCGGAGCAATAGGTCAGAATGTGAAAGCATTGAGGGAGAACTAGGGAATAGGGCCAATATGGCTCTGAGGAAGAGCAGACAGGGAGATGTTGCTAAAAACAGTGGGTCTGGTGGCCTGAAGTGCATATGTTTTAATGCCAGAAGTATTACGGGTAAGGCAGATGAACTTAGAGCTTGGATTAGTCCTTGGAACTATGATGTTGTTGCCATTACAGAGACCTGGTTGAGGGAAGGACAGGATTGGCAGCTAAATGTTCCACGATTTAGATGTTTCAGGCAGGATAGAGGGGGTGTAAAAGGGATGGAGGAGTTGCACTGCTGGTTAGAGAGAATATCACCGCTGTACTATGAGAGGACACCTCAGAGGGCAGCGAGGTTATATGGGTAGCGATCAGGAATAAGAAGGGTGCAGTCACAATGTTGGGGGTTTACCACAGGCCTCCCAACAGCCAGCGGGAGACAGAGGAGCAGAGAGGTAGACAGATTTTGGAAACAAGTAAAAACAACAGGGTTGTTGTGATGGGAGACCTCAACTTCCCCAATATCGACTGGGACTCACTTAGTGCGAGGGGCTTAGACGGGGCAGAGTTTGTAAGGAGCATCCAGGAGGGCTTCTTAAAACAATATGTCGACAGTCCAACTAGGGAAGGGGCTGTACTGGACCTGGTATTGGGGAATGAGCCCGGCCAGGTGGTAGAAGTTTCAGTAGGGGAGCATTTCGGGAACAGTGACCACAATTCAGTAAGTTTTAAAGTGCTGCTGGACAAGGATAAGAGTGGTCCTAGGGTGAATGTGCTAAATTGGGGGAAGGCTAATTATAACAATATTAGGTGGGAACTGAAGAACCTAGATTGGGGGCAGATGTTTGAGGGTCAATCAACATCTGACATGTGGGAGGCTTTCAAATGTCAGTTGAAAGGAATTCAGGACCGGCATGTTCCTATGCGGAAGAAGAATAAATACGGCAAATTTAAGGAACCTTGGATGAGAAGAGATATTGTAAGGCCTTGTCAAAAAGAAAAAGGAGGCATTTGTCAGGGCTAGAAGGCTGGGAACAGACGAAGCCTGTGTGGAATATAAGGAAAGTAGGAAGGAACTTAAGCAAGGAGTCAGGAGAGCTAGAAGGGGTCACGAAAAGTCATTGGCAAATAGGGTTAAGGAAAATCCCAAGTCTTTTTCCATGTACATAAAAAGCAAGAGGATAGCCAGGGAAAGGGTTGGCCCACTGAAGGACAGGGCAGGGAATCTATGTGTGGAGCCAGAGGAAATGGGCAAGGTACTAAAGGAAAATTTGCATTAGTATTCACCAAAGAGAAGGAATTGGTGGATGTTGAGTCTGGAGAAGGGTGTGTAGATAGCCTGGGTCACATTGAGATCCAAAAAGACTAGGTGTTTGCCGTCTTGAAAAATATTAAGGTAGATAGGTCCCCAGGGCCTGGTGGGATCTCCCCAAGAATACAAAAGGAGGCAAGAGAGGAAATTGCTGAGGCCTTGACATAAATCTTTGGATCCTCACCTGTCTTCAGGTGATGACCCCGGAGGACTGGAGAATAGCCAATGTTGTTCCTTTGTTTAAGAAGGGTAGCGAACAAGGCCAGTGAGCCTTACGTCAGTGGTAGGGAAATTACTGGAGAGAATTCTTCGAGACAAGATCTACTCCCATTTGGAAGCAAATGGACGTATTAGCGAGAGGCAGCATGATTTTGTGAAGGGGAGGTCGTGTCTCACTAACTTGATAGAGTTTTTCAAAGAGGTCACAAAGATGATTGATGCAGGTAGGGCAGTGGATGTTGTCTATATGGACTTCAGTAAGGCCTTTGACAATGTCCCTCATGGTAGACTGGTAAAAAAGTTGAAGTCACACGGGATCAGGGGTGAGCTGGCAAGGTGGACACAGAACTGGCTATGTCATAGAAGGCAGAGAGTAGCAGTGGAAGGGTGCTTTTCTAATTTCAGGGCTGTGACTAGTCGTATTCCGCAGGGATCAGTGCTGGGACCTTCGCTGTTCGTAGTATATATAAATGATTTGGAGGAAAATGTAACTGGTCTGATTAGTAAGTTTGCAGACGACACAAAGGTTGGTGGAATTGTGGATAGCAATGAGGACTGTCAGAGGATACCGCAGGATTTAGATCGTTTGGAGACTTGGGCGGAGAGATGGCAGATGGAGTTTAATCCGGACAAATGTGAGGTAATGCAATTTGGAAGGTCTAATGCAGGTAGGGAATATACAGTGAATGGTAGAACCCTCAAGAGTATTGAAAGTCAGAAAGATCTAGGTGTACAGGTCCACAGGTCACTGAAAGGGGCAACACAGGTGGAGAAGGTAGTCAAGAAGGCATACGGTATGCTTGCCTTCATTGGCCGGAGCATTGAGTATAAGAATTGGCAAGTCATGTTGCAGCTGTATAGAACCTTAGTTAGGCCACACTTGGAGTACAGTGTTCAATTCTGGTCGCCACACTACCAGAAGGATGTGGAGGCTTTAGAGAGGGTGCAGAAGAGATTTACCAGGATGTTGCCTGGTATGGAGGGCATTAGCTATGAGGAGCGGTTGAATAAACTCGGTTTGTTCTCACTGGAACGACGGAGGTTGAGAGGCGACCTGATAGAGGTCTACAAAATTATGAGGGGCATAGACAGAATGGATACTCAGAGGCTTTTCCCCAGGGTAGAGGGGTCAGTTACCAGGGGGCATAGGCTTAAGGTGCAAGGGGCAAGGTTTAGTGGAGATGTACGAGGCAAGTTTTTTACACAGAGGGTCGTGGGTGCCTGGAACTCACTGCCGGAGGAGGTGGTGGAAGCAGGGACGATAGTGACATTTAAGGGGCATCTGGACAAATACATGAATAGGATGGGAATAGAGGGATACGGTCCCAGAAAGTGTAGAAGATTTTAGGTTCGACGGGCAGCATGGTCGGCATGGGCTTGGAGGGCCGTAGGGCCTGTTCCTGTGCTGTATTTTTCTTTGTTCTTTGTATAACTGGAGAGGACTGGGCATTAATGCTTGGGGCAGTGCAGGGGGTTGGCCCATGCCAGCAGCAGCGCGTCTTTACTCAGTTATCAGTGTGGTAGGTGGGAGAGACATAGCGCTGCCCACCCACACTACAAAGGGATGAAGCATCAATTGTGTCCACGGGTTCGCAGAGCATGGCATCATGAAATGACACTATGGAGGATCTGCTGGTTAACAAAGTGGTGTTTAATACAACGGGGACCCATCTCTACTAGTGCTTAGGTTCACCCGTGCCCATGAGGTATCTAGTTTCCACAGCTGAGGTTGAGGTGCCTGCTACCTTCCATGCTCTGTTACCTGAGTTGACCTTGGCAGGCGTCCCCTGGGGGGCCTGGACCTTGAGGGTCCAGGCCTACCTTCAGGCAGCATGGGTGTCGCAGCACTACTGTTGTTGGTGTGCTGGGCTGGAGTTGTGTCACTCACAGAGAGGGGGACGTCAGATGAGCTGCACAACCCCAAAGTTTCCTGAATGGTGGGTCTTGGGCTGTGCTCAGGCTGAGCCTCTTCCCTTCGAGTGCTTGGGGGCCCCTGAGCTCTTCCATGGGATTGAGGTACAGCTACAGAGAGATACAGAAGCCCGGCTATCCTCTGGCATAGACACTTGTGGATTCCACTATTGCCTGCACCATGCAGTTGAAGCCCTGCACCATGGATCTCATGCCCTCAGCCATGGAGTTCATGAGCACCCCTGCCATGGATTGCACATCCTGCCTGCGCCAAGGTCTCCACTGCAGATGCCACACTCGCAGTGTTGGCCTCATTGCGTTGGAGTGATGGTACCATCTCCTCAGAAAGAAGGTGATCTGACTCCTCCAGGAGTCTGAGGGGAGATGTTGCCATCCCTTTCTGATGCTCCCAACTCTGACTTTGCAGTTCCAGCGGCTCTGGGACGATCGGACCCGGGGAACGTCATTGGATTGGGACTTAGCAGAGTCTTGGGCTCTGGCATCTCTCCGAGTGCAGGTTCCCTGGGAAATTCCCGTCTCCACCTGCCTGTGGTTCGTCAATTGTGATCTTCACTGTTCAGCAGTGAGTGACCCAGAAGCCTGCCTATCTGGTAATCCCACCGAGGTGTGAATATCTATACTGGTGGAGGGCGAGGGTGACAAATGTGACGCCTGCTCGATGGTGGTGTCCGAGGTGTCTCATTTGGAGCTGCTCATGTCCGTGGTGTCCTGAGGAGGTGAGGATGGTCAGGGCTGGTTGACTGCAAGGGAAGGCAGATGGCATTAATGCATCACGGGGGATAAGTGATGGGACAAAGTTTACTCAAGTGAGGCTTGAAGAATTACTCTGTGTCCTGGGGGTTCTCACTTTGTCTGCAGCCTCCACTTCACCCTCTGCGCAGGTGCTGTCTTGCTCCTCCTCGGCCAGCTCAAGGGAATTCCCCCAAAAGGGTGAGGCTTGTTGCTAACTTTTGGTTGGCTCTTAAATGTTGCCCGTTGTATCTTTACTTAATTTGCTATGTTTCTATAACCTTTGCTCTAGAGTCGCCAGGTATCTTTATGATACCGCCATGAGGTTCAAGTTCAAGTACTGATCAATAACTCAACACACCAATTAGTAAGATTCAAATCAAAACACATTTATTATACACAGTAAATCACTACTCATGCATAAACTCTACTTTCTAGACTATTCCCTGTCACTAAAAGGTCTATACTTAGCTTCGGACTGGCCCACCAGGTCAGGGGAACAAATGGCCTTTTGTTCGGGTTCTGAAACTGCAGGATTCAAAAGCTGGTATGGACTGGTAGCTAGGAGCGCCTATCTCGTAGCGTGCGTTGACTGGAGACTTACTTGGTTGATGCGGCAGCTTGGGCAGTTCACTCTCAAGGGTTGATTCGCTGCTGAGTGACCCTGCCAAGAAGACCGATTTGAACTTGGGGGCTCTACTTTATAGTCCCCAGGGGCTTCCCGCCCTTCGGGGCGGACCCCGTATCTGGTTCCAAGTGATTGGACTGCGTTCCGATCACCTGGATCGATTTCTCCAATACTGGAGTTGTTCCCTGATCGCTGGGCAGTCCCGGAGTGTCCATTGGCCTTCCTTTGTCTTGACTCCTGCTGGCACCGAGGAGTCTGGCTTGGCCTTATTCACCTTAAATGTTTCCATTGTACCCGGGGATCGCTCATTAGTATGCAGATGGCTGTGAGTTTTAGTGCTGTCTGGGCTTTTGCAAGTTCTAATACACAGGATTTCTGCACTTGCTAGTTTTTGCCTGTGTTGGCTGAATTTCCCTGCAGCCTTTGCGGACCTCCATTTTAAGTCGGGAAGTGGCCAACCCAGGTGGCTACAGCTTTTGAGCTCACCACATGACCCCAGGTGGCTGTGCCTGCTCATGTCTGTTATATTCAAGTTTACTCTGCAATGAGACAAATGGGGAGACTGCAGGCAGGAGTCCTGCCAGTTCAGATGGTTGAGGAGTGGTATGCGTGGGAGCAGGGAATGTGAGGAGCAGAGTAGATACTAGGGGAGACCATGAAGATTGGTTTGGGGGGGGTGCAGGGGAGAGGGTCTCTTGACAGCTGTTGGCAAACTTTGAAGTGGCTGGATGAGAGATAATTTTGAGGTGTGAGGGGTGTTTGAGGGGGTGCAGAGGGAGACTAGAGGAGGTAGACTTATCTGGTCATGTGAAGAAGATCATTCATCTTTTTGTGGCATTGCTGCCCCGTCCTCCACTGCGGTGAGCTGGCACTGACAAAGGCTGCCACTGCCTCCCAGGTGGGGGTGGTGACCTTGCTGAAAGGATGTCTGTGTGCCCATGGTCAGGGGACATCCCGCCTCTGTTGCACACCATCCAAGAGTTTGGTCAGAGCTCCCTCTGTCAATAGTGGTGCTGGCTTCCTGGTAGCCATCTCCTCGAATGGATCTAAAATAAGTGCTGGACAGTTCTGGGCTAGTGTTTATACGGAGCTCCACACCAATAGCAGAAATTAAGTTGTCCCACGACAAGCGAATCAGCAGGAGGCTAGCATGATTCACGTTTTAAACAATTTCAAAGAGGCTCAATATTCCGAGAGATTTCCCACCGGTGCATCAATTTTCACACCAGAACCGACACTTTGCCAACATTTGGTAAGATTTCACCCACTGTAATCAAAACATGCTCTAAATGACTGCAACAGCCATATTGATACAGGTCTTTCAATGATTGTGCTGTGAAGTGACTAACATTAAATGTTCTGCTGGGCATAACTGAACTCTTTTTCATGTCACATTTTGATTTTGCACATATATAACAAATTATCTTGAAGATAAAGTCATCTTTCCTTATAATAAAGCATATTGTTTTTGGACCCCTACTATTTCTAAAGTCATTTATTAACCACTTAAATTTGGTTCAATGGAAGTTAATCAAATTTTCAGATGATCCCGAGCTTGGGATTGGGGGTAGAAGTGTTGAGGCGGTAGTACTGGTGTGGAGGCTGGGAGAGAAAACATGAAGAGGCAAATGAGTAAGATAAAATATTAGTAAAAGGAACAGCAGTGGATAAAGTTTAATATGGACAAGTATAAAGTATTGATAGAATGGACTAAAATACTTTGTGTGTGGTAGAAGTTACTATGAAACACCACCTAACATATCCAATCAACAGAGCAATTACTGTAGATGTTGGCATGTAAGTCGATCTTTGAAACCTTGAAAAATCCCTTGATGGTCAACTTATATTCTGAATATAAATGTGAAATGCTGACTTTGTTTTGGGTGGTTGTCGTTCTAAAATATCATCAAAGAACAAAGAACAAAGAAATGTACAGCACAGGAACAGGCCCCTCGGCCCTCCAAGCCCGTGCCGACCATGCTTCCAATGCAAACAATGAGCATGTCTTAAACTTGTGCGCACCTTCTCAACACAGTCCATATCATCTGCTTCATCCCCAATGCCTAGCTATAAGGTACCAGTGAGTATAACATGCATTTGTCAGGACACTAAATTGAGGCTGACTACTGATGTGAGTATAGCATGTCTTCGCTAAAAATGGGGTCAACTTAAATGCTGAGCATATACAGAAACATGTTTTGGGGGGACCAGAAAAATGGGGTTGTTTTCTATGCCGGGTTAATTTATATGCTACAATTTCCAGTAGTATGTGGAACCATAAAACCAAAACAGTGGCTTACCAGTCTGAGTATATCATGGCTGAGGTACATGCTGCCAGTGCACTCTTCTGACACAAAATACACTGGACATCATTTAGGTATGGGCGTTAATGCTTGCACAGGGATCGTTTACCAAAAGTTTGCAGAGTAGGCAGATTGTGACAACAATCACCATGAAATGCTGATTTCTGCCATTTTAAAACTCCACGCTCCAGTAAATGCCATCTCTTAAACATATATTTCGAAGTAGGACCACCAGAGCTCTTTAATAAGGTTATTAACTACTTTCAGGTTAGATGCTAATTGATTTCCACTGGCAGTTTCTATGATTGTAGAACTGCTTGGTGGTGTGTAGAATTCTTCAAAGCTGCTGAAGTCTACAGGGAGTGATATGTCACGTGCTGCAGGACTTGGTTCTGGCCTCAAGGTTTCTGCATAAACACCTTCTCCTATACTTATGTGCAGTAGTTCACATTCACTTGCATTAAAGCATGATAGGGGAAATGAGCAGAGGCAACACAGAGTAGGACGCATTGCTAGAAGAGGGCGAGGAGGAGGGGGAGAAAGGTTCATAACCGGGGAGAAAGGTTCATAACCGGGGATTATACCCACCCGGGATGTTCAATGAGCAATTCACTTACCTGAATCTCATGCTTCAGTAAGAATATCTTCACTGTACCCCACCCAACCTGGAACATAGATTAAAGCTAGCAAAAGGCAAATTTAGAGATAATACAGAAAATGCTTCGTATAGAATATGATCAACATTTGGAAAATGTTCTGGGTGATCAGTGGAAGCAAAGATCTTTAAACTATTTAAGATGCAGTTTGTTGTTGTTATGGGGCATTATATGTTTATTCTGGATGGATGAGCTAAAATGTATCAAATATTCTTTCATTATCTTATGATTTTGTCAGATCTCAGAAGTTGTCTCAGCAAAATTACGAATGGCCTTTGACATATATAATCATTGAATTACTTAATTATTTACATATGTCCTGCTTACTTATTTAAATGTGTAAGCATTCCATTCAGAACTGAGGAACAAATGCTTAGAAATTAATGTTACCACTCTCAATATGGAAAATTGAGATATATTTAGCAGAGAAAAGAGTTTTGAGAAGCTATGAGTGAAATGAATAGAACTGTTTGTACCAAATTATAAACAATAAGGGCACAGCTCAAGCATGCACACTATGATATAATACCCCCATATTTTATATATATGAATATACTACCCCCATGGTTTTATATATATAAATGTATTACCCCCATATTTTGTATATATGAATATGCTACCCCATGGTTTCATATATATATATATATTACCCCCATATTTTGTATATATGAATATGCTACCCCCATGGTTTTACTACCCCCATGATTTTATATATAAATATATTACCTCCATGATTTTATATATAAATAAACATCCCCATGATTTTATATGTATAAATATACTACCCCATGGTTTTATGCTAATGTTTTCAGAGTGAGTGTGAAAATGGCAACTGAAATTCAATATAGTGAAAGGTAATTCATGAATATATTTAAAATGAGGAAGGAAAGAAATGGAATAGATGGCACAGAAAAAATCTTGAAGATGACAATGTAAGGCTGAATGCCCAAGTCGTAGAATACGACAAGACACTTTTTCCATTACCTGTGACTTTCTAATTCATGCATGCAGCATGTAAGGACTTAGACATTCTACACTTAGGCAGCGCAGTGGTTAGCAATGCTGCCTCACAGCACCGAGGTTCCAGGTTTGATCCCGGCTCTGCGTCTCTGTCCGTGTGGAGTTTGCACATTCTCTCCATGTTTGCATGGGTTTCGCCCCCACAATCCAAACATGTGCAGGGTAGGTGGAATGGCCATGCTAAATTGCCCCTTAATTGGAAAAAATGAATTGGGTACTCTTAATTTATAAAATAAAAAGAAATTCTACATTTAATTGTTCAAATTTGATAAGTCGAAGAAGTAGTATTTTCGCCTCTATTTCTTTGCCTCCTGTTCCAAGAAGGTGAAATTCTTCATGTTGATGATGGCAATAATAGATTAATGCAAGTACAAACCAGAGTTTTTATTTTGTACTTACCCTGATTTTCTTTGCCAAGATTATTGAAGAACTTCATCGAGAGATATGTTGAGGAAGGCAGTGAGAACTAACCACAAATTATCTAAAATTCAAAGAATTTTATACTATTTTATTGAAGGCAAAGAACAAAGTGACCCGAGGGTCACCAAAGTGACATTTATGCACAATCTTTGAAGGTAGCAACATAGGTTAAAATGGCAGGTAAAGGATATGGGTTTCTAGTCTTTAAGTGTTGAGGCAGAAGGCAGGATTTTAACCCTGTGCAGCGGAGGAGTTTTGAATGATTTAAAATTTCACCGATAGATTACAAAAGTCAGGAAGTTTATCTATAGATTTATAAAACACTAGTTTGCCTGCAACTATGGCATTGCATTCAATTCTAGATGCACACAATACTTTTGAGGAGATTTACACAAGAATGGTTCCAAGGATGAAGGGTTACAGTTAGATAGATAGGCTAAAACAAATAAGGCTGTTCTTCTTATGCAGAAAGTTCAGAGGAGATAATTAGAGGTACCTAGAATCATGAAGAGTGCAGATAGAGCAAAAAAAAAGAGCAACTCTTCCCAATGAATGAAGTATTGCTCACCAGAAAGCATAGATTGGCAAGAGAATGAGAAGCAACATGAGGAAAACCTTTTTTTATGCAACTGGAGTGCATTGCCAGAAAAGATGGTGGATATAGATTCAGTAGTAGCCTTCAAAAATAAACTGAATAAATATTTGAAGAGTTCAAAAATGAAGAGATATAGGCAAGAGCAAGTGAGTGGGGCATACATGATTTATCTTTAAAAAATGTCAGCACAAACTCGATGGACTGAATGACCTCCTTCTGTGCTGTACAATTCTACAATTTTATAGCTGTTTACGTGGTTTCCCTTGAAGTTCCATCAGTCTTCCACTGGATTTATATTCGAAGACCAAAAATATCCTTGTTGTATTTCAATGGCAAACAGTTCACAAATTCATATCTGCTCATCAATGTGCAGAGAAAGAACAGGCCATTTCAGGGTTCTATTTGCACTATGCAGAGACGGTTTTGAAGATTTTGGAAAGAAGAAAAATAAGCCTGTAAAGATGGTAGCTGGAGATATATCAAATGATGATTCTGACAAATCACTCTACACCCAAGAACAGATTGACACTGTCATGTCTCAAGGTAAAAAATGGTTTGTGTCTGTCGGAACGATGACTGCAGAAGGAGAGCATTAAGTTAATGTGACATGTCAGATAGACACTTGGTGCAACGTGTGACATCATGAGCTTGATTCCCCTTTCCCTAAGGCGGGAGAACAGGCGCCAACCACTCTGGTGTCAATAGCCCCCGAAAGTGAATTCTCCGCACTTCCGGGGGCCAGGTGGATGCCAGAGGGGTTGGCACCGCTCCAACCGGTGCCGTAGGGACTGCGTGAGTTCATGCATGCGGCGAAGGGTCGGCGTGATCTCGTGCATGCGCGGAACTGCCGGCGTGGTTCCGCGCATGCGCAGACCGGCCGGCGTATTCTGGCGCATGCACAAGGGGTTGGCTTCTCCATGCCGGCCATGTCGGAGCCGTACAGGGGCCGGCACAGAAGGAAGGAGTGCCCCCATGGCACAGGCCCGCCCGCAGATCAGTGCGCCCCGATCGCGGGCCAGGCCACCGTAGGGGCCCCCCGGGCTCAGATTACCCCCCCCCCCCCCACCGAGGACCGTCCCGGCCAACTTACCTGCCAGGTTCCGCCATGTGGGATCATGCCTAACCCATGCCGGCGGGACTGGCCAAAAACGGACGGCCGCTCGGCCCATCGGGGCCTGGAGAATTGCCGGGGGGGGGCCGCTGCCAATGGCTCCCGACCGGTGTGGCGTGAACCCTGTCCCCGCCCGAAAACCGGGGCTGGAGAATACGTCAGCCGGCGGCGGGGCGGGATTCGCGCCGCCCCCCGAGGGTTCTCCCACCCGGCGGGGAGGGTCAGAAAATCCCGCTGCATGAGTGTCACAGACCTGTCTGAACTTATTCATGACGGTGACCTGGAAATGAAGCAATTGAAGGTAAAGTTGAGGTTATATGATGGTACGATGAAGCTGAAAGCCCAATGCAATGGGAAGAGGATCTGCAGTTCCAGACAAAAAAAACACTACGCAAAGTACCCTTATATCAGCTGAAACAAGTTCCTTTATATACTGGAAGAGGTTTGCAGTGTTTCCAATGGTACCAAACCACTGATCGCTGAGCAGATCGTGAAAAATTACAAAGATATTTTCACAGGTCTTGGATGCCTGGTGAATATCATCCTGAAATAGATGAGAGGGTGAGACTCAGCATCTTCCGAGGAGAGCTCCAGCTGTCCTCAAAATCAGCCTGAAAGATACGAGAGAGGAACTTGAAAAGAATGGAGCAATCAAGAAAAGTAATTAAGACTGGATTAGCAGCGAAGGAATAGTGAAAAAAAACAGGAAATCAGAGAGTCTGCCTAGATCTAAAAGACCTCAATAAAACTTTGAAGTTTTCAAAGTTTTGCCAAACGTGCCAACCATTGGAGAAATTTTGCCACAACGTGACAAGGCAAAGTTCTTTACCAATCTCGATCCTAAAGATAGTTGGCATGTGAAGTCGAATGAAACCAGCAGTTTTCTGAGTATGGTGCGGATACCATTTAGGAGGTACAGATGCTAATTGGCATTTCTATAATAATAATCTTTTATTCATGTCACAAGTAGGCTTACATTAACACTGCAATGAAGTTACTGTAAAAATCCCCAGTCGCCACATGCAGCACCTGTTCGTGTACACAGAGGGAGAATTCAGAATGTCCAATTCAGCTAACAAGGACGTTTTTTGGGACTTGTGGGAGGAAGCTGAAGCACCCGGAGGAAACCCATGCAGACACGGGGAGAACGTGCAGACTCCACACAGATAGTGACCCAATCCGGGAATCGAACCCAGCTCCCTGGTGCTGTGAAACAACAGTGCTAACTACTGTGTGACCGTGCCACTACTCTGGGAAGGTATCAAGGCCAACAGCATGAGTCAATGATCTTCCAGGAGTGGAAGCATTTGTGGATGATCTGCTAGATGTTGTGATATGGTCAGAGATTCTGTTAGAGAGCGAGAGCTAGATGAATCTGAACTGAACAAGAAAAAACTGCAACTGAAAATAGTTGACGTCAAGTGTATAAGTCATGTACTGACAGGAAAACTGGACTTGGAGCAACAGCAAGAGAAACCAGTTGCGTTTGCATCCACAGCGTTAACACAAAGGGAACACAATGCCCAGACAGAGAACGACTGCCTGGCTATCGTCTTTCCTTGTGAGCATTTTAATCAGTACCTATTTGGGATAGTCAATGGGATGGCAGAGCCTGACCACAAGTCACTTCAAAGCATTTCTCTTAAGCCGCTTCTGTCTACTCCAAAGTGTCTGCAAAGGACGTGTGGCGATCAGAGAATGAGATCTTCCAGATTCAATGAGAAGCAAAGGCATGACATGGCCTAACCAGCATGTCACAGTCAAAGCTTAAGCATGTGAATGATGGTCAAGACTGTCTTAATTAACTTTAAAGAGCGAATTTTACAATTGTGTGCTCCTGGATGGAGTTTCCACTGTCATGAGCACATGTCTGGAAAATGTGGGCTCTTCTCAATTTTGGTATGTGCTGTCAGTGGACAAGGCACCCTGTAGACAGTGTTTGTTCCTCAAATTGATCCTTAATCTAGACTTCATTTCTGCAATGTAATTTCTATTTGTTTGTATCTTTTGTCTTGTATAGATCAAGTGCATTACAATTAGGGCAACAGAGCATGGAAACCTTTCCTTCATGACTGAAAACTCATTTTGAATCCCATTCAGAATAATGGAATGAAAATTTGTCCTCCTGCTTAGCTCCTATGCTGTTCTCAATGCCATTTGTAAGACAACGCTCTTTGGGCCCAATTCTCCGGAATGATCTCTAAGTGTGGTAGCGAGAGGGAACTGCCTCGTGCTTCCTGGTGCTCGGACGGCACCGCTATTCAACATTAATTGGTCCACTTAACGAGGCCTCATGGGTTTCACGCCACAAATGAAGGCTCGCCAGCTGATTGACCGGCACCACGGTCACCAGCCTCTCGCTAACAAGGTCGAGCAGCACTTAAACGACTCTTGCTCAGCCATCCCCAGCAAGCTCACAAGAATGGCGCCCGGGGGTCCGGTCCCAAGATTCGGGGATGCAGATCTGGCCAGGCTCCTAGACGCAGTGGAGACCAGAAAGGATGTCCTGTTTCCCCTAGGATCCCGGAGGGTCAGTCACAAGGCAGCCAGTGCTGTCTGGGACGAGGTGACGGTGCTGTGAGCGCCAGGACTGTGACCAGGAAGACTGGCCTCCAGTGTCCGAAAAAGTCAATTGCCTACACCAGGCAGTTTCAAATTCCTAGGGGTGCACATCTCCAAAAATCTGTCCTGGTCCACCCACGTCAACGCTACCACCAAGAAAGCACAACAGCGCCTATGCTTCCTCAGGAAACTAAGGAAATTCGGCATGCCCACATTAACCCTTACCACCTTTTACAGATGCACCATAGAAAGCATCCTATCGGGCTGCATCACAGCCTGGTATGGCAACTGCTCGGCCCAGGACCGCAAGAACCTTCAGAGAGTCGTGAATACCGCCCAGTCCATCACACGAACCTGCCTCCCATCCATTGACTCCATCTACACCTCCCGCTGCCTGGGGAAAGCGGGCAGCATAATCAAAGATCCCTCCCACCCGGCTTACTCACTCTTCCAACTTCTTCCATCGGGCAGGAGATACAGAAGTCTGAGAACACGCACGATCAGACTCAAAAACAGCTTCTTCCCCACTGTCACCAGACTCCTAAATGACCCTCTTATGGACTGACCTCATTAACACTACACCCTGTATGCTTCACCCGATGCCGGTGTTATGTAGTTACATTGTATATGTTGTGTTGCCCTCTTATATATTTTCTTTTATTCCCTTTTCTTCCCATGTATTTAATGATCTGTTGAGCTGCTCGCAGAAAGATACTTTTCACTGTACCTCGGTACACGTGACAATAAACAAATCCAATCCATGTATGAGTAGGCACCAATGCCCCCCCACCCCCCCGAGACCTTTCCACCCATGCGAGCATCCACCCCCCCAATTCTCCATGCGCAGTTCCCTCTCGCTACCATACTTAGGGATCTTTCCGGAGAATTGCGCCCAAAGAGCGTTGTCTTACAAATGGCATTGAGAACAGCATGGGAGCTAAGCAGGAGGACAAATTTTCATTCCATTAATCTGAATGGGATTCAAATGAGTTTTCAGTCATGAAGGAAAAGTTTCCATGCTCTGTTGCCCTAATTGTAATGCACTTGATCTATATAAGACAAAAGAGACAAACAAATAGAAATTACATTGCAAAAATGAAGTCTAGATCCACCTCCCATCTCTTCTTTCATCCCCCTCTCACCACTGTGAACCACACGTGTGGCTAATGATGCCCTCTTTGTGTCACCTCAGGGAAAGCACTCCCACAATCGCCATGAGAGGGGCGATGGGGTGCCGACATAAGAATCCTCCCTCCTTCAAGGTACGGGCCCTGGAGGTGACGGGGGTGGCTAAGGACAAAGCGGTCACCAACACGGAGGCTGGCGGATGCCACAGAGGTGAGGAACCACCGAGCCCCAGCCAGTAGTTGGTCAGATGTCTGGGACACAATCTGGTGAACACCACGCAGTTGCTGATGCACATCAGGTGGAGACAGGAACACCCAGGCGAGACAGCAGTCGGAGATCTGCTGGATCCCAGGACCCAGCTGGATCACAGCCTGATGCTGAGCCTGTGGCAGAGGCTTTCCCAGGGCTAATGGAGACGTTAGGGTGCAGCCATTGCATTCAGAGGGCGGTCTCAGCGACACTCCTGCAGGTCCATAGGTGATTGGAGGAGTCCCAGAGGGTACGGGCTCTGGAAATGTTGCCTGCAATGCGTGGCTCAGAGGCCAACACTGTTAGCGAGGCGACCACAGTGGAGAGCCTGGTGTACAATGTTGGCACCATTAGTGAAGGAATCCAAGGAGTCACACAGTCATTGATGGCCATGGCTAATGGTCTAGGCTGAATGTCTGCCTCGCTGGGGGATGTCATCCAGTACCAGGCTGACCTTGATGAGGTTCTGCGGGACATATCAAGCTCTCAGGTGGGAATAGCCAAGAGCTTGTCCCAGTCGCAGGTGAGCATTACCAAGGCGCTGCAGAGCATGTCCCAGTCACTGAGGAGCATCGCCGAGAGCGTCGACGCGATGGTGCAAACCATTGGGAACTGCCAGGGCTGGCAGAGCCAGATGATACATGGGCAGCCAGGGCTCGAACCAGCTGCCCCTCCATCCCAAGGTGAACCCCAGGGCCCTATGGGCGCTGATTGGGAAGAGGGTGGCAACCCGACCTGTCCCATGGAGTGGCAATGGTGGTCACCAGCTCCTCTGAGTTCCACCCCTCTGATGAGGCCGCGACTCACAGTTAGCACACAGGACAGGGGGGCACAACTGTGCATGTACCACCGACAAGTGAGCCGGGCCCTCTGGTCCCAGAGGCAAGACATCCGGCAGGGGCATCGAAGGTCAAAGGACATGTTAAGCAGCTGACTGCCTCCAACTCTGATGTGCATCTTGGGGACACACCTTGACGTAGCGGTCAAACCAACAAGGTAAAGCACATTGAGGATCACTGAGAGCACCAGGTGAGGGGTGATGAGGTGTGGGGCTAGGTAGTTGGTGAGGGGGTGGGTGAGAGGGGCGGCACCATCGGGAGAGTAGGGAATTGTTACATACAATAAACACCCTTGTGCACAACGTGTATGATGCCTCTGTCACTTTCTTCCGCAATGCAGGCCGACCACCAAATCCTTGGCCCATCATTCCAGGCATCACCCCCTCTCCATGGCACTCACCCACACTCCGGCCGTGAACATGTCCCCGAAGTTGTGTCCCATCCCTTGGGTGTTCGGATGTTGGCTGCTGCGTCTGTGATATTGACTTTCCCATTGTTCAGGCACAGTGTCCATGCATCAAGATGTGATTGGGATGCTAGGCAATGACTCCCACAAACTACATGGCCCACCTACCCACAGGAATCCACTTGGGTTGTGTCAGTGCCCACTTAACCACGATTGCCAATTCCCTATTAGCTATAGCCTTCAGCCGCATGGCCAGAAGCCTCAGCAGTTGATGGGGATTATGAGTGGGTGGTGGGGCAGGGGCAAGGGTTGCCCCCAGAATGTGTACACATGATCCAGGGGTTGGCATGGTGGTGCTGCGCACGATTGCCGCCCCCCCTCCCCCCGCAGCACCTTCCCCATCCTCCCATAGCAACCCACCCCTGCGGAGGGTTCCCTACCACCCACCGAGCAATGGTATGGCAAGCCCAGCACCCCGGGCTCTTTGCCTATGGACAAAGATGGCTTCTTACCTCCTCGGCTCCCCACAGAAGCCCTTCTCCGGGTTCACGTTTTTCAAAAGGAGTACTAATCGGCATCAACGTGACCACTTGCCGGGGAGGCCGTTAATGACAGGAGGCCGCTGGATATGGGGTCGCTCCCGTTAATTGTATGGAAATAGGGCTTAAGTGGTGATAATTGGTTTCTCACCACGCAACGCCAGTTGCATCGCAAACTGGTGCCTGGCGCGGTTCTCGTGTTCTGCCTCTCCTGCTATTCACTGGCCTTGTTTCGCTCAAGCGAGAGGGCAATGAGGCCGGAGAATCGCGCCCTAAGTTTCACTACCTGATCAATTTGAGAAACAGTTAAAAGGATAGCTCAATAGCTTTTACGGGAGAGATTTCCAGATTTCCACTAACCTCTGTATGATTTGCAGATGATACTCCCAAAGGACAATTATATCTAATTCTGTGGAGCAAATTAAATTGAATGGGAATATTGATGAGATGGTGAAATGCTGAAATGGGCAAAAAGGTGGCAAATAATATTCAATGCTATTGTGTATTGGTACATTTTGCTTTTAAAAATGGTAATTATATCTTGATAGAAGATTTTAAATCATATATTGAAAAATGAAATGAAAATTGAAACATGCCACAGTCCCAGAAGACCATAGGCTGCTCTCCCCTTTGAGGGAGCTGACTGATGGTGATTTAACCAGAGGGTCAACACACCTCAGGCGAGGGGCAAGCCCTTTTCACAACCACAAAACATTGCAAAGCGCTTTACAGCTAACAAAATACTTTTAAAATGCTGTCAATAGTTTAATGTAGGAAACATGGCAGCCAATTTGTATACAGCAAGATCCCACAAAGAGCAATGTGAAAGAGGAAAGATTGTTTGAAGTGAGAAGAGCAAAGGATTTTAGGTGGGTTTGTCTTCACAGCATCTCTATAATACCATAAGACCATAAGACACAGGCGCAGAATTAGGCCACTCGGCCCATCAAGTCTGCCCCGCCATTCAATCATGGCTGATATTTTTCTCCACCCCATTCTCCTGCCTTTTCCCCATAATCGCTGACCTCTTATCTTTCAATCAGATGAGGTCCAGAGCAGATTCACCCGCCAGAATGCTCCCTGGTATGTGGAGATAAAAACATGAAGAAAGGCTGAGAAATTCTGGGTTTGTTTTACAGTAGGATAGAGGAGAGAAGGAAGAATCAGCTTTCTGCTCATTTGGTAGCACAACAATAGCCCAAATCCAAGTCACAAGTATTTTTGTTGCAGTTGTGCACTATCCCTGCTCATAAGTCTTGGTCTCTCTGCAACCTTTGATAAAGTTGGCCGTATTATCATGTGCCAATGCCTCTCCTCTATCATCAAGCTGTGTGCGTGACCATGCCTGATAGCAACCTCGCTTTTCAATTATAACCAGAGAATCTCTTCCCACCATTATCTCCAGAGTACCTCAACAATGTGTCCTTGGTTCTCTGTTAATTCTCATCTCCATGGCTCTTTTTGGTAACATAATCTTGAAACGCAACGCTTGATTCCATGTGTACATGTATTAGAGCCAAGGACTTCCGGTTGCGGCGATGCGGAGCTAAGCCGCACGTTTCGGCAGCTTCCGCGACAATGGACTTTCGGGCTCTCCAGAGGAGCCTCAACGGAACTTTTTTGAATTGATCCCGTGTGGGAAGGTGCAGTGAGGTCCCCCCTTACGATATAGGGCCGAGATCAGCGGTGGAGCGGCGAAAAAAGAGGCTCTGGAGCAGCGGCAAAATCGAGGGGGAAAAAGGAAGATGGCGGAGGGCGGAGAGCGAGCAGCATGGGGGCCGGACCAGCAGGAGTTCCTTAAGTGCTGTGTGGAGGAGCTGAAAAAGGAGGTGCTGGTGCCAATGCTGTTGGTGATCGAGGGGCTGAAGGAGACCCAGAAGACCCAGGAGGTGGAGCTTCGTGAGGTGAAAGATAAAATGAATGACAACGAGGACGAGATCCTGGGCCTGGCGGTAAAAATGGAGGCGCACGAGATGGTGCACAGGAGGTGGGCCGAGAGAATTGAGGTCCTGGAGAACAGGTCGAGGAGGAAGAACCTCCGGATTCTGGGTCTTCCCGAAGGAGTGGAGGGAGCTGATGCCAGGGCGTATGTGAGTATGATGCTCCATGCGCTGATGGGAGCAGAGGCCTCTCCGACCCCCCTGGAGCTGGAAGGGGCTCACCGGGTCCTGACGAGGAGACCCAAGGCTGATGAGCCACCAAGTGCGATAGTGGCAAGGTTCCATCGCTTCGCGGACAAAGAAAGGGTGCTGAGATGGGCCAAGAAGGTGCGGAGCAGTAGATGGGAGAACGCGGTGATCCGAGTTTACCAGGATTGGAGCGCGAAGGTGGCAAGGAGGAGAGCTGGCTTCAATCGGGCCAAGGCGGTGCTGCATTAAAAAAAAGTCAGGTTCGGCATGCTGCAGCCTGCGCGACTGTGGGTCACTTATCAGGACCGACACCATTATTTTGAAACGCCAGAAGAGGCTTGGACCTTTATTCAGATGGAAAAACTGGACTTGAACTGAGGGGATGTGGTTGTGGGGGGAGATATTGGTTGTATATGGGGTTGTAAATATGGGTAAAGAATAATTCATGGGTGGGATGATGGATGGGGATGTGGGTAGAGTTCTGGTTCAAATTCCTGAACTTTCCCTTTTTTTCTTTTCTGTAGACGAGATGATGATGATGGGGAATGTGGGCGTCGGTGCTGGAGGGAGGTGAGACTCGGGGATGAGGGAACTGGGATAATGGCTGCAACAGGAGCTGCGCCACAGGGGGCGGGGCTGGTTCAGGAAAGCGCGGGCTTTTTCCCGCGCCAAAAGGGGGTGGATGGAGGAAGGCAAGGAGGAGGAGAGACTCCCACACGGGGAGATCAACGGGAAGGCGGGGGAAGCCGGGGTCAGCAGAAGTCAGCTGGCTCTTGGAAGTAATATGGGGGGAGCAAAAGAGCTAGATGTGGATCTAGCGGGGGGGGTTCTAGGGTTGCTGCTGCACACTGTCCGAGGGGGAACTGAAACTGGAAGAGGTGGTCGGGGCGGGGGTTCCCCGCCTGGGGGACTAGAGGGTGCGGGAGGCACGAGCACGGGACTGGCCTACGATAGGAGATGGCTAGTCGGCGGGTGTGGGGGTGGGGGGGTAACCCCCCAATCCGGCTGATCACGTGGAATGTGAGAGGCCTAAATGGGCCGGTTAAGAGGGCCTGAGTGTTCGCGCACTTAAAGGGACTGAAGGCAGACGTGGTCATGCTTCAGGAGACACATCTGAAGGTGGCAGACCAGGTCAGGTTAAGGAAGGGATGGGTGGGACAGGTGTTCCATTCAGGGCTGGATGCGAAGAATAGAGGGGTGGCAATACTGGTGGGAAAGCGGGTGTCGTTTGAGGCCAAGAACATGGTAGCGGATAAGGGAGGCCGATACGTGATGGTGAGTGGTAGGTTGCAGGGGACGGAGGTGGTACTGGTGAATGTATATGCCCCGAACTGGGACGATGCTGGATTCATGAAACAGATGTTGGGGCGTATTCCAGACCTGGAGGTAGGGAGCTTGATAATGGGTGGGGATTTTAACACGGTGCTGGACCCAGCATTAGATCGCTCCAGATCTAGGACGGGGAAGAGGCCGGCTGCGGCCAAGGTGCTTAGGGGTTTATAGACCAGATGGGGGGAGTAGATCCGTGGAGATTTGCCAGGCCTTTGGCCAGAGAATTTTCTTTTTTCTCCCACGTACATAAGGCCTACTCCCGGATAGATTTTTTTGTTCTGTGCAGGGCACTGATCCCGAAAGTGGAGGGAACGGAGTATTCGGCCATAGCCATTGCAGACCATGCCCCGCATTGGGTGGAGTTAGAGCGGGGGGAGGAGAGGGACCAACACCCGTTGTGGAGGTTGGATGTGAGACTGCTGGCAGACGAGGAAGTGTACGGGAGGGTGCGGGGGTGTATTGAAAGGTATCTGGAGGCCAACGACAACGGGGAGGTGTAGGTGGGAGTAGTATGGGAGGCGCTGAAGGCGGTGGTCAGGGGAGAGTTAATCTCCATCGGGGCTCATAGGGTAAAGAGAGAGGGCAGGGAAAGGGAGAGGTTAGTGGGGGAGATTTTAAGGGTGGACAGGAGCTATGCAGAGGCTCCTGATGAGGGACTACTCAGGGAGAGACGAAGTCTCCAGACGGAGTTCGGCCTGTTGACCATAGGGAAGGCAGAGGCACAGTGGAGGAAGGCACAGGGGGCGATATATGAATATGGGGAGAAGGCGAGTCGGATGCTGGCACATCAGCTCCGTAAGAGGATGGCAGCGAGGGAAATAGGCGGAGTCAAGGATGACAGGTGAACTACGGTGCGGAGTGCGGGGAAAGTGAATGAGGCTTTTAAGGCCTTTTACGAGGAACTGTATAGGTCCCAGCCCCCAGGGGGAAAAGAGGGGATGCGGCGATTCTTGGACCAATTGAGGTTCCCAAGGGTGGAGGAGTAGGAGGTGGCTGGTTTGGGGGCGCCAATTGGGGTGGAGGAGCTGGTTAAAGGACTGGGGAGCATGCAGGCAGGGAAGGCCCCGGGGCCGGATGGGTTCCCGGTGGAGTTTTATAGGAAGAATGTAGACCTGTTAGCCCCGTTGCTGGTAAGAACCTTCAATGAAGCAAGGGAGGGGGGGACCCTGCCCCCGACAATGTCGGAGGCGACGACCTCTTTGATCTTGAAGCGGGATAAGCACCCACTGCAATGTGGGTTGTATAGACCGATCTCGCTCCCTAATGTAGATGCTACGTTGCTGGCAAAAATGTTGGCCATGAGGATTGAGGACTGTGTCCCGGGGGTGATTCACGAGGACCAGACGGGATTCGTAAAGGGTAGGCAGTTAAATACTAATGTGCGAAGGCTCCTAAATGTGATAATGATGCCATCGGTGGAGGGAGAAGCGGAGATAGTGACAGCCATGGACGCGGAGAAGGCCTTTGATTGGGTAGAGTGGGAGTATCTCTGGGAAGCGTTGAGGAGGTTTAGGTTTGGGGGAGGGTTTATTAGTTGGGCTAAGCTCCTGTATAAAGCCCCGGTGGCGAGTGTGGTCACGGACCGGCGGAGGTCGGAGTATTTCTGGCTGTATCGAGGGACGAGGCAGGGGTGCCCCCTGTCCCCCCTGCTGTTTGCATTAGCAATTGAACCTTTGGCCATGGCGTTAAGGGAGTCGGGGAAATGGAAGGGGGTGGTTCAAGGGGGAGAGGAACATCGAGTGTCGCTGTACGCAGATGACCTGTTGCTGTATGTGACGGATCCAGTGGAGGGGATGGTGGAGGTAATGCAGATCCTACGGGAGTTTGGAGATTTTTCGGGCTATAAGCTCAATGTGTGAAAGAGTGAGCTCTTTGTGATCCAGCCGGGGGACCAGGGAAGAGGGATAGATGACCTACCGTTGAGGAGGGTGGAAAGGAGCTTTCGATACTTGGGGATTCAGGTAGCTAGGAGCTGGGGGGCACTGCACAAACTTAATTTGACGCAGTTGGGGGAACAGATGGAGGAGGATTTTAAAAGGTGGGACATGTTGCCACTCTCATTGGCGGGTAGGGTACAGTCGGTTAAAATGGTGGTCCTCCTGAGATTTCATTTTGTATTCCAATGCCTCCCAATGGTGATTACTAAGGCCTTCTTTAAGAGGGTAAGCAGGAGCATTATGGGATTTGTGTGGGCGAGCAAGACCCCGCGGGTAAGGAGGGGGTTCCTGGAGCGTAGCAGAGATAGAGGAGTGTTGGCGTTGCCGAATTTGGCTGGTTACTATTGGGCAGCCAACGTGGCAATGATCCGTAAGTGGGTGATGGAGGGAGAAGGGGCGGCATGGAAGAGGTTGGAGATGGCGTCCTGCAAGGGAACGAGCCTGGGGGCGTTGGTCACGGCACCGCTGCCGCTCTCGCCGACAAGGTACACCACGAGCCCGGTGGTGGCGGCAACGCTAAAGATCTGGGGGCAGTGGAGATGGCACAGGGGTGCGACGGGAGTCTTGGTGAGGTCCCCAATCAGAGACAACCATCGGTTTGTCCCAGGAAGGTTGGACGGGGGGTTTCAGAGCTGGCATCGGGCAGGGATTAGAAGAATGGGGGACCTGTTCATTGACGGGACGTTTGCGAGCTTAGGGGCGCTGGAGGAGAAGTTTGGGCTATCTCCGGGAAACGCTTTCAGGTACATGCAAGTGAGGGCGTTTGTGAGGCGGCAGGTGAGGGAATTTCCGCTGCTCCCGGCACAGGGGATTCAAGATAGGGTGATTTTGGGCGTATGGGTCGGAGAGGGCAAGGTGTCGGCGATATACCAGGAGATGAAAGAAGAGGGGGAGGCTTTGATAGAGGAGCTGAAGGGTAAATGGGAGGAGTTGGGGGAGGAGATTGAGGAGGGGCTATGGGCCGATGCCCTAAGTAGGGTTAATTCCTCTTCCTCGTGTGCCATGCTTAGCCTGATACAATTTAAGGTGGTTCATAGAGCACATATGACGGGGGTGAGGCTGAGTAGGTTCTTTGGAGTGGAGGACAGACATGGGAGGTGCTCAGGAAGTCCGGTGAATCATGTCCATATGTTTTCGTCATGCCCGGCACAGGAGGGGTTCTGGAAGGGAGTGGCAGGAACAATATCTAAGGTGGTGAATGTCCGGGTCAAGCCAAGCTGGGGGCTAGCACTATTTGGAGTAGTGGACGAGCCGGGTGTGCAGGAGGCGAAAGAGGCCGGCATTCTGGCCTTTGCGTCCCGAGTAGCCTGGCGAAGGATCTTGCTAATGTGGAAGGAGGCGAAGCCCCCCAGTGTGGAGGCCTGGATAAATGATATGGCTGGGTTTATAAAGTTGGAAAGGATAAAGCTTGCCTTGCGAGGGTCTGCGCAGGGGTTCTACAGGTGGTGGCAACCGTTCCTAGATCATCTCGCGGAGCGTTAGATGAAGGTCGGACAGCAGCAACAGCAACCCAGGGGGGGAGGGGGGGGGGACATCGTTCGTTGGGGGGAGGGGGGGGGGGAAGGGGGGTTTCTCTGGGGGGCATTTGAGCAAGAAAACACATGAATGATCCGGGGCGAAATTCTCCTACCCGCCCCGCCACATTTCTGCCCCGACCGGCCGGCGGGAGTCTCCGTAACACCGGCCGGTCAATGGGGTTTCCCATTGTGGGGCAGCCCCACGCCGTCGGGAAACCCCCCGGCGCCGGCAAAACGGAGACTCCCGCCGGCGGAGAATGACGCCCCTGGAAACTGACATGTACGGGAAGAATCCAATGTACAAAGTTCTGTATCGTGTTGACTTGCCATGTTCATATCTTGCCACCCGAGTTCTCTTTCTTTTCTTTGTTAAGGGGGGGGGGTTTGTTTGTAAGGTGGAAAATATTGTTGAAAAATTCTTAATAAAAACATATTTTAAAAAATGTATTCGAGCCAACTGTACTTCAACAACATCTTTCTTGACCCATGCACTCCACTGTTTCTGTATTATCAGTCTGCTTGTGCAACATTCAGACTTGGATGAGTGAAATATCCTCCAATTAAACATTGGGGAGACGGAAACCATTGAGCTGCATTTTAGGGGCTGCGGGGGGAGGGGGAGAGGGGTGGGGGGGTGCATGTGGCATACTACTCCCTGGATGGACTTACTTTTAAAAAGCTTGTCCCACAGCAATAACATGCTGGGTGCAGCATTAACATGAACATGTTGAGAGTTAGGCTTCTACCCCTTAATGGACAGGACGTCTCACCAGACAACCAGATTAACCTGCAGCTCTTAGCAGTCCCAGGAGCACCAGGACTCATTAGTGGACACTGCCAGGACTATCACCATCGGACAGAAGAGCAGTGGTGATGGGAGTGAGATAAACCTGGGCTTTTTCAGGGGAAGGCATTGGGCACACTAGGGGTGCATGTGGAATGCAGGGTTTGTTTATGGGGGCTGGGCGAGCGGCGTGCTCATGGGACGGGTGGGTTTTGGAGGCAAAGCAGGAAGGAACAAAGGGGGTTGAAATTTTGGGGTAGTGCTCCTGATGCACCCCCCTCCTCTCCCCACCGATTGATGGGCCCACCACCTTTTGAAAATCAGCTTTAAAGCTAGACTTTAAAGGTCAAAAGGTGAGGTCACACGGAATCAGAAGTGAAGTAGTAAGATGAATACAGAACTGGCTCGGTCACAGAAGGCAAAGGGTAGCAGTAGAAGGGTGTTTTTCTGAATGGAAGGTTGTGACTAGTGGTGTTCCACAGAGACTGGTGATTGAGCCTCTGTTGTTTGTATTTTACAGAAACGATTTGGAGGAAAATGTAGCCGGTCCGATGAGTAAGTTTGCGGATGACACCAAGGTTAGTGAAGTGGCAGATAGTGTTGAGGATTGTTAGAAGATACAGCAGGACATAAATAGGTTGGAGACTTGGGCAGAGAATTGGAAAATGCAGTTTAATCCGGAAAAATGTGAGGTAATGAATTTGGTAGGTCTAACATAGAGGGGAAATATACCATAAATGGTGAAACTCTGAGGAATATAGAAAGTCAGAGAGACCTGGGCGTGCAGGTCCACAGATCTTTGAAGGTGGCAACACAAGTGGACAAGGTAGTCAAGAAAGCATATGGAATGTTTGGCTTTATTGGACGGGGCATCGAGTATAAAAACTGGCAAGTCATACTACAGTTGTATTGAAGCTTGGATAGGCCGCACTTGGAATATTGCACACAATTCTGGTCACCACACTACCAGAAGGATTTGGAGGCTTTAGAGAGGGTGCAGAGGAGGTTTACCAGGGTGTTGCCCGGTCTGGAAGGTGTTAGCTATGTGGAGAGCCTGAATAGACTCAAACTGATTTCATTAGAAAGGCGGAGGTTGAGAGGTGATCTGATAAAGGTCTACAAGATTATGAGGGGCATGGATAGTGGATGGGCAGACACTCTTTCCCAGGGTGGAGGGGTCAGTCACCAGGGTGCATAGGTTTAAGGTTTGTGGGGAAAAGTTTAGAGGAGATGAGCGAGGCAGGTTTTTTATGCAGAGGGTGGTGAGTGCCTGGAACGCGTTGCCAGGGGAGGTTGTGAAAGCAGATACATTAACGGTGTTAAAAAGGCATCTTGACAAACACATGAATATGATGGATATAGAGGGATATGGCACAGGAAGTGCTGAGGGTTTTGGCCAAGGTTGGCACCATGACCGGTACAGGCTTGGAGGGCCAAAGGCCTGTTCCTGTGCTGTATTGTTCTTTGTACTTCAAGCTAGAAGCCAAAAGGTCCGTCTTTCACTGCCAAGCATTTTATGGCCGTGGTAGCGTATTGGGGCTGTCAATTGCCACTTAATTGGGCAGTTAAAAGCCTCATTAGGCCTATGGGCAAGTGACCCAATGGGCACCTTACCCCTCCCCCATGTGTTATCGGGAAGGGATCCGGGTGGCCAGGAGGGAGATAAGTTGTCCAACAGACATATGTTATGTGTCCACCCCCACTGAAAACACATCCAATGAGGAGCTATAAAATCCATCCCATTTTTTTTTTGGTCCTTGACCAATGTCCATTCTCTGGACACAGAAAAAGCGGGAGAGGAGCCGGAGATTTAAAAGCGTTAGAGGAGCCGGAGATTTAAAAGCACGGGAGAGGAGCCGGAGATTTAAAAGCGCGGGAGAGGAGCCGGAGATTTAAAAGCGGGAGAGGAGCTGGAGATTTACAAGTGGGAGAGGAGCCGGAGATTTAAAAGCGTTAGAGGAGCCGGAGATTTAAAAGCGCGGGAGAGGAACCGGAGATTTAAAAGCGCGGGAGAGGAGCCGGAGATTTAAAAGCGGGAGAGGAGCCGGAGATTTAAAAGCGGGAGAGGAGCCGGAGATTTAAAAATGGGAGAGGAGCCGGAGATTTAAAAGCGGGAGAGAAGCCAGAGATTTCAAAGCGTGGGAGAGGAGCCGGAGATTTAAAAGCGGGAGAGGAGCCGGAGATTTACAAGCGTGAGAGGAGCCGGAGATTTAAAAGCGTTAGAGGAGCCGGAGATTTAAAAGTGCGGGAGAGGAACCGGAGATTTAAAAGCGCGGGAGAGGAGCCGGAGATTTAAAAGCGGGAGAGGAGCCGGAGATTTAAAAGCGCGGGAGAGGAGCCGGAGATTTAAAAGCGGGAGAGGAGCTGGAGATTTACAAGCGGGAGAGGAGCCGGAGATTTAAAAGCGTTAGAGGAGCCGGAGATTTAAAAGCGCGGGAGAGGAACCGGAGATTTAAAAGCGCGGGAGAGGAGCCGGAGATTTAAAAGCGGGAGAGGAGCCGGAGATTTAAAAGCGGGAGAGGAGCCGGAGATTTAAAAATGGGAGAGGAGCCGGAGATTTAAAAGCGGGAGAGAAGCCAGAGATTTCAAAGCGTGGGAGAGGAGCCGGAGATTTAAAAGCGGGAGAGGAGCCGGAGATTTACAAGCGTGAGAGGAGCCGGAGATTTAAAAGCGTTAGAGGAGCCGGAGATTTAAAAGTGCGGGAGAGGAACCGGAGATTTAAAAGCGCGGGAGAGGAGCCGGAGATTTAAAAGCGGGAGAGGAGCCGGAGATTTAAAAGCGGGAGAGGAGCCGGAGATTTAAAAGCGGGAGAGGAGACGGAGATTTAAAAGCGGGAGAGGAACCGGAGGTTTAAAAGCGCGGGAGAGGAGCCGGAGATTTAAAAGCGCGGGAGAGGAGCCGGAGATTTGAAAGTGCGGGAGAGGAACCGGAGATTTAAAAGCGGGAGAGGAGCCGGAGATTTAAAAGCGGGAGAGAAGCCAGAGATTTAAAAGCGCGGGAGAGGAGCCACCTCCTCCAACCTAAGGCATTGAGTGAATATCAGGTAAGCTCTTTCTTTTTCTTGTTTTATCCGCAAGTTATCTAGAGGGGACGGCAGGGAAGGCAGTGCAATGTTCCTCCTGCAGAATGTTTGAGGTGAGCGACACTGCCAGTGTCACTGCTGATTTCACCTGTGGGAAGCGCACCCATCTCCAGCTCCTCAAAAACCGCGTTAGGGAACTGGAGCTGGATGAACTTTGGATCATTCAGGAGGCAGAGGTGGTCATAGATAGAAGCTTCAGGGATGTAGTTACTCCGAAGAATGAAGATAGATGGGTGCCGGTGAGAGGGGCTAGGAGAAAGCAGTCAGTACAGGGATCCCCTGTAGTCATTCTCCTTAGGAACAAGTATACCGCTTTGGATACTGGTTGGGGGGATGACGTACCAGGTGTAAGCCATGGGGTACAGGTCTCTGGCACAGAGTCTGTCCCTGTTGCTCAGAAGGGAAGGGGGGAGAGGAGTAGAGCATTAGTCATTGGAGACTCCATAGTTAAGGGGACAGATAGGAGATTCTGTGGGAACGAGAGAGACTCGTGGTTGGTGTGTTGCCTCCCAGGTGCCAGGGTCCGTGATGTCTTGGATCGTGTTTTCGGGATCCTTAAGGGGGAAGGGGAGCAGCCCCAAGTCATGGTCTACATAGGCACCAACGACATAGGTAGGAAAAGGTATGGGGATGTAAGGCAGGTATTCAGGGAGCTAGGGTGGAATCTTAGAGCTAGAACAAACAGAGTTATTATCTCTGGGTTGTTACCCGTGCCACCGAGATGAGGAATAGGGAGAGAGAACAGTTGAACACGTGGCTACAGGGATGGTGCAGGAGGGAGGGATTCAGATACCGGGATAATTGGGGCTCATTCTGGGGTAGGTGGGACCTCTACAAACGGGATGGTCTACAACATACTGGGGGGGGGGGGGGGGGGAATTTGCTAATGCTCTTCGGGGGGGGTTTAAACTAATTCAGCAGGGGGATGGGAACCTGAATTGTAGCGCCAGTACAGGAGGTTGAGAGTTGTGAGGTCATGAGTAAGATTCCAAGGTCGCAGGAGTGTACCGGCAGGCAGGAAGGTGGTTTGAAGTGTGTCTACTTCAACGTCATGAGCATCCGGAATAAGGTAGGTGAACTTGCAGCATGGGTTGGTACCTGGGACTTCGATGTTGTGGCCATTGCGGAGACATGGATAGAGCAGGGACAGGAATGGTTGTTGCAGGTTCCGGGGTTTAGATGTTTCAGTAAGATCAGGGAAGGTGGTAAAAGAGGGGGAGGTATGGCATTGTTAGTCAAGGACAGTATTATGGTGGCAGAAAGGACGTTTGATGAGGACTCGTCTACTGAGGTAGTATGGGCTGAGGTTAGAAACAGGAAAGGGAGAGGTCACCCTGTTGGGAGTTTTCTATAGGCCTCCGAAAAGTTCCAGAGATGTAGAGGAAAGGATTGCAAAGATGATTCTGGATAGGAGCGAAAGTAACAGGGTAGTTGTTGTGGGGGGCTTTAACTTTCCAAATATTGACTGGAAATGCTATAGTTCGAGTACTTTAGATGGGTCAGTTTTTGTCCAATGTGTGCAGGAAGGTTTCCTGACACAGTATGTAGATAGGCCAACAAGAGGCGAGGCCACATTGGATTTGGTACTGGATAATGAACCAGGCCAGGTGTTAGATTTGGAGGTAGGTGAGCACTTTGGTGATAGTGACCACAATTCGGTTACGTTTACTTTAGTGATGGAAAGGGATAGGTATGTACCGCAGGGCAAGAGTTATAGCTGGGGGAAAAGCAATTATGATGCGATTAGGCAAGACTTAGGATGCATAGGATGGGGAAGGAAACTGCAGGGGATGGGCACAATTGAAATGTGGAGCTTGTTCAAGGAACAGCTACTGCGTGTCCTTGATAAGTATGTACCTGTCAGGCAGGGGGGAAGTGGTCGAGCGAGGGAACCGTGGTTTACTAAAGTAGTTGAATCACTTGTCAAGAGGAAGAAGGAGGCTTATGTAAAGATGAGACATGAAGGTTCAGTTAGGGCGCTTGAGAGTTATAAGTTAGCTAGGAAAGACCTAAAGAGAGAGCTAAGAAGAGCCAGGAGGGGACATGAGAAGTCCTTGGCAGGTAGGATCAAGGAAAACCCTAAAGCTTTCTATAGGTATGTCAGGAATAAAAGAATGACGAGGGTAAGACAGTAGTGGGAAGTTGTGCGTCGAGTCCGAGGAGATAGGAGAGGTGTTAAATGAATATTTTTCATCAGTATTCACACAGGAAAAAGACAATGTTGTCGAGGAGAATACTGAGATACAGGCTACTAGACTAGATGGGATTGAGTTCATAAAGAGGAGGTGTTAGCAATTCTGGAAAGTGTGCAAATAGATAAGTCACCTGGGCCAGATGGGATTTATCCTAGGATTTTCTGGGAAGCTAGGGAGGAGATTGCTGAGCCTTTCGCTTTGATCTTTATGTCGTCATTGTCTACAGGAATAGTGCCAGAAGACTGGAGGATAGCAAATGTTGTCCCCTTGTTCAAGAAGGGGAGTAGAGACAACCCCGGTAACTATAGACCAGTGAGCCTTACTTCTGTTGTGGGCAAAGGATTATAAGAGATAGGATTTATAATCATCTAGAAAGGAATAATTTGATTAGGGATAGTCAACACGGTTTTGTGAAGGGTAGGTTTTGCCTCACAAACCTTATTGAGTTCTTTGAGAAGGTGACAAGGTGGTGACAAACAGGTGGACAAGGGTAAAGCAGTTGATGTGGTGTATATGGATTTCAGTAAAGCGTTTGATAAGGTTCCCCACGGTAGGCTAATGCAGAAAATACGGTGGCATGGGATTGAGGGTGATCTGGCGGTTTGGATCAGAAATTGGCTAGCTGTAAGAAGACAGAGGGTGGTGGTTGATGGGAAATGTTCAGCCTGGAGTCCAGTTACTAGTGGTGTACCACAAGGATCTGTTTTGGGGGCCACTGCTGTTTGTTATTTTTATAAATGACCTGGAGGAGGGCGTAGAAGGATGGGTGAGTGAATTTGCGGATGACACTAAAGTCGGTGGAGTTGTGGACAGTGCGAAAGGATGTTGCAGGTTACAGAGGGACATAGATAAGCTGCAGAGCTGGGCTGAGAATTGGCAAATGGAGTTTAATGCAGAAAAGTGTGAGGTGATTCATTTTGGATGGAGTAACAGGAATACTGAGTACTGGGCTAATGGTAAGATTCTTGGCAGTGTGGATGGGCAGAGCGATCTCGGTGTCCATGTACATAGATCCCTGAAAGTTGCCACCCAGGTTGATAGGGTTGTTAAGAAGGCATACGGTGTGTTAGCTTTTATTGGTAGAGGGATTGAGTTTCGGAGCCATGAGGTCATGTTGCAGCTGTGCAAAACTCTGGTGCGGCCGCATTTGGCGTATTGCATGCAGTTCTGGTCGCTGCATTATAGGAAGGATGTGGAAGCATTGGAAAGGGTGCAGAGGAGATTTATCAGGATGTTGCCTGGTATGGAGGGAAGATCTTATGAGGAAAGGCTGAGGGACTTGAGGCTGTTTTCGTTAGAGAGAAGACGATTAAGAGGTGACTTAATAGAGGCATACAAGATGATCAGAGGATTAGATAGGGTCGACAGTGAGAGCCTTTTTTCTCGGATGGTGATGGCTAGCACGAGGGGACATAACTTTAAATTGAGGGGAGATAGATATAGGACACATGTCAGAGGTAGGTTCTTTACTCAGAGAGTAGTAAGGGCGTGGAATGCCCTGCCTGCAACAGTGGTGGACTCGCCAACATTAAGGGCATTTAAATGGTCATTGGATAAACATATAGATGATAATGGAAGAGTGTAGATGGGCTTTAGATTGGTTTCACAGGTCAGCGCAACATCGAGGGCCGAAGGGCCTGTACTGCACTGTAATGTTCTATTCTATCCCTCCCAGCTGGCCATTGTCTCAGACTGAACAAGACTGTTCACAAATGATTTGACCCCAAGGTATAGTTCCAACACCAAATCCTTGCCATCATCTGCTTAGGCTTCCAGAATATCCACTGTCACTACCCTCACCTCAGCCCATAAGCACTGAAACCATCGTCCACACTTTTGTTATCTCCAAGCTTGATCATTCAAATGTTTTCCTGGTTGATCTCCCATAAACCTGAGTTGATTCTAAACTCTGCTGACTGTACCGCAACTCGCACCAAGTTCTATTCTTGAATTCAAGTGCCTCCATGTCCTCATTCCCTCCCTACTGCTGAAATCTCCTACTCTGGCCTCTTGTACATTCCCCACTTCCTCTGTCCAAAAATTGACACTGTGCCTTAAGTTGTCTGGAACCTAAGCTCTGAAATTCCCTCCCTAAACGTCTCTGTCTCTCCACCTCTCTCTTCTTCATCAAGGTGCTCCTTAAAACCTACTGCTCCAACCAATTTTTCGGTTGCCTGTTCCAATGTCTCCTTCTTTGGCTCGATGTCAAAGTTTTGTCTGGTTACCTTCCTGTAAAGCAGCATTGGGACATTTCACTTCACCAGAAACACTATATTATTGCAAGTGGTTGATTTGATTAAGGTGTTTAAAATTACGAAGAGACGGGACTGAGTAAGTAGAAACAGATGATTCTCATAATTGATGGGATGTATAAGATTACATTTCTGAAACTTAGAACAGAGAGCAAGAGAAATATTTTTTTGCTTTTTTACACAGATGAGTGGGAAGCTGTTGAATACAGCCAGATTAAAGCAGAGACCATATCAATATTTAAAAACAGGTGCAGTGGCCTGATTTTCCGGCTATTTACGACAGCGGGATCATCTGGTCCCAGCGACGGCATACCGCCGCCCCAGGTTTCATCGCAGCGAGAGGTGTATTCAACGCGATATCCTGTTGACATGGTCAATGTGGGACCAGAAGATCCCGCCAGTGGCCCATGGCAGGCTGCCTCCCGCCGCCACTAAATAGGCAGCAGGTTGTGCGGTAAATCCTGCCCAATTTGTGGTTTGTCTAACTTCTGTTGTGGGGAAATTACTGCAATCTATAATTAAGGACAAAGTGATTGAGAACGAAATTTGAGCTGACTAGAGAGAACCAGTGGATTTCTAAATGTTAAGGCATCCTTAATAAGCCTAATTGAATTTCTTGACAGTGACTAAAGTAGAAATCAGGGAAATGTCTATGGGTGTAGGACACGATTTATCGGTCTCAGCACGCTCGACTTGGGACGCGACGAGGACAATAAATTCAGCACGAGGCCTCCCAAGGGATTTACCAGCCTCATCATGCCTCACGACATCTGACCCATTGAGGTCGGGACCCAGATTTGAGTTAGACTCACTTGAATATGTCTATGGCAGATCTACCCAGCGGCCTGTACCTAACAGCCTCGCCTCAGAGATCTCAAGCGGGCGCTACTTAGCACTGGTTTCCACAAGCGTGGACCAGGTGCACCAGCACGGTGGGGGGTGGGGGGGTCTGCCAGATGATCGGGAGCTCTTGGGTGGTCAGGCTCTGGGAAGGGTGGTACCCTGCACCCCAATGCCACCTGTGCACTTCCAGCCTGGCACCCTGGCAGTGCCACCATAGCAGTGCCAGGTGCCCAGGTGGCAGTGCCAAGGTACCCAGGTGGCATCATGCCTATGCCAGAGATCGTGTCTCGGTTTTCCTGCCCTTATGAAGTGGGGAGTGGGGGGGCTTGATGATTCCCTTATTGGTGAGTTGGGGCATTAGGGGGGGTCTGGAGGCTGAGGTGGGAAGTGTAGAGATTGGGACGCTATTTTAAAAGCAGAGCTCGTTAGTGCAGGAAGCAGGACTAAGTGCAGCCTTGGCGGGGCATTCCTCACCAAGGCCCAGAAATGAAGCAGAGTCCCATTTAATAGCGGGGTCATTCACAGTGCTGCCAGCACCGGGAAACACCCAGTTAAATGCACTCAACACGGCACTCTGTTTCATTCCTGTTAAATTAAGCCCATAGTTTTTATCGACTTTAAGAAGTCATTTGATAAAGTTCAACAGAAGTGCTTGTTAACTAAAAGTAACGTTCATGAAAAGGAAGGCAAATTATTGATCTGGTTAGGAAACTGCTTCGGCAGAAGATGAAATTAAAATGAAATGAGAATCGCCTATAGAAAATATGTAATCAAATTGGAAGTAAATGCCAAGTGGTGTTCCAAAGGATCTGTGCTGGGGTCTGAACTATTCATTATATTTCTTAATCATAGAATTTACAGTGCAGAAGGAGGCCATTCAGCCCATCAAGCCTGCATCTGCCGTTGGAAAGAGCACCCTGCTTAAGCCCACACCTCCACTATTCCCATAACCCAGTAACACCATATAACCTTTTGAACACTAAGGGGCAATTTAGCACTGCCAATCACCTAACCTGCACATCTTTGGACTGTGGGACGAAAGCGGAGCAAACCCATGCAGACACGGGGAGAAAGTGCAAACTCCACACAGTCACCTGAGACGGGAATTGAACCCAGGACCCTGGAGCTGTGAGGCAACAGTGCTAACCACTGTGCCACCGTGCCACCCTTAATGACTTAACGCAATAGAGAGGACTATATCCAAATCTGGTGAAGGCACAATGATTGGCTGGCTGCAAGTGGGGTTGATGGGAGTATGAAATTACAAAAAGGCACTGATAGATTAATTGAGTGTGTGAAACAGTGGGAGATTTTAATGCAAGACTGCGAGCTCATCCATTTTGTACCAATAAGGATAGATCCATTTTATTTTTATAATTTACAATTTTGAAAAATAAACTAAAAAAAGTCAAAGTCTTAAAAGATTTGGAGCCCATGTATAAAGATTATTAAAATGTATTAATCAGGCACAAAAAAAAATCAATAATCTAATGGAATGTTAATCTTTATATACAGAGGGCATGAATTTGAAGGAGGAAGTTTTGCCACAGCTATAACATCCCTGGTGAAACCATATCTGGAATATTATACATTTCTGGGCACAGCACTTCAGAAAAAATATATTGGCCTTGGAAATAATTCACCCAGTCTCCAGGTCTAATGAAGTATTTTGAAGAGGTGATTTTGTTGAAGATATTATGTGAGGTGCTATTTTCCAACCCTTAATGCAGATTATTCTCCACTCTGCAGTGGCATTTAGAGCAGACACTTACCAGATATGTCCATATTGTTGCAGCAGGGGCTGGTTTAGCTCAGTGGGCTAGACAGCTGGTTTGTGATGCAGAACAAGGCCAGGAGCGCGGGTTCAACTCCTGTATCAGCTTATCCGAACAGGTGCCGGAATGTGGCGACTAGGGGCTTTTCACAGTAACTTCATACTTGTGACAATAAAAGGTTATTCTTATTAATATCATGTTCTGTAGAACAAACTGTTCCATCAACTTATCTCTCTTTCATGCTTTGTGATTGAAGATTGGTTAGGATGTTGTTGTCTTTTTCCATATCATAAACATTTTCCCTAATCTGGTGCAAAATTCAACATGGGCTGAATATGGCTTTTATTCAGTTGCTGATGTCCTCCCAGACTTGTTCTCTCGCATTTGATTTGAGGCAGAAATTGTACACTTGAGGCCAATTGCTCTTTCACATCGATAGACATTTCAGTGTTGATGAAACATCTTCTTCTGGATTTTCTGGGTTGTGGATCTATTTTTATCAGTAAACCTGAATTGCTCAGCAGTTTTTTCTAGGAGTCAAAATGTTTGTTTCCAGCTGTTTAAGATGCTGAACTAACAATGACTGTTCTGTACCGATTGGCTAGCTTGCTGAATTTCATGAAAAAAAAACGCTGCTCTGAGCAAACTGCAGCATTCTCACATTAGTTTTGTACAATTATTTCCCCTTTAATGATCCTAACAGCCAACGCCTGAAATCTCAAGCACTTGTTTTTGTCTTCACTAGTCAAACAATATATTTTCTTAGATTCCTTTAGAGTCCAATGGGACAGATCTGATTTCAGTGCCATCAAAGACTACCATAAAATGTGCTAATTAAAACATCTGCCTGAGTGTTGTAGTAATTTGACTGGTAATTTGTCTGAATTGTGCATTTTTTCCACACATCTCGTTATATATGGCAAAGTTTATGGTCCTAAGTCATGTAGAGAAATATTTTTCTCCTGATCCGAGAAAATCTTTGTTGCCCGACATATTAACGTTGCATTTTGTATGCTTACAGGCTGTTGTGCATGGTTGAGATTGCCTTCACTGTATGTGGCAAGATAAGGGCAATTTAACCAACTTTGCAGCGATCTTAAGAAGGACAAAAGTGTTGTGTTTCCAATCAATTCCTTTTCATAGCTTGACTCTACACTCCCCCTTCCCCCCCAGCTCAACCACCCCACCCAGCCCCCCAATAATATGGCTGGGCTCTGTTTTAGACGATGACTGTGTTATTGTAATAATTATTACTAACCAATGCACTACATGATCCCGGTGGAAGGTTAGGAGGCAGACGGAAAGAACTCAAAGTGGAATTTGTGCCAATTTTCTTAACCGCTGCTGTTGCACCAGTTGGTTAAATGTGAATAAATCAAGAGAGCCCAAAAGTAAAATATATGATAAATAACAAGCAGAAAAGTGCACAATAACTCATTTTTCTCCAGAGCACTGTTCACTCACTAGAAACGTCTCAAAAACTCAGCAATCCCTCAAATAATTTCTTGACATTGTTATTTAGCACCAGTTTCCTTCTTTACTTCGGTCAATGCACACAGTTCAAAATAACATCATATTACACAATTCTGAAAAAAATATGAAAAGTTGACCATTCAATGTTCAAAATACATGAAAGAAGCTCACTGGCACTGCCCAGAATTCCACCTGGAAATTTCACTGGGTCTGAGTGTGGGAGAATCTTCAGCTGCTGCGGTCAAATTCTGTGCGAATTGAACTTCGGCATACACTCTGTTTGATTTATCTTACCATAGATTTCAATGAAAAGGGGGGGAAAAAACCCTGGGCAGTTGATGATTTGTGACCCTGCCAAAGCCGAACACCATCCTGCTGTGAATTATCATAAATGTTGTGCTTTTCACTCTGCTCACGTGAATCTACAGTTTCCAGAATGCACAAAGACAAAACATTCAATGATGGCCACCAAGTCGGAAAGCACCCAGGGATTTTCCAGTTGCTCTCTAGAAGTTCCTGGAGCCTGAGAACAATGTCATGGGAGTTGAATTTTTTCACCCTGCTCTTGTGTACATACAGAACTCTGATAAATAGACAGAATGTTTACAAATGATGAGTGGCAGGAGCCAAAAATCTGAAAGTTATACAGTGGGATTCTCCATTTCAGAAACTAAGGGCTGGATTCTCAATTCCTGAGACACCATTTTTGCAGCTAAGTGCTGACGCCAGCGTGAGAACTGTGGCGTTTTACGACACCAAAATCGGCGTCGAACCCGCACTGTTCCTGCGACTAGTGAGGGGTTAGCAGCGGCGCCGGGTAAAAACTCCCGGCACCCATGATAAAAAACAGCTGGAGAATGGCGGGGTCCGTAAAACATGGCGCCAGTGGTGCGTGGACCCGACCTGCCAAATAGTACACCCCTGGCCACCCCCCCGCCAAGTCCCCTCAACCCTCGCAGAAGCACCCCCCTCAGCCAGCCACATGGCTCATGGCCGACTGTGGTGGCGCTGGACACAGTCTGCAGCCGCCACGCCAGCTTCCTGACCGCTGAGACCATGGCCGGGATTCTCCGACCCGGCACAGGGTCGGAGAATCCCCAGGGGGAGGGGCGAATCCCGCCCTGCCGCCGGCTGCCCTATTCTCCGGCGGCGTTTTTCGGGATTCCCGCAACGCTGCTCGAGGGCCGTTGACAGCAGCCCCCCCCCGCCGATTCTCTGGGCCCCGAAGGGCTGAGTGGCCCTAAAGTTTTGCCCAGTCCCGCCGGCGTGAATTACTCACCTCACACACGGCGGGACCCTGCAAAATGTGCGGGGGGGGGGGGGGTGTTGGATCCTACCCTGGGTGGGGGCCCCATGGTGGCCTGGCCCGCGATCGGGACCTAACGACCTGCGGGCGGGCTAGTTCCGTGGGGGGCCTTTTTTCCGTCACGCCGGGCTCCTGTAGGGCTCCGCCATATTGCCCGGAGGCCAGCGCGGAGAAGGGAACCCCCGCGCATGCGCGGAAATACGCTGGCCGTTCTGCGCATGCGTGGAAATATGCCAGCCGGTCCGCGCATGCGCGAGATCATGCCGGCCGTTCCGCGCATACGCGAATCGGCCCTTCGGCGCTGGTTGGTGCGGGGACAACTCCGGCGGCAACCTAGCCCCCTAGAAGGGTGAGAATTCCTCACTTTCTGGGGCTGTTGACGCCGGAGTCGTTGCCGCCGGTTTTCCTGCCGGCGAGGGGACATAGCCCTGTATTTAGAGAATCCCACCCCACAAGTTCTCCGTATCGTCAGGAACTCAGCCCTTGGTGGCGGAGCATCGGGGGAGGTCCTTCAGGTGACGCACCAACGCCGTTCCAAAGGCGTGTGACGCGATTACGCCATTTCAGAGGGGGCGGAAGATTGAAAACCAGCATCAAACCAGCACCGCCCCAGATTTGGGCATCGGAAGGGATTCTCCACCCAATCGCGGATTACAATATCGGCATCGGACAACGGTGAATCCTGCCCTCGGTGTTGACGCTGGGGCAGGATTTATGGATTTCTACGACAGCAAAACTGGCATTTCACTTGGACCAATTCAATGACCATTGAGGGGCTAGCACCGGCACCACATGGAACACGATCGATTTCAAAGAGAAACAATGCTGGATTTGCCAGCTTCGTGATTGACACTCAGGAGGCTGACAATTTGCAGCCGCAAATACACACTGCACTCCCCACACACACCATCCCAGCCAACTAGATGGCAGCAAGCCAAGCGGCACCAAGGTTTACCAACGCGGACTGGAGACCATGCTGGATGCTGTGGAGGAGAGGCAGGCGACCCTGTACCAGGGGGTGGAAAGGAGGCTGCCAGCCACCGCCGTTTGCCAGGTCTGGGCACATGTGGCAGAGGTCGTCAGCGCCTTGGCAGCAACATCCAGACTGACCAGCAGTGCTGAAGGAAACTGGGCTGCATGTGTCCTAATGTGTAACTTAGTGCGTTTTCTGTTTTCCCCCCTCCAGGAGAAGGCCAGTCAAAGCCGCCGAGAGCAGGAGGAGACTGGAGGTGGACTGCAGTGCCTGCGGCCCCTCACTGCAGCAGAGCAGAGGGCACTGGACGTGGTCGGATGGGCCAAAGAAAGGGCAGTCGCCGGGACAGAGGTCAGCATCGGGCGAGGAAGTGAGACCCCATTGAGTTGCAGTTGTCCGTGTCACATATGTCACCCCCCCACACCAACTCCACACCCCCTGCTCCACCCACCCACCCCTCCACCACCAATCCAGCCACTACTCACCCACGCACACTAACTAACCCCACTTCCATTATAACCCCCCCCCCTCTCCACCACCATCTCCCCTCCAAAATTCCCCCCCCTCCCCCCCCTACCACCCGCAGTCCACCCCCCCCTCGGCCATGATGCAATCAAGCATCTTGTCTTGCGTCTTGCAGGAGCTGCTGATAATGGCACAGGCCCTTTTGCTGTCCCCGTCCCCCGGCCACAACCACAACCGCAGGTGTCAACCAGCGACAAAGATGACACCAGCCCTCGACCCGCATCCCGAGACATCCCAGAACTTGAGTCCGGGGAAGATGCAGACATCTCGTTTCCCATCACAGCCCCGTCCAACACCCTCTACCATGCCGGTAGCAGCACGGTAGTACAGTGGTTAGCACTGTTGCTTCACAGCACCAAGGTCCCAGGTTCGATTCCCGACTTGGGTCACTGTCTGTGCCGATTCTGCATGCTCTCTCCGTGTCTGCGTGGGTTTCCTCCAGGTGCTCCGATTTCTTCCCACAGTCCAAAGATGTGCAGGTTAGGTGGATTGGCCATGATAAATTGCCCCTTAGTGTCCAAAAAAAAGCTTAGGTGGTGTTACTGGGTTACGGGATAGGTTGGAGGCGTGGGCTTAAGTGGGGTGCTCTTTCCAAGAGCCGGTGAAGACTCGATGGGCTGAATGACCTCCTTCTGCACTGTAAATTCTATGATTCTGTGATGCCAGAGACACTCACCTCGGTTGGGCACTTTAGTGAAAAGGCTCCTGGGACACCACCTGGTGTCATGCATGCTTCACACACATGCTCCGGTACAGCAGGAGGTGGTAGGAACTCCCGAGGGGGCGGACGGTCGGAGGGCAGGCCAACCCCAGGAACAAGCTGCCGTCCAGATGGGTTTCGGGCTTCTGGAACGGACAGTCCCATCGATTGTGGAGATGCAGTCGCAAAGCCAGGAACTGCATGGGGAGTTGTCGGCGAGCATGCAGCACTGGAAGAGTTCAGCCATGTGCAGGAGCAGGAGGTGGTGCTAACCATGTATGCCACCCATGGCAACACCGCATGGGTGGCATCCGCAGTGAAGGCCTTGGGGCCGAAGGTTTCGGCCATGAGTCAGGATGTCCAAGGTCTAGAACATAGACAATAGAACATAGAAAATACAGCACAGAACAGGCCCTTCGGCCCACAATGTTGTGCCGAACCTTTGTCCTAGATTAATCATAGATTATCATTGAATTTACAGTGCAGAAGGAGGCCATTCGGCCCTTTGAGTCAGCACCGGCTCTTGGAAAGAGCACCCTACCCAAACTCAACACCTCCACCCAACACCAAGGGCAATTTTGGACATTAAGGGCAATTTATCATTGGCCAATTCACCTAACCTGCACATCTTTGGACTGTGGGAGGAAACCGGAGCACCCGGAGGAAACCCACGCAGATACGGGGAGGATGTGCAGACTCCGCACAGACAGTGACCCAAGCCGGAATCGAACCTGGGACCCTGGAGCTGTGAAGCAATTGTGCTATCCACAATACTACCGTGCTGCCCTTAAGAACAAATAAATCTACACTATCATTTTACCGTAATCCATGTACCTATCCAATAGCTGCTTGAAGGTCCCTAATGTTTCCGACTCAACTACTTCCACAGGCAGTGCATTCCATGCCCCCACTACTCTCTGGGTAAAGAACCTACATTTGATATCCCTCCTATATCTTCACCTTTCACCTTAAATTTATGTCCCCTTGTAATGGTTTGTTCCACCCGGGGAAAAAGTCTCTGACTGTCTACTCTATCTATTCCCCTGATCATCTTATAAACCTCTATCAAGTCGCCCCTCATCCTTCTCCGTTCTAATGAGAAAAGGCCTAGCACCCTCAACCTTTCCTCGTAAGACCTACTCTCCATTCCAGGCAACATCCTGGTAAATCTTCTTTGCACCTTTTCCAAAGCTTCCACATCCTTCCTAAAATGAGGCGACCAGAACTGTACACAGTACTCCAAATGTGGCCTTACCAAAGTTTTGTACAGCTGCATCATCACCTCACGGCTCTTAAATTCAATCCCTCTGTTAATGAACGCGAGCACACCATAGGCCTTCTTCACAGCTCTATCCACTTGAGTGGCAACTTTCAAAGATGTATGAACATAGACCCCAAGATCTCTCTGCTCCTCCACATTGCCAAGAACTCTACCGTTAACCCTGTATTCCGCATTCATATTTGTCCTTCCAAAATGGACAACCTCACACTTTTCAGGGTTAAACTCCATCTGCCACTTCTCAGCCCAGCTCTGCATCCTATCTATGTCTCTTTGCAGCCGACAACAGCCCTCCTTACTATCCACAACTCCACCAATCTTCGTATCGTCTGCAAAATTACTGACCCACCCTTCAACTCCCTCATCCAAGTCATTAATGAAAATCACAAACAGTAGGGGACCCAGAACTGATCCCTGCGGTATGCCACTGGTAACTGGGATCCAGGCTGAATATTTGCCATCCACCACCACTCTCTGACTTCTATCGGTTAGCCAATTCGTTATCCAACTGGCCAAATTTCCCACTATCCCATGCCTCCTTACTTTCTGCATAAGCCTACCATGGGGAACCTTATCAAATGCCTTACTAAAATCCATGTACACTACATCCACTGCTTTACCTTCATCCACATGCTTGGTCACCTCCTCAAAGAATTCAATAAGACTTGTAAGGCAAGACCTACCCCTCACAAATCCGTGCTGACTATCCCTAATCAAGCAGTGTCTTTCCAGATGCTCAGAAATCCTATCCTTCAGTACCCTTTCCATTACTTTGCCTACCACTGAAGTAAGACTAACTGGCCTGTAATTCCCAGGGTTATCCCTAGTCCCTTTTTTGAACAGGGGCACGACATTCACCACTCTCCAATCCCCTGGTACCACCCCTGTTGACAGTGAGGACGAAAAGATCATTGCCAACGGCTCTGCAATTTCATCTCTTGCTTCCCATAGAATCCTTGGATATATCCCGTCAGGCCCGGGGACTTGTCTATCCTCAAGTTTTTCAAAATGCCCAACACATCTTCCTTCCGAACAAGTATTTCCTCGAGCTTACTAATCTGTTTCACACTGTCCTCTCCAACAATATCGCCCCTCTCATTTGTAAATACAGAAGAAAAGTATGCGTTCAAGACCTCTCCTATCTCTTCAGACTCAATACACAATCTCCCGCTACTGTCCTTGATCGGACCCACCCTCGCTCTCGTCATTCTCATATTTCTCACATATGTGTAAAAGACCTTGGGGTTTTCCTTGATCCTACCTGTAAAGATTGTTCATGCCCTCTCTTAGCTCTCCTAATCCCTTTCTTCAGTTCCCTCCTGGCTATCTTGTATCCCTCCAATGCCCTGTCTGAACCTTGTTTCCTCAGCCTTATATAAGTCTCCTTTTTCCTCTTAACAAGACATTCAACCTCTCTTGTCAACCATGGTTCCTTCACTCGACCATCTCTTCCCTGCCGGACATACATATCAAGGACACGTAGCACCTGTTCCTTGAACAAGTTCCACATTTCACTTGTGTCCTTCCCTGCCAGCCTATGTTCCCAACTTATGCACTTCAATTCTTGTCTGACAACATCGTATTTACCCTTCCCCCAATTGTAAACCTTGCCCTGTTGCACGTACCTATCCCTCTCCATTACTAAAGTGAAAGTCACAGAATTGTGGTCACTATCTCCAAAATGCTCCCCCACTAACAAATCTATCACTTGCCCTGGTTCATTACCAAGTACTAAATCCAATATTGCCCCTCCTCTGGTCGGACAATCTACATACTGTGTTAGAAAAGCTTCCTGGACACACTGCACAAACACCACCCCATCCAAACTATTTGATCTAAAGAGTTTCCACTCAATATTTGGGAAGTTAAAGTTGCCCATGACTACTACCCTATGACTTCTGCACCTTTCCAAAATCTGTTTCCCAATCTGTTCCTCCACATCTCTGCTACTATTGGGGGGCCTATAGAAAACTCCTAACAAGGTGACTGCTCCTTTCCTATTTCTGACTTCAACCCATACTACCTCAATAGGGTGATACTCCTCGAACTGCCTTTCTGCAGCTGTTATACTATCTCTAATTAATAATGCCACCCCCCCCCCCCCACCTCTTTTACCACCCTCCCTAATCTTATTGAAACATCTATAACCAGGGACCTCCAACAACCATTTCTGCCCCTCTTCTATCCAAGTTTCCGTGATGGCCACCACATCGTAGTCCCAAGTACCGATCCATGCCTTAAGTTCACCCACCTTATTCCTGATGCTTCTTGCGTTGAAGTATACACACTTCAACCCATCTCCATGCCTGCAAGTACTCTCCTTTGTCAGTGTTCCCTTCCCCACTGCCTCATTACACGCTTTGGCGTCCTGAATATCGGCTACCTTAGTTGCTGGACTACAAATCCGGTTCCCATTCCCCTGCCAAATTAGTTTAAACCCTCCCGAAGAGTACTAGAAAACCTCCCTCCCAGGATATTGGTGCCCCTCTGGTTCAGATGCAACCCGTCCTGCTTGTACAGATCCCACCTTCCCCAGAATGCGCTCCAATTATCCAAATACCTGAAGCCCTCCCTCCTACACCATTCCTGCAGCCACGTGTTCAACTGCACTCTCTCTCTATTCCTAGCCTCGCTATCACGTGGCACCGGCAACAAACCAGAGATGACAACTCTGTCTGTCCTGGCTTTTAACTTCCAGCCTAACTCCCTAAACTTGTTTATTACCTCCACACCCCTTTTCCTACCTATGTCATTGGTACCAATGTGCACCACGACTTCTGGCTGCTCACCCTCCCCCTTAAGGATCCTGAAGACACGATCCGAGACATCCCTGGCCCTGGCACCCGGAAGGCAACATACCTTCCGGGAGTCTCGTTCGCGACCACAGAATCTCCTATCTATTCCCCTAACCATTGAATCTCCGACAACTATTGCTTTTCTATTCTCCCCCCTTCCCTTCTGAGCCCCAGAGCCAGACTCAGTGCCAGAGACCTGGCCGCTAGGGCCTTCCCCCGGTAGGTCATCCCCCCCAACAGCATCCAAAACGGTATACTTGTTTTGAAAGGGAACGGCCAAGAGGGATCCCTGCACTGTCTGCCTGTTTGTTTTTTTCCCCCTGACTGTAACCCAGCTATTCTTGTCCTGTACCTTGGGTGTGGTTCCTCCCTGTAACTCTTCTCAATCACCCCCTCTGCCTCCCGGATGATCCGAAGTTCATCCAGTTCCCTAACACGGTCTTTGAGGAGCTGAAGTTGGGTGCACTTCCCGCAGGTATAGTCAACGGGGACACCAGTGGTATCCCTCACCACCCACATCCTACAGGAAGAGCATGCAACTGGCCTAGCCTCCATCCCCTCTTACCTTACAGAATATAGCTGCCGTGTGGACTAACTAGATCTCCGCCCTCCGACTCTGCTCCCAGCCACTTTCTGTAAACTCCTGGCTACACTTTCTGTAAACTCCTGGCTCTCTTCGCACTCTTTGCGGAAATGTCGGAAACAAAATGAAAGGAGCACCTTACTCCCTCCTCACCTAACTCCCTTGGTCACCAAACTCTTACTATCGCACTCAAAAAGCACCAAATTCAGCACTCAGTGCAAACGATGTCTGGGGCAATCTGTGTAGGCGGTGGCCGAGCCCAGGACAGGGCAGCCCTATCGCAGGCAGCCATGTACCTGGGTCACCTGGACATTGCAGCAGCGTTGTCCAGAGTGTGGCCCAGTCACATCTCACAGCGGATTGTCATCATCCTCCGTCTCATGGACCAGATCCACTGTTACTGCCAACGCAGGGCCCACACACCATAGTGTGACTGGTAGGAATCACGGAGGAAGTTTGCAAGGGAAGGTGGGGGGGGAGAGAATGAGGGTGGTGGTGCAGGGAAGGTGTTCATGGGAGGGGGTGGGCAGCCATGGGGGAGGCGGGGGTGGGGGTGGGATGTCCATGCCGTTGGCCAGGCCCCCTAGCCATGAACCCGGAGACGATTAGAGCATTCTGTGCATGCCGGCCCAGGTGCACATATTGTGCGGCCTCTTGTGCCTGTCCAAGCCCCATGACCTACCCATCCTCGCCCACCCCCACGTCCTCCTTGTCGGACGAAGCCTGGCATTCATCCTCCTTCTCTAGCACGCCATCCCTCTGCTGTGCGATGTTGTAGAGTACACAGCAGGCCACCACGATGTGGGAGACTCTCCTAGCGCTATACTGGAGGACCCCTCCAGAGCGGCCCAGGCACCTTAACCACATCTTCAGGATGCCGAAGCACCGCTTGATCAGGCCCCTGGCCGCGGCATGGACATCGTTGTAGTGTGTCTCCGCGTCGGTCTGTGGCCTCCAGATAGGCATCATGAGCCACAACCCCTGTTGCCCAGGAGCCAACCCCTCACCCAGGGGTGCTCCTCGAAGAAGTCAGGAACTGTTGAATGTGCCAGAATGAAGGCATCATGCACACTGCTCGGGTATCGTGCATAATGTGCATCTCATGATCACACACCAGCTACACATTCATCGAGTGGAACCTCTTTCGATTTGTGAAGACCGGCTGGTGTCTGTAGGGGGACATCCCGTCCATCACCCCCTGGACATGGGACATCTCAGTGATGATGCTGAATCCCACTGCCCAGTCTTCTCGGTGGGCTTGGTCCACATTCAATTTGATGTATTGTGCCGATTCGGGCATATAGGGCCTCCGTGATGGTCCGGATGCACCTATGCACAAAGGTCTGTGAGATTCCAGACAGTTTCCCCCTCGGCACCTGGAAGTACCCCATGGCTTAAAGGTTCAGGGTGACTGTCACCTTGATGGCCACCGGGAGCGGGTATCTTCCCCCATACCCCGCGATGCCAGGTGCACCATGATCTGGCAGATATGTCATACTGCCCCCCTGCTCAGCTGGAGTCTTCGATGGCATGCCCAGTCCAGCAGGTCCTCCAATGACAGGTACTGCAGGTACACATGAGGTCTCATGCGGCGCCTCCTTTCCACCGCTTCCTCTTCAGCCTGATGGGAGGCCGGCTCTCTGTTCTCACCAGTTGCCTCCTGTTCCTCTGAGGCAGGCCCCACTACTGCAGGATCTTCCTCATACAGCTCCAGCACGTACGACTGCAGTGCATCCCCCAGGGCTGCGGTGACTAGGATGAAGGCCACCATTCCTGTTTGAATTCCGAAGTCCATTTTCTGTAGGGGGTGACAGTCAGACACGTTAGCATGAAGCATACCCCACCGTGCCCAACCAGGTACAAGGGCTACACAGTGGCCCCGGTCTGCACTGCAGACCCTGCCCCCGCATGTCCCCCTCCCAAGCCCACACCCACCTCTGGCCATTGCCCCCGGCACTGCACCCTACACGCCCCTGGACCCGTCGGTGCCTGGCACCGTGAGGGCACCTGGCCCTGGCGCCCATCCCTGTTGCCAGGGGTAACGGTAGCTGGGACTACCCATGCCAGCGGCCCCCTTCCTGCACCCTCCTGTAGGGCCTACTGTCAGCTTGCCCTTGTGTGGACCGTGTGCTGCCCCGCTGGCGGGAAGTGCCCTGTTGGGGCGGGTGGGGTGCAGGGTATGGGGTGGTAGGTGAAGGGTGGGGGCTGGGGTGCGGGGATAGTGGGGTGGGGGTACCCATATGGCCGATATCAGTCTGCACAACCATGGGCCAATGACTGCCTTGCAGGCCGTGGCAATGGTCCATGCCGAGATGGCCCAGTTCTGGGGGGGTGGGGGGGGGGAACACCCTGACCCTACGGCACACTCCCTGGTCACCCCCCCGTTGCCCCCCAACCATGGGTCTGGCCGAAGTCCCCCAACCCTAGCCAATTCTGCCAGCGGCTGGACCGGCAGCCCACAGTCGTGTCTCTGTGAGACCAACCTCCTATCTTGCCCTCATCAGCCTGTTGCCCAATTTTTGAAACCACAAGTGAAACTCGCCTTCAGTAATTCCACCCGGCAGAAGCGGAGCATCGAGGAGGCCCCGGAGAATACGGGGTCAGGCCCGCTAATGATATTTGAGCGGCGCTTATTGCGCAGGCAGAGTAGAATGCATTGACGCCGCTGTCGAGGCACTGGAGCATGGCAATCTGCGCCGCCGCCCACCACGATTTTGGCTTCACAACCGATTCTCCACCAATTGCCTTTCCCGATTTCGGCGTCGGCCCATGGAGAATCACACCCATATTTTTTCCAAACAAGAGCAAATTGGTGGCTGATGACTTTTAATACTTCCTCTTCTGTCTGCAAGTGAAAACCTGAGCCTCTGAATGCTTACCTGTTTCAGTCTCACTCTGACCTTATTGTCCTTGGTTTTTGAAACAATTCATATTAAACTGAATGCAAGCTCAAGAAACAGAACCTCATTTTTCTTCTATGTACTTCCATGATCACTATATGGCCTGTGGGTTGCCACCTGACTACTGACATGTCCCTTGGTCACAGGATCCTTTTCTGCTGTCAGTATTTTCATACTTCCCTGCCCCTTTGCTATTCAAATTCTGGAGTAACTCTTTATGCATACTCTGGACACACTTCTTGTTTCTTGAATATCTTTCATTATCGCCTGCTTTGTCCGTCTAACAAATACGGAGGGGGGGGGGGATTGCAGAAGGAGGACTGTGCAAGAGTGGGGGGTGCCGTGGGGGTGCACGATAGCATATACAAGAGCAAGGAGGTGAATGAGGATGATGAACAATGGAAGGCAAAGGGAAGACCGAGGGGAGGAAAGCTGGATAAGACTGCATGAAAAGCTCACAAACAAGTGGGGCAAAGCGATACCACAGTGTTTACTGGAAGGGGATGCATGTAGACTCCGGTTGGGGTGGGCAGAGGCCCAAGTGGGGCATGGGCATCTTGCAGGTGTTGGGCTTGAGGGAAGGGTGGTTGAATCGAGGAACGGTCTTCTTCTTGAAGGTGCTAGACCTTTTCCTCTGGGTTGCTAACATCCTGCACGGTCTGGTGGAGACAGGTTGGATGGAGAGAGTGACGCAAATGGGAAGTGGTATTTAAATCTGGTGCCGGCACCTTTGAGCCAACCACCTGATGGCAGGAAAACATATCAGCCCCACCAGGAGAGTTGGAGGGAACTCACTTGTGCATAATTAATGAGGTTCCAAGCACAGAACCTGGCATGGGACCTCACAATTCTGGTCAGCGGGAAAGGTGCCACCGGAGCTAGCCGCCACCACATCTAGTCTCAAAATGGGAGATTTTCACCAGTTCTTCCATCATTGGCAGCCTTCGTAATAAAGTAGGTAAAGAGTTTAATATCAAAGCTGTGATGTTAGGATCACTGGAATATGTGAAATGTTTTCTTCATTTGAGTCAGTTAATATATTTAATTGTGATAATAATCAATTTATAAGGAGGCATTGAATTCATAGATATCATAGAATTTACAGTGCAGAGGGAGGCCATTCGGCCCATCGTGTCTGCACTGGCCCTTGGAAACAGCACCCTACCCAAGCCCACACCTCCACCCTATCCCCGTAACCCAGTAACCCCACCCAACCCTTTTGGAAACTAAGGGCAATTTAGCATGGCCAATCCACCTAACCCGCAAATCTTTGGACTGTGGGAGGAAACCGGAGCACCCGGCGGAAACCCACGCAGACACGGGGAGAACGTGAAAACTCTGCACAGATAGTGACCCAAGCTGGGAATCGTCCCAGTGTAGTCAAACAGAAATGAACAAAGGTTTTTAGTGAGGCAAAACTGATAAAAAACTAAATTGTAAAACAAAGGAATCATCTAAAATTAAATATTATCAGCAATGTCCAGTACAGGTTCTTGCCCCTGTGGTGCCCACTGGTGGACACTATGTGCTTTGTCTTCAGTGACGCCTAGGTGTGGACAAAACAGCGGAAAACCCACAGTTCAGGTTCAATTTGGACCTATGAATGGACACCTTGACCATGCCCAGATGCAGACCGTAGAGGAGGTCCCCCAACTTGTCTTTTAAAAAAAATTAATTTACAGGATATGGGCTTGCTGGTTAGGCCAGCATTTATTGCCCATCTCAAGTTGCCCTTCAGAAGGTGGTGGTGAGTTGCCTACTTGAACCGCTGCAGTCCTTGAGATGTAGGTCCACTCACTGTGCAGTTAGGGACGGAGTTCCAGGATGTTGCCCCGGTGGCAATGAAGGAACGGTGATATATTTCCAAGTCTGGTGGTGAGTGAATTGGAGGGGAGCTTCCAGGTGGTGTGATTCCTAGGTATCTGCTACTCATGTCCTTATAGATGTAGTGGTTGTGGGTTTGGAAGGTGCTGTCTAAGGAACCTTGGTGAGTTGTTGCAGTCCATCTTGTAGATGGTACACACAGCTGCCACTGTTCGTCGGTGGTGGAGGGTTTGAATGGGGGAGCAATCAAGCAGTGGCTGCTTTGTCCTGGATGCTGTCAACCTTCTTGAGCATTGTAAGAGCTGCACTCATCCAGGCAAATGGAGAGTATTCCATTACACTCCTGACTTGTAGATGGTGGATAGGCTTTGGGGAGGGGGTGGGGGGGGGGGGGGGGGGGGGGGGGGTCGGTCTGGAGGTGAGTTATTCGCCATAGGATTCATAGCCTTTAACCTGTCCTAGCAGCCTAAGTATTAATATGGCTCGTCCAGTTCAGTTTCTGATCAATGGTAACCCCAAGGATGGAGTTTGTGGGCGAGTCAACGATGCTAATGCCATTGAATATCAGGCAGCAATGGTTAGATCCTCTCTTGTAGGAGATGGCCATTGCCTGGCACTTGTGTGGTACAAATGTAACTTGCCACTTGTCAGCCCAAGCCTGGATTTGGTCCAGGTCTTGTTGTATTTGGACGTGGGCTGCTTCGTTATCTGAGGACTCGCGAAATGGTGCTGAACATTGTGCAGTCATCCCAAACATCCCCACTTCAAACCTTGTAATAATCTTTATTATTGTCACAAGTAGGCTTACATTAACACTGCAATGATGTTACTGTGAAAATCCCCTAGTCGCCACACTCTGGCGTCTGTTCAGAATTCAGAATGCCCAATTCACCTAACAGCACGTTTTTCAGGACTTGTGGGTGGAAACCGGAGGAAACCCACGCAGCCACGGAGAGAATGTGCAGACTCCACAGACAGTGACCCAAGCTGGGAATCGAACCCGGGTCCCTGGCGCTGTGAAGCAACAGTGCTAACCACTGTGCCGCCCATGGAAGGAAGGTCATTAATGAAGCAGCTGAAGAAGGTTGAGCCTCGGACAGTACCCTGAGGAACTTCTGCAGTGATGTCCTGAAGCTGAGATTATTGACCCCCAACCGCCACAAACATCTTCCTTTGTGCCAGGTATGATTCCAACCAGCGGAAAGTTTCCCCCAATGCCCATTGACTAGTTTAGCTAGGACTCCTTGATGACATACTCGGTCAAATGCTGCCTTGATGTCAAGGGCAGTCACCCTCACCTCACCTCTGGCACTCAGCTCTTTTGTCCATGTTTGAACCAAGGCTGTGATGAGGTCAGCAGATGAGTGACCCTGGCGGACCTCAAAATGAGTGTCTGTGAACAGGTTATTGCGGAATTATTGCAGGTTATTACTGTATACCTCAACACCGGTGATCAATGATCAGAAGCATGGGGTTGAAGTTGAGCCAGATGTTGAGGAAAAACCCATTCAAATAGTGGAAGGTTCTCTCAGAGGTTGTTTTCTGGGTTCAATAATCCCTTCAGTACAGAACTGAGGTAATGATGGAGGTGATCACTTTTGGATGAAAAGAGAAACGAGGGGCGCGATTCAACAGTCACGCTGCACCTGAAAAGCAGCACGCTGCAGCACAACGTGACCATTAGAAGCAGGGAGTCCCCGCTCCCGGATCGACCTGCCTCATGAGATCTAACACGAGCTCGCGAGACGTTGCGATGTAAATCCCACCCATTGTGGGCGGAATCACTTTTTGGCAAACCTGCTTATTAGAGCAAGTAAGCTAGTCTCATGTAATATGTAGTTTCCAGAGCACCCGAGGCGTTGGGATATATTTCCTTAGCCCCGGGGTCCTCGGACGAGCGCCATTCAGTACTGGCCTCCACAAACGGGGACCAAATGGAATGGCACTCGTGGGGGTCTCCCAGGGGATCAGAGGCCCCCATGGGCATGCCCTTTGGGCAGCATGGTATCCTGGCACTGCTGGTGCCACCTGGACACCCTGGAAGTACCACCTAGATGCCAACATGGCACTGCCAGGGTGTCATTGCCAGAGTACCAGGTTGGCAGTGCCAAGCTGGCATTTTTGCATGGTGACAATCAGGCCAGGGTGCCCGGGGACCCTCTCACAGTGAGTTGGGTCTTGTGGGGGGGGGTCACAGATCGCGTCAGGGGCTCCAGAGATCGGGACACTATTTAAAAATGAGGCCTGATCTCTTGTGAGCGGAGCTCCTCAGTGCAGAAAATGGGGCCTTGGCCACACGTTCCCCACTGAGGCGCCCTATCTAACCTGAGTGCCGTTCGATAGCGTTGTGTTTCTCGGCACTGCGTGAGCTAGGAAACATGCGGCTAAACGCGCTAGCTTTGGGACTTTGTCCCTATGTAGTTAAATCGCGCCCTAAAGTATTTGCCTTCTCAGGTGAGTGTAAAAGATATTAATTGTATAAGGTTAAAGCTGTATACATGGAGGTCATTCATTCTTAATGAAAACCTTTAGCACATGTGAAGAGAGACTTCTAGGTGTTGGTGAGGGAGGAGGCAGACATTTATAATGCTCCGCTCTGTAAATAAATCCAGTATTAAGTAAAAGAACGACATCCGGTTTCCTCAAATTAACATGGTGCCTAAAGGCGAAGATTAGCAACTAAGATTTTTTTTGAGTCAGAAGATTATAATCGGGAGTTGCTTTCAACCATTCTTCACAAAAGTTCACCGAATTCGAACCTTATGACCAGTGAAAGAATTGTGAATATGAGGCCTTGGGTTACGTCCTTACTGAAGAGAAAACAAGATGTGATGTTGGCATAGTCACTTCTTCGCAAAGTATAACCAAAAACTAAGTATTTTGTAAGATGGATGCCTGGCAGTTGGATACTGATGAATGTTTGGATCTTCTATTAAGCTTCATAGATGAAATTTACAAGAGAGTTGGTCTATTATTAGGTGCAGATGAGGCATGGTCAGTCTTTGCTTGATTTTGAAAGACTGCAAAAAGATTGCAGAAATTCAATTTGGGGGTTCCTGATTGAGTGCTCTCATTTAAATCGCTGAATTGTGCCAAGATGTCGCAAATGGATAGGCTCCTGGTCTTATCTGGCATTCAGTTCTCAGAAAAAGACATCCATTTGGATCAAATGTCCGTACTTGTAAAAAAAATTATAGCGGGGCAATTCTTTCAAGCAGTCTTGACAGTTCAAAGGGGCATTCCTTGGTGTCACAAAGGACGGAGGACTTGATGACTGCAAAATTTTTATATCATTCAGGTATGGGGCACAGGCTCAGAATAACAAAAGAATTACAGATAGAAGGAATGAGGATGAAAGGATTTTTAGCAGATCTGGATATCATCGCAGACAACAGGTTGGAGTAGCAATAATAGACAAATTAATCCCAGGAATTCCTGGAAAACAGTTAACAGGTGCTTTAGGTTTGATTCAAAATATCACTATGTAATGAACTGCCCAAAGCAAAACAGCAGTGTTTTTTGGAGCAATGTATGACTCAGAGAATTCAGAGGTTGAAGATGATGACAATAATAAGTCTGACGGAATTCTATTAGTCACAAGAAGCTTTAGTTGGTAATAAGTGGTAATAAGTCCTGGGTTCATTTAATTGTGCTGGTTGCACCTCAACAAAGTGTGGAACTGACTGGTTAAAATGTAATTCAGATTCAAGAACAAAGAACAAAGAACAAAGAAATGTACAGCACAGGAACAGGCCCTTCGGCCCTCCAAGCCCGTGCCGACCATACTGCCCGACTAAACTACAATCTTCTACACTTCCTGGGTCCGTATCCTTCTATTCCCATCCTATTCATATATTTGTCAAGATGCCCCTTAAATGTCCCTATCGTCCCTGCCTCCACTACCTCCTCCGGTAGTGAGTTCCAGGCACCCACTACCCTCTGCGTAAAAAACTTGCCTCGTACATCTACTCTAAACTTTGCCCCTCTCACCTTAAACCTATGCCCCCTAGTAATTGACCCCTCTACCCTGGGGATAAGCCTCTGACTATCCACTCTGTCTATGCCCCTCATAATTTTGTATACCTCTATCAGGTCGCCCCTCAACCTCCTTCGTTCCAGTGAGAACAAACCGAGTTTATTCAATCGCTCCTCATAGCTTATGCCCTCCATACCAGGCAACATTCTGGTAAATCTCTTCTGCACCCTCTCTAAAGCCTCCACATCCTTCTGGTAGTGTGGCGACCAGAATTGAACACTATACTCCAAGTGTGGCCTAACTAAGGTTCTATACAGCTGCAACATGACTTGCCAATTCTTATACTCAATGCCCCGGCCAATGAAGGCAAGCATGCCGTATGCCTTCTTGACTACCTTCTCCACCTGTGTTGCCCCTTTCAATGACCTGTGGACCTGTACTCCTAGATCTCTTTGACTTTCAATACTCTTGAGGGTTCTACCATTCACTGTATATTCCCTACCTGCATTAGCCCTTCCAAAATGCATTACCTCACATTTGTCCAGGTTAAACTCCATCTGCCATCTCTCCGCCCAAGTCTCCAGACAATCTAAATCCTGCTGTATCCTCAGACAGTCCTCATCGCTATCCGCAATTCCACCAACCTTTGTGTCGTCTGCAAACTTACTAATCAGACCAGTTACATTTTCCTCCAAATCATTTATATATACTACAAAGAGCAAAGGTCCCAGCACTGATCCCTGTGGAACACCACTGGTCACAGCCCTCCAATTAGAAAAGCATCCCTCCATTGCTACCCTCTGCCTTCTATGGCCTAGCCAGTTCTGTATCCACCTTGCCAGTTCACCCCTGATCCCGTGTGACTTCACCTTTTGTACTAGTCTACCATGAGGGACCTTGTCAAAGGCCTTACTGAAGTCCATATAGACAACATCTACTGCCCTACCTGCATCAATCATCTTAGTGACCTCCTCGAAAAACTCTATCAAGTTAGTGAGACACGACCTCCCCTTCACAAAACCGTGCTGCCTCTCACTAATACGTCCATTTGCTTCCAAATGGGAGTAGATCCTGTCTCGAAGAATTCTCTCCAGTAATTTCCCTACCACTGAAGTAAGGCTCACCGGCCTGTAGTTCCCGGGATTATCCCTGCCACCCTTCTTAAACAGAGGAACAACTTTGGCTATTCTCCAGTCCTCCGGGACATCCCCTGAAGACAGCGAGGATCCAAAGATTTCTGTCAAGGCCTCAGCAATTTCCTCTCCAGCCTCCTTCAGTATTCTGGGGTAGATCCCATCCGGCCCTGGGGACTTATCTACCTTAATATTTTTTAAGACACCCAACACCTCGTCTTTTTGGATCACAATGTGACCCAGGCAATCTACACCCCCTTCTCCAGACTCAACATCTACCAATTCCTTCTCTTTGGTGAATACTGATGCAAAGTATTCATTTAGTACCTCGCCCATTTCCTCTGGCTCCACACATAGATTCCCTTGCCTATCCTTCAGTGGGCCAACCCTTTCCCTGGCTACCCTCTTGCTTTTTATGTAAGTGTAAAAAGCCTTGGGATTTTCCTTAACCCTATTTGCCAATGACTTTTCATGACCCCTTCTAGCCCTCCTGACTCCCTGCTTAAGTTCCTTCCTACTTTCCTTATATGCCACACAGGCTTCGTCTGTTCCCAGCTTTTTAGCCCTGACAAATGCCTCCTTTTTCTTTTTGACGAGGCCTACAATATCATTAGTCATCCAAGGTTCCCGAAAATTGCCGTATTTGTCTTTCTTCCTCACAGGAACATGCCTGTCCTGTATTCCTATCAACTGACACTTGAAAGCCTCCCACATGTCAGATGTTGATTTGCCCTCAAACATCCGCCCCCAATCTATGCTCTTCAGTTCCCGCCTAATATTGTTATAATTAGCCTTCCCCCAATTTAGCACATTCATCCTCGGACCACTCTTATCCTTGTCCACCAGTACTTTAAAACTTACTGAATTGTGGTCACTGTTACCGAAATGCTCCCCTCCTGAAACATCTACCACCTGGCCGGGCTCATTCCCCAATACCAGGTCCAGTACCGCCTCTTCCCTAGAATGGTTTCATGGTCATCAGTCGACTTTCATTCCAGATTTTTATTGAATTCAAATTTTGCCATTTGCTGTGGTTGGATTTGAACCCAGATCCCCAGAGCATTGCCTTGGGTCTCTGAATTACTAGTCTAGTGACAATACCACTACGCCACCACCTCTCATTCACTCAGTAGTAAGGATCGAAGTAAGGTCAGGGGTATGAAGCTTCTACTTGTTTCAGGTTCAGGGTTGACAACACATTGACGTAATTAATAAGAAGAATGATTCCATGCAGAATTGCTGAAGTAAGCCACTTCACTGGTCCTGGTGTAGTCTCCAGTGGGACTGATCAAGTCTTCTCTGAAAATGCACAAATGAAACTGGACACGGAATATGATACAGCAATTGTTTTGGGAAAGTCAGTGGGTTTGCAATTTATTGCATCCCCTTAACAGATGTCGTTGATGATGAGCATACAAGGTTCATAGAGGAGATTAGTGCAAAATGTGATATATGTCAAAAATAACGGAGAATGCCATCATGTCCCATTCTAAGTCTTCCATTGGTACGTGACATGAATGAAGTAGTTGCCATGGATTTAAAGGTGTGGGACAAAGACTTAAACATTTTAATTTTATACTTTATAGATATAGCAACAAGATTCAATCATAATACATGGTATGGACAGAAGGGTGACTATAGATTAAATAATGGAGAAATGGATAGGGACTGAACTTGAAGCACTGGCTAAAAGACTGACTGGTGGGGGGGGGGGGGGGAAGAAAGGGAGCAAGAGAGGAAGAAAGAGATGAACCATAAGATCTCAGCCAATCAACCAAACTACAAGGTAATAACTGCAGTATGGTCCTTATTAATTGGTCTATGGAAGGAATTGCAAATTACCTTCTGTATTATGTGATAGTCCTCCTGCCCTAAAAGAGGCTACAATTAGGTCATTTTTTTATGCACACTTGAATGCAGGGCAAAGGATATTCATCAAGTGTGAATTCCCAGAGAAAAATCGGAAAGCTCGAAGACATTGTATATGACCACCCAATATAAACTTTAATTTTGGGGATTTAGTATACCATAAAAAAGAGGGTCATAAAGAGTGGAAAGGTCTGGGTAAGATGATAGGGTGCAATGGGAGATAGTCGTTCTTTAACATGGGAATCAAACTACTAAGGGCAATTAATAATGGTTAATTGGCATTGATTGCAAACATTCAGAATTTGAAGAGTTGAGGCACCCTCTACCTCACATTCTGATGTGTTTGGCAGTTACTAGGGACCAAATATCACAGGCCTGGCAGTGATAGGCAGAATGATATTGACATATAGAATAGGGCTGTAGTATCCAAAGGACAACTGCCTAAAGCTGATACTAGGATGATATGCATACCAGAATGGTCTAATGAACGGAAGGATTCAACTATTGTAGGGAGAACAGGGAAAGCTATCAAGTTCAAATATTGGTTCCACATCCAAGATGATGGAAAATATAAGATCGATAGGCTGGCAGATGGAGGTGAAAGAGTGGGAAGCAAGAAAGTTCCCATAATAGTACAAGTTCTCATCATGGATCTGGGAGTGATTCTTGTGCTTGAAAATGTACCAGCAATTGAACATGATCATGGGAGGGAGAGATAATTTAGCAGTAGTCCAGCAAGACATTGAAGTGCACATAGAAGCCATAGCTTGACTAGATTATGCAATTGACCAAGGACTACAGAGAAATCTCAGAATGCTACCAGAAATACCCTTATGACCATTACATTTGTGTTAATTTTTTTTTGCTACCAGCAAATGAGCTGGATAGGATGTTTCCCCTGGCTAGTTCTCGAACCAGAGGGCACAGTATCAGAATAAGAGGTAGGCCACTTTGAACTGAGTCGAGGAAGAATTTCTTCAATAAGAGGGTGGTGAAACTTTAGAATTTTCAACCCCAGAGCTGTGGAAGTTCAATCATTGAGCATCTTCAAGACAGAAATGGATAGATTTCTAGAAACTAATAACATCAAGGGATATGGGGATTGTGAAGGGAAGTGGCATTGAGGTAGATGATCAACCATGATCTAATTGAATGGTGGAGAAGGCTCAAAGGGCCAAATGAGCTATGTTGCTAACAAATTAGAAGACTAAGAGAGGCAAAAGAAAAAGAGTTGGATAGTTGGAAGGAATTTGGTGTTTACTATGAAGAGCCAGAAAGAGCTCGGCCAGCCTTGTGGAAAATGCTCTCCCAGATGGGAATTGTAAGACTACAGTAAGACTAGGGATTTTGAAGAACAATTTGGAGATCAAGATGTCTTTATGACATTTGGTAATGATTTGCAATGGGGACGTTCAGTGGAATTTGAGGAATTAGGTATAAATAAGATTATGGGTGAATTTAAATTGGAAATCAGGAGTAGAGGGTCTTTAAATATTAGACATTAAGTAGAATAGGCCTGGAGTAATAGAACATAGAACATAGAACAATACAGCGCAGTACAGGCCCTTCGGCCCACGATGTTGCACCGAAACAAAAGCCATCTAACCTACACTATGCCATTATCATCCATATGTTTATCCAATAAACTTTTAAATGCCCTCAATGTTGGCGAGTTCACTACTGTAGCAGGTAGGGCATTCCACGGCCTCACTACTCTTTGCGTAAAGAACCTACCTCTGACCTCTGTCCTATATCTATTACCCCTCAGTTTAAAGTTATGTCCCCTCGTGCCAGCCATATCCATCCGGGGGAGAAGGCTCTCACTGTCCACCCTATCCAACCCCCTGATCATTTTGTATGCCTCTATTAAGTCTCCTCTTAACCTTCTTCTCTCCAATGAAAACAACCTCAAGTCCGTCAGCCTTTCCTCATAAGATTTTCCCTCCATACCAGGCAACATCCTGGTAAATCTCCTCTGCACCCGCTCCAAAGCCTCCACGTCCTTCCTATAATGCGGTGACCAGAACTGTACGCAATACTCCAAATGCGGCCGGACCATGTTGAATCTTAACCAGAAAATGTCACACATATACTGATAAATCATGCTAGGCTGTCACAAAACGTTGGTGTTACAGCTAAAGAAGAAACAGAGCAGTTAAAAAGCTTGATTGGACCATTGAATCAGTTATGCACTCAGACAAAGCCAAGTACTATGATGAAACATGCTACAATCCAATCTGTTTAAGGCCAAATAAGACATTTCAAAATTAAATATGGAGAAACAAGAACTTCCTTTTTTAGCTGAATGACATTTTTAGTGACAATTCTTATGCTGATCTTCTGGATAGGTACTTGCGTTCAGCTGGTTTTATAATGTTCTTGGTGGGTAAAAATGGAAAATGTTGCCCCTTGGCCTGGGAAGCTAAGAAAATGAAAAGGATGGTTAAAAGTATTTCTGCTGCAGAAACACTGGCTCTTGTAGAAACAATAGATATTGGTTTTTACTTGTCAAATATTTTATGGGAAATTCTATACAAGGGGTTCAGAGTAGGTGACACGGTGGCACCGTGGTTAGTACTGCTGCCTCACAGCTCCAGGGTTCAATTCCAGCCTTGGGTGACTGTGCGAGGTCTGCACGTTCTCCCCGTGTCTGTGTGGGTTTCCTCTGGGTGCTCTGGTTTCCTCCCACAGTCCAAAGATGTGCAGGTTAGGTGTATTGGCCATGCTAAATTGCCCCTTTGTGTCCAAAAGATTAGGCGGGGTTACTGGGATAGGGTGGACTTAAGTAGGGTGCTCTTTCCAAGGGCCGGTGCCGACTCGATGGGCCAAATGGCCTCCTTGTGCACTGGAAATTCTATGATTCTATGAATAGTTTGCCGATTGAATGTTAAGTAGATCATTGTTCCCTATGGGATAATATACATTCGAGAAAATGTGTGACTGATAAAAGGTGGAGAATGGACTTGCTAGTATAAAAGAAATCTCCAAGATCAAATGGGTTGATGCAATTCATCAACTGTTGGGATTGCTTTGCAAAATGCTTGCACAAAGGGAGTATTGGAGTGCATAGAAGAGGACATTCTGTGGAATTAGATATAAGATTAAGGGTGAATTGGAAGTCCAGTGTAACAATGTGGTGTACAGAATATGGAAAATGATTTTCTTCAATTTGTTTTCAAATATTGTTTGTGTTATAGTGCATCTGTTTAAAGAGGTGAATCTGTTAATCGCATGCTAATTGCATTTAAGTTAAGGATATACAGGTGGAGGGTACTGAACAATTAAATACCATGAGCATGTATAAAGATAGACTTCTGGGACGCTAGGTGTTATTAGGCAGGAGGCAAACATTTGTAATGCTGCAGCCTGTAAATAAATCTGATACTAAGTAAAAGATTGGCATCTGATTTCCTACGTCGCCAACTGGCTTCAAAATGAATTAATTAATGATCCTTAGCACTATTTGCCAAAGAACAGGGGGAGTTCTTCTGGTATTTTGGCAATTATTTATTCCTCAGCCAACACCTAAAATAGATTGATCTGGTCATTTGTTTCCAGGAATCTGCTGTGTGCAAACAGGATGCTTCATTTCCTGTATTACAGGTGTTTGCACTTTAAAGGTATTTTTATTGGTTTTGAAGTTCATTGTGGTATCTTGTGATCATGTAAGACACTGTATAATCAAAGTTTTTATTTTTCATATTTATTCAGTAAATGTGTTATATTATATCAAAGCAGGGTTAATCATCATGTATAAACTGCAAGTATAAATATCGAACACTTTACTAATACTGGACTGGTCGTATAAGAATATTCTACTGCTATTATCCAACTACACTAAAAAGTATTTTTCCTATTTGTTTTTTGGGACCCAAATTACAATTATTATGCAGGCCATATTTATAACTCATCCAAAATAAATTGGTCAATTTATTCAAGAGCATGATTTTGTTTTCTAATTGGCTTGAAATATTGCCTTCTTACCACTCTCCTTGAAGTTAAGTCTTTGCTCCTACAATACGATTGGTATCAATACTTCTAGGCATTAGGTGTGATGAAGTAACCCTTCATAAAAGAAGTGGAATGTATCAATTTTTGTAAATACTTTTCCTGGATTAGTGAATACTTTTCCAGATTCACAATCTTCACACTTTTATGACTGCATAAACTTTTATTGTACTTTGTTATTTCCACACTTTATAAAAGAGGGTGAGTTGTTTTGAAGTGCATTGCGAAGCAGTAACAAATGAGAGCTTTTATTGAAATAAATTATAAGGTTGAAGCTGAAGAGATTGATATGAGCATCACTGATGCTGTGCTACCTTTGATTCAGTAACTAAGGCTGGAGTGATTAAACAGAATAATCTCCAGCTGCATATAGGTTGCAGCACTTAAAGGAAGAAATACGGGAAGATTTAAGAACACAATCACTGAAGGGCTTGACCACACAGTGGAAAATTATTGGCTCCCAACTATGCACACAGCCAACAGGTGTGGCTTCCTGTTGGAATTGCTTTTTTAGTGATGGAATCAATCCACGGATTTTTTTTCTCTTTATGCTGTTCTATGAAACTGTCAACATGATACTTCAGTTCAACTGCATATAGCATTCTTTCCATTACTGTGTATGTAAACCACTATGGTGCTGATGCCCTTTATCAGTCTGACAGAAATAATTATTTTGTAGTAATGTATTAATTTGACTTGGCTCTTCTTTCACAGATTGTAACCGCTTACAATCCCAAATTTATAGACTGGTATGGTCCTTGATTGATAAACAGCTTTCAGGATTTAACAACCTTACTTTACAGCAACTAAATACCTTGTAAATGTGTTTTTGTTTTTCAAAATGTTCTTGGGGATTTGGTTTCAACTGAGACCATAAATTAAATATTGCAATAAAAGTCAGGTTATGTTGAGAATAATAATAAAAAAGGCAAATCTCTAATACCATGTTTATGTCCTATACCAAGTACCTTTGCTTCGAAGGTAGATGTGAAGAATTCCAAGGAAGTGACAAAACATGGCTCCCCGTTAGGAAAACCATATGCAAACATTGTTTGACCTAGTAGCTATAGCAGATTAAAAACTGATAATGATTATAAAATGTAATAAGATATTCCACCTGTGCAACCAAAAGCCTGATAACTGCTCTTCAGGTAGTTATTTGAAACAAAATTCTATATTTATTTGATGGCTTGGAATTATGTAATTTGCGAACCAGAAGCTTAAGCATTATGGAAAATCTCAACAATTAGATTTAATATGTAGTGAAAATGTATTTTGGCCTTTCGTTATCTAACAATGTTACTTCTAATAATATCTGCCCAGATTAAATGAAAAATGCATATTTTAGGTTAATAATTTTCCCAAGACGTGATTTTTTAAAAAGCAGCCATAAATGTGGCATTTTTTAAACAATGTTTAATGTTAATATTGAGCTCAATGAAATCCTTTTAATGGTCAAACATTCTAAAATAAAGTAATCCCAATATCACAGTTCCTACATTTTGAAACTGGTTTAAAAGAATACACTTCAGTGATATAATAGGTTGGGATAAAATATTAACTTCAGATCCCTTTTGAAATAAGAATTGTGATATATCTTTTTTTTTAAACTATGAACAGTTAATCAATAACCTGTTTGAATATGACTTTTGAGAATTTGATCTGTAGATGATACTTTTTTTTAACAATTGATGTGGATGTTACTCAAAAGTATTCACCAAATGCGCACCCCTCAAAATGCACATTCACGGTTATAATACTAAGTAATTTGCAGTTCAGTAATTAGCAATGGACAATCTTAAAACTACACAATTTAAATGCATAAAGGCATCTCTGGTGTGCCCAACTACTTAAAGATGAAGGATCGTGAAGCTTGAGGAAGTACTATTTAATTACCAACTTCCAAAAATAGGATCCAAGAACTGAGGAGTAAACCAAAAATTTGGTTCCCAAAATCTAGTCACAAGTCTGGAATAATCTGCTACTCCCTTAGGAAATAAATAAGGATTAGAATGCTGATTCTGTATGGAATATGCAAAAATATATCCACAGATTTAGCGAGTTAATAATGGTCTGCTACTTTTAGAAAAGCATCACGAAACAGCTGGTGTGCGACCTTGACAAATGCATACATTTATCTTCATAAAACTCTAATGGTTCTTGGAATGAAATTAAATACAGATTGTTAAAAAATTGCATTTTAGTAATGTGCTTATATTATAGATTTGAGATCCTGAGGCTGTTCCTGTAGATTTTCTGTTAAAACAAGAGGCTTTGAGATAATAAAGCCACTTATCATCTATTTTTTTTACATTTCATCCTCACTATTAACATTAATTTTGAAAAAAAATGTATAATCTGCAAACCCAATTCGATAAGTGACATTTGAATATATTTTGGATACCATCAATTTAGAAATAAATTGTGTCACGATTGTCGAGTGCAGGTCTTCATGGCATCAAAAGATACACTTGATTATAAAAGGTTTACGGGGGGGCGGGGACGCGCGCGAGAGAGAGAGAGCAAAGAAAGAGGGCCGGATTGTTGTTTTATGGTTGGGGTGTGTGAAGATTGTTTTGGGGGTGGAAATGTTTCTTGTACCATGTTTATGTTATTATTATAAAAACTTGCAAATACCCTAATAAAAATATTTTAAAAAATAAATAAAAGGTTTACCTCCAACAATTCTAATTGTATATATCAGATGGAAATCAGAATCAGAGAAACATGCAGATGTCAGCATTTATCAAAACAAGAAATACGCAAGGCTGCCAATACATAGTGTATTTGAGATTCAACCACATTTGGCTGCCTGCACTTAAAATCAGGATTGTGTCTAACTTTTTATATTTTTTCCAAATAAATACTTGCCATCTTTTAAAGTTCTATATTGATCTTCAAATTCTAGTGGAAACATTGATTCATATTTACATATATTGAAATCTATTATTGTTAAAATGTATCCTTAAGTACCCAAAAGAACTAACTAACTGTGTTGGTATTGCACAGATCCAGAAATATAAATACATCTTGGTGTACAATAATTGTTTTTATAAAATCAAAAATTATGTTTTTTCAATTGTTTGGATAAACTATTGAAGGGTTGGCCTGAAGTCAGGTAGACCAATGGGAAAATGTGTGCTTTTGTTTCATTTTAGATCTGGGAAGTCTTATTTAATGTGTGGCATTAAGGCAAGGTGTTAAAATATTTTTTGAAAAACAATGTGACATTATAATCAAAGAGGGTTTCCGTTCATCTGTTCTGATTTCAAAGAGCAGATAAGCATATGAAAACTGAGCTTAGTAAACCACACAACATTCTCCCGCAGAGGACACAATTTAATACCAAGATGTACAATGTATTGCGATAGTGTGTGCCTATTTCTTTTTATAAAACAGCACACAAACTTCTGTAAAGGCAGACTCAGATTAATTTTTGTACAAAAAGTTGGAAGTTTTATTTCAATGAAATTAAAAATATTGAATATATAAACTTTTCTATTGCTCTATAAATATAAAGGATTCTGTAATGGTGAACAAGAATAAATGAATACCAAGTTCAGACAATTTTTGCTCGTCGGGGACTTGAAGCCAAGAATGAATTTGAATCATGAGTACAGGCCTGTATGGTGTTATGGCTACAGACTCCTATTAATTATTTGATAACAATCATGCAAATTATCTTAAAATACAGTACAATAAAAATGCCTGTATGTGTAGTTATGGTGCTTTTAAAATGTTTGTACTAAAACGCTTGTAATATCGCACAATGAAAAAGAAAAAAAGGCATTTGCCATTTTGAGACAGAAATGTCCCACACTTCAATCAATGGATTAAATGTGCTGGGTATGGTACCACAGATTATTTCTACAGGTAATTTGTTTTCTGGACCACGCACTTGGAATAGAATGGGTTCAGGAATGGTTTCTCTTTAGCGCAAATAAAACATTGATTTTTATTATGCTCTACCCCATAGCACTGCCTCTGGGTCCTAACCTTACCCTCAGCTCAACCTTTATCCGGTTCACATGATTCTGAAGTTCATCATTCCCCCTGTTCTCATTAAAAAAAACAAAAAAGGCCAGCAAGAGTATGAATTTTGCTTATTCAGCTGTTCAATGCCAATATAAACATCACCACTTGTTTTTTTAGGCTTTTAAACAATTCCTTTACACGACCCAACAGAAAAGCAGTATTTTCTGTCTCTCCATCAAAAATGTTAAAGCAAATTCAAGTCAAAAACAATCTATAACAAAGATGCATTGAGGATGATCTTTCAATCCGGCTAAATTAACATAACAAATGGGAATTTCCCCCCCCCCCCCAATGCACTGGCCAATGAAATAACAAATGGAAGTGTTTCCCCCCCCCCCCCCCACAATGCACTAGCCAATGAAATTAGTACTGCCAAATCGAGGAACTAATCAAAATAAATAGCAAAACTAAGTGCTCCTAGGCCCTGGTATAATTTCGGATTTCAAGACTCATTTTGATCCAGCATTTTTGTATAAATCCAGTTGGGTAGATTAAGACTAAAATAACCAACATTAATTAATTTTACTACTTGGGAAGCAGAGCAGCCATCAGATGCGGATCACAAGCTGGGTGTCCAGGGGTAAAAGTAATGGATAACGCCATTATTTAGTCTGAAAAAAAATAACCCTCTCCTTCGATTCAATCGTTCGAAAGTTGTGTAACGAACGGCGACGTTTCTATGGTTGGCGTTAGGACCCAAGGGGAAGCCTTTCATTCCGGGGTTAGACTAATTGTCCCATTGCCTCCAGGTCCAATTGGTGTCTCGGTAGGTTCGACATTCAGACAGACATGCGAGTTGGCAAGCACCAGGATCAACTTTCTAGAGTCTGACTCATTTGTAGTCCCCCCTCCCCTCCCCCCGTGTTTCGATCACAAGTTGAGTGGCGACAATCCTTGGTTTCCGAGCACTGGAACAAACAGTGCCTTCACCCCCTCCTCTCCCCCCACAAAAAAAGAGTGTGGGGGGAAGGAAATCCTCCACACATTGGGGAAAACGAGATACACCTCTGGAGGTGATATTTTAAATACAAATATATAATTACAAAACAATCTTACAGATGCTATTTACAAAAGGTACAGTACTTTGAAATAGAGTCTGCCACAAAAAAAAATCTCCAAAAAAACTGGGTTGTGTGTTTTGTGGGTGTTGTCCCCCTCGGAACGACGATTTAAAAAGTTTCTCTCCCTCACACGGTCGTCTCCCCGTGCTTACTGTTTGTGAGTCTTGTGTAGAACTTGCGCCACGAATGTAAAGTCTTACCGGACCAGATCCAAAAGCCCGAGGTGATGCCCACTATGAGTGTCATGAGGTACTTGATCATGTAGACGGTGAAGTCCGGCCTCATGTGGGGGCGCTCGCCGCGGGGGCAGGGGATGGCGTAACTTTTGCACGCCTGGCTGACCCAGCTCTTCTCCCACTGCGGGCGGAAAGCCTGCTCGTAGAAGTAGCAGGCGATCACGATAGTGGCGGGCACGGTGTAGAGGACGCTGAAGATGCCGATCCGCACCATCAGCTTCTCCAGCTTCTCCGTCTTGGTGCCGTCGTGCTTCATGATGGTGCGGATGCGGAAGAGGGACACGAAACCGGCCAAAAGGAAGGAGGTGCCGATGAAGAGGTAGACGAAGAGCGGCGCCAGCACGAAGCCCCGCAGCGCGTCCACGTTGTTGAGGCCCACGAAGCAGACCCCGCTCAGCACATCGCCGTCCACCTGGCCCACGGCCAGGATGGTGATGGTCTTGATGGCCGGCACCGCCCAGGCGGCCAGGTGGAAGTACTGCGAGTTGGCCTCGATGGCCTCGTGGCCCCACTTCATGCCGGCCGCCAGGAACCAGGTGAGGGACAGGATGACCCACCAAATGGAGCTGGCCATGCTGAAGAAGTAGAGCATCATGAAGAGGATGGTGCAGCCCTCCTTCTTGGTGCCCTGGGCCACGGTGCGGTAGCCGTCCTCCGCGAACCTCTCGTTGCAGACCACCTTCTCCTCCAGCAGGAAGCCGGCGATGTAGGCGATGGCCACCATGGTGTAGCAGCCCGACAGGAAGATGATGGGGCGCTCGGGGTAGCTGAACCGCTGGATGTCCACCAGGTAGGTCAGCACCGTAAAGAGGGTGGAGGCGCAGCACAGCACCGACCAGATGCCGATCCAAATGCGGGCGAACTTCAGCTCCTCCTCGTTGAAGTACATGAGGCCGTTGGTGCGGGCGGGCTCGCAGGGGGCCCCGCAGTCCTTCTCCCCCAGGAAGTGGTAGTTAAGGTAGCTGGGCACCGTCAGCACCCGGGGGCAAACAAATTGCTCCCTGCTGGGGTAAACGGTGCCGGCGTGGTCGGGCAGAGACTGGGTGGGATCCAAGGTCGGGCTGCCTTTCTCCGTGTTGTTCTGCCCCACGCACAGGTCCTGGGAGCCGTGCACGGGAAAGTTTTCGCAGCGGAGACTCTCGGGCCACTGGAAGCCGAACTTGTTCATGAGCGCCTCGCAACCCTGCCTAGCCCGCTCACACAGCGAGCGGCACGGCGGGATGGCCTGCTCCAGCACCGTGCACACCGGGGCGTACATGGAGCAGAGGAAAAACTTCAGCTCGGGCGAACACTGCACCTTGACCAGCGGGTAAAACTGGTGAACCTCCAGGCCGGCGTCTTCCTGATTCGTGTGCCCCAGCAAGTTCGGCATGATGGTCTGGTTGTAGGCAATGTCCGTGCACAGGGGGATGGAGATGGGCTGGCAAAAGCCGTGGTCGGGGATCGAGATGCCCCTCTCGCTGTTGTACTGTCCCTGAGGCCGGACGGCTCCCAAACCTTGGAGAAACACATGAAGCACCAACAGCCAGCGAGCGCCCGCAAGTTTGCATAGATCCAGATGGAAACAATTACTCACAGCCATACTTTCCCTCGCTCTTTCCTTCTCCTCAAACTACTTCTTTCACTTTGCTGCAGGAATCGATTCCGCGGCATTAAATACAAAAGTTTGGAGGTTTTTTTTTGTTCTCGTTTGAAAATGTTTTCGGCGCTTGTATTTTGGGGATGTGATTTAAAAAAACACACAAATGAAATGCCAAAAGAAAAGAGCCCCGAGCAGCAGCAGCCAGCGCGCTCCGACACCACTGTCCATTTGTGTCACTCCATCAGCTCGCCGCCGCCTGTTTCTAGGAGCCCCCTTCCCGTCAGGCTGCGCAATGCGCGTCAGCGAGAGGCGCCTTGAAACCGGCTCGGTGGGTTCCTCTATCCGCAATGTTGGGCCAATCGCGATCTGGTTGCGGCCCAGCCCGAGCCAAAGGCAACGCTGTGATTGGTTGGCAGCTGTGCGGATATTTGCATAATTGGCAGCATTGGGGCGAGTGCAGTGAGCCTCGCTCCCTCACCCAACTACCCACTCGCTCGCCCACCTACCCACTTGCTCACCCACCTACCCACTTGCTCACCCACCTAACCCACTCACTCACCCACCTAACCCACTCACTCCCGACTCACCCTGGGCTTCCTTCCTCACTCACAGCTCTGCGTCCTAGGGATTAAGAGCAGGGTGGAGGAGGCGCCTCGGTGCTGATGGTAAACAGAATGAAGAGTTGCGAGTTGTAGAAAGGAATGTGAATGAATCATGCCTGGGTATCAAGCCTAGAGGGAGCTGATCTTTGGAGTTTTCTAGGAAGGTTGGGAAAGAGAGAGAGAGAGCTAGGAGGCTGAAAGCTGCAGGGACATGGGGCTCAAGAAAGGGGAGTTTAGGAAGATAGGGCTCTGGGAGTGGGTAAGCCTGGAGGAGAGTTTACAAGGGCTTGGTTCAGAAACTGGCAGTGTCCAGGGATTGAGATAGACGTATTCGGAACTGCGAGATTCCCAGATGTTTTGAGGTTTGGGTCTGAAGAGGGAGGTGGGGACAGCTGAACTTTCAGGAGGACGAAACAAGTGGAAGATCCTCCTCCCTCCCCCACAGCACACACAACACTCTGAGGGAGGTTTGTTTTTATACGCCCAGTGAATAAAGAGAGAACTCGGCCTGACTTCGACGTTCAGGTTTTATTTGCAATCACGGAAATTGCTGCGTGAATCTGGCATTAGCTTCAAATATGGCTGGGCCGAGTTATTTTGCGGTCTTAATTTTGTTTTGTTTATGAGCCCAAGAAGTTACGACAGTTTTTATTGTTCAATGGACGAACTGAAGTAAAGCGCCAAATAGCGAGAAAAACAACTTTAAACTCCAGTATGCATTTTCAAAATAAATATACTGACATTTTAAAAAAATTATCAAAGCGAAATAGAATCCGAGGGGATTATAAACCATAACTGGAGGACACATTTTAACACTTCAATCATTACTATATCTCCAAGATGATGCAACACAATGAACAAAAAAATCCCTTATTGGATTGGGTTAAAGCGATTCTTTTTAAAGGCTGCAAGTCGCGACACGCTGTTGACAGTTAAGTACATTCCTACTGCCGCTAAATATTTAATCTGTCAACAATCATTCGTTGGATTGATCGTAGGTTTGTTGGTTGTTTGGGCAATCTATTGTAGAGTTACATTCATTGTGATATAGTACTATTGAAATAAGGCAATAATTGTTTCTTGTCCAAATCAATCGGGTCTGTTATCAACTCTTGTTTCGAAAGCACTTCACAAGCGGGATTTGGGGGAGAAGTGACACCTCGCCGCGGTGCCGAGGCCAGAAGCCCCCGACAATCGTTTGGGCATCGAGTACATTAGCAGGTAAATAGATCGATAAATTAAAATACCAGGTTAAAGTCCAACAGGTTTGTTTCAAACACTAGCTTTCGGAGCACTGCTCCTTCCTCCCCTTCACCTGAGGAAGGAGCAGTGCTCCGAAAGCTAGTGTTTGAAACAAACCTGTTGGACTTTAACCTGATGTTGTAAGACTTCTTACTGTGCTCACCCCAGTCCAACGCCGGCATCTCCACATCATAAATTAAAATCACAGTGGAAATGAATAACAACACGCGCTGGCAGTTAGCACATCCGTTATTGGCATTTGGAACACATTTGCCTTTCATTGTAATTACAGCAACGACGAAAGACATGAGGTTATATAGTGTTTTTCAAGACCTTGCACGCCTTTAACCACATTATAGCCAATTGAAGTGCAGGAAAAGCGGCAGCCAATTTGCACAGAGCAAGCTCCCATAAATAGTAATGCGATAATCACCAGATAATCTGTTTTGTGAAGTTGACAAATATTGCCCACGGTTAACTCTCCTAATCTTCAAATAGTGCATGAGACCCCCCCACCCCCGCCATAGATAATTAGCTATTGAAAAATCATCGTGGCATATGCTGAATTGTGATGATAATGCAAATAAATAAGTAGTCATAATTCATGACAAGGTTATTTTTGTCTTCTTATGCAGTCCCTCAGAGGCGAGGATGATTTGATTCCACGCTAAAAATGAGTTCTGAGGATTCTAATGCATGACCACACCTCCCTATCACTGGTGGGGCATTTCATAGAATCCCTGCAGTGCAAAAGGAGGCCATTTAGGGCCCGCCAGGACTGCACTGACCCTTGGAAAGAGCATCCTACCTAGGCCCATGCCCTATTACATCCCCGCAATTTAATCACCTCACCTAACACTAAGGGGGAATTTAGCAAAGCCAATCCACCAAATCTGCACATCTTTGGACTGTGGGAGGAAACCGGAGCATCCGGGGAGAACCCACGGAGACACGGGGAGAAAGTGCAAACTCCATCCAGACAGTCACCCGAGGCCGTAATTGAACCCTTTCCTGGCCTGCCGGGGGGGGGGGGTGGTTTACCCTATCAAAGCTCTGGATAGAGTGCTTGTTTCAGGAGTCTCATGTCAGGCATGCGGACAATGTGGCCCATCCAGCAGAGCTGATTGAATGTGATCAATGCTTTGATACTGTGAATGTTGGCCTGAGCAAAAACATTGGTTAATATAATAATAATAATCGCTTATTGTCACAAGTAGGCTTTAATGAAGTTACTGTGAAAAGCCCCTAGTCGCCACATTCCGGCGCCTGTTTGGCGAGGCCAGTACGGGAATTGAACCCGTGCTGCTGGCATTGTTCTGCATCACAAGGCAGCTGTTTAGCCCACTATGCTAACCAGCCCTTCAACCAGTTGGTGCTTCTAATTATAAATATTTTATTGAAAATTTTTGGTCAACCAACACAGTACATTGTGCATCCTTTACACAATATTATAACACAAATAACAATGACCTATTTTATAAACAAAAAATGAATAAATAATAAATAACAAAAATGAAAACTAACCCTAATTGGCAACTGCCTTATCACAAGTAACACTCTCCAATAATTTAACAGTCCAATATATAATTATCTGTCGCAACGACCTATACATATTATACAGTATATATTAACAACCCTGAGAGTCCTTCTGGTTCCTCCTCCCCCCCCCCCCCCCTCCCCCCCCCCCCCCCCCCCGATACTGGGCTGCTGCTGCTGCCTTCTTTTTTCCATTCCATCTATCTTTCTGCGAGGTATTCGACGAACGGTTGCCACCGCCTGGTGAACCCTTGAGCCGACCCCCTTAGAACGAACTTAATCCGCTCTAGCTTTATAAACCCTGCCATGTCATTTATCCAGGTCTCCACCCCCGGGGGCTTGGCTTCTTTCCACATTAACAATATCCTGCGCCGGGCTACTAGGGACGCAAAGGCCAAAACATCGGCCTCTCTCGCCTCCTGCAATCCCGGCTCTTGTGCAAACCCAAATATAGCCAACCCCCAGCTTGGTTCGACCCGGACCCCCACTACTTTTGAAAGCACCTTTGTCACCCCCATCCAAAACCCCTGTAGTGCCGGGCATGACCAAAACATATGGGTATGATTCGCTGGGCTTCTCGAGCACCTCGCACACCTATCCTCCACCCCAAAAAATTTACTGAGCCGTGCTCCAGTCATATGCGCCCTGTGTAATACCTTAAACTGAATCAGGCTTAGCCTGGCACACGAGGACGACGAGTTTACCCTGCCTAGGGCATCTGCCCACAGCCCCTCCTCGATCTCCTCCCTCAGCTCTTCTTCCCATTTCCCTTTTAGTCCATCTACCATAGTCTCCCCTTCGTCCCTCATTTCCCTATATATATCTGACACCTTACCATCCCCCACCCACGTCTTTGAGATCACTCTGTCCTGCACCTCTTGTGTCGGGAGCTGCGGGAATTCCCTCACCTGTTGCCTCGCAAAAGCCCTCAGTTGCACATACCTGAATGCATTCCCTTGGGGCAACCCATATTTCTCGGTCAGCGCTCCCAGACTCGCGAACTTCCCATCCACAAACAGATCTTTCAGTTGCGTTATTCCTGCTCTTTGCCACATTCCATATCCCCCATCCATTCCCCCCGGGGCAAACCTATGGTTGTTTCTTATCGGGGACCCCCCCAAGGCTCCAGTCTTTCCCCTATGCCGTCTCCACTGTCCCCAAACCTTCAGTGTAGCCACCACCACCGGCCTTGTGGTGTAGTTCCTCGGTGAGAACGGCAATGGGGCTGTCACCATAGCCTGTAGGCTAGTCCCCCTACAGGACGCCCTCTCTAATCTCTTCCATGCCGCTCCCTCCTCCTCTCCCATCCACTTACTCACCATTGAAATATTAGCGGCCCAATAATACTCACTTAGGCTCGGTAGTGCCAGCCCCCCCTATCCCTGCTACGCTGTAAGAATCCCTTCCTCACTCTCGGGGTCTTCCCGGCCCACACAAAACCCATGATGCTCTTTTCAATCCTTTTTAAAAAAGCCTTCGTGATCACCACCGGGAGGCACTGAAACACAAAGAGGAATCTCGGGAGGACCACCATCTTAACCGCCTGCACCCTCCCTGCCAGTGACAGGGATACCATATCCCATCTCTTGAAATCCTCCTCCATTTGTTTCACCAACCGCGTTAAATTTAACCTATGCAATGTGCCCCAATTCTTGGCTATCTGGATCCCCAGGTAACGAAAGTCCCTTGTTACCTTCCTCAACGGTAGGTCCTCTATTTCTCTACTCTGCTCCCCTGGATGCACCACAATCAACTCACTTTTCCCCATGTTCAATTTATACCCTGAAAAATCCCCAAACTCCCCAAGTATCCGCATTATTTCTGGCATCCCCTCCGCCGGGTCTGCCACGTATAGTAGCAAATCGTCCGCATACAAAGATACCCGGTGTTCTTCTCCTCCTCTAAGTACTCCCCTCCACTTCTTGGAACCCCTCAACGCTATCGCCAGGGGCTCAATCGCCAGTGCAAACAATAATGGGGACAGAGGGCATCCCTGCCTTGTCCCTCTATGGAGCCGAAAATATGCAGATCCCTGTCCATTCGTGACCACGCTCGCCATCGGGGCCCTATACAACAGCTGCACCCATCTAACATACCCCTCACCAAAACCAAATCTCCTCAACACCTCCCACAAATAATCCCACTCCACTCTATCAAATGCTTTCTCGGCATCCATCGCCACTACTATCTCCGTTTCCCCCTCTGGTGGGGCCATCATCATTACCCCTAACAGCCTCCATATATTTGTGTTCAGCTGTCTCCCCTTCACAAACCCAGTTTGGTCCTCGTGGACCACCCCCGGGACACATTCCTCTATTCTCATTGCCATTACCTTGGCCAGGATCTTGGCATCTACATTTAGGAGGGAAATAGGTCTATAGGACCCGCATTGTAGCGGGTCCTTTTCCTTCTATAAGAGAAGCGATATCGTTGCTTCAGACATAGTCGGGGGCAGTTGTCCCCTTTCCTTTGCCTCATTAAAGGTCCTCGTCAATACCGGGGCGAGCAAGTCCACATATTTTCTATAGAATTCGACTGGGAATCCATCCGGTCCCGGGGCCTTTCCCGCCTGCATGCTCCTAATTCCTTTCACCACTTCTTCTACCTCGATCTGTGCTCCCAGTCCCACCCTTTCCTGCTCTTCCACCGTGGGAAATTCCAGCCGATCCAAGAAGCCCATCATTCTCTCCCTCCCATCCGGGGGTTGAGCTTCATATAATTTTTTATAAAATGTCTTGAACACTCCATTCACTCTCTCCGCTCCCCGCTCCATCTCTCCTTCCTCATCCCTCACCCCCCCTGTTTCCCTCGCTGCTCCCCTTTTCCTCAATTGGTGTGCCAGCAACCTGCTCGCCTTCTCCCCATATTCGTACTGTACACCCTGTGCCTTCCTCCATTGTGCCTCTGCAGTGCCCGTAGTCAGCAAGTCAAATTCTACATGTAGCCTTTGCCTTTCCCTGTACAGTCCCTCCTCCGGTGCTTCCGCATATTGTCTGTCCACCCTCAAAAGTTCTTGCAGCAACCGCTCCCGTTCCTTACTCTCCTGCTTCCCTTTATGTGCCCTTATTGATATCAGCTCCCCTCTAACCACCGCCTTCAGCGCCTCCCAGACCACTCCCACCTGGACCTCCCCATTATCATTGAGTTCCAAGTACTTTTCAATGCACCCCCTCACCCTTAGACACCCCCCCTCATCTGCCATTAGTCCCATGTCCATTCTCCAGGGTGGGCGCCCTCCTGTTTCCTCCCCTATCTCCAAGTCTACCCAGTGTGGAGCGTGATCCGAAATGGCTATAGCCGTATACTCCGTTCCCCTCACCTTCGGGATCAACGCCCTTCCCAGCACAAAAAAGTCTATTTGCGAGTAGACTTTATGGACATAGGAGAAAAACGAGAACTCCTTACTCCTAGGTCTGCTAAATCTCCACGGGTCTACACCTCCCATCTGCTCCATAAAATCTTTAAGTACCTTGGCTGCTGCCGGCCTCCTTCCAGTCCTGGACTTCGACCTATCCAGCCCTGGTTCCAACACCGTATTAAAATCTCCCCCCATTATCAGCTTTCCCATCTCTAGGTCCGGAATGCGTCCTAGCATCCGCCTCATAAAATTGGCATCATCCCAGTTCGGGGCATATACGTTTACCAAAACCACCGTTTCCCCCTGTAGTTTGCCACTCACCATCACGTATCTGCCCCCGTTATCCGCCACTATAGTCTTTGCCTCGAACATTACCCGCTTCCCCACTAATATAGCCACCCCCCTGTTTTTCGCATCTAGCCCCGAATGGAACACCTGCCCCACCCATCCTTTGCGTAGCCTAACCTGGTCTATCAGTTTCAGGTGCGTTTCCTGTAACATAACCACATCTGCCTTAAGTTTCTTAAGGTGTGCGAGTACCCGTGCCCTCTTTATCGGCCCGTTCAGCCCTCTCACGTTCCACGTGATCAGCCGGGTTGGGGGGCTTCCTACCCCCCCCCCCCCCCCCCCCCTTGTCGATTAGCCATCCCCTTTTTCCAGCTCCTCACCTGGTTCCCACGCAGCTGTATCTCCCCCAGGCGGTGTCCCCCCGCCCATCCCCTCCCATACCAGCTCCCCCCTCTCCCCAGCAGCAGCAACCCAGTAATTCCCCCCCCCGCTAGATCCTCCGCTAGCGTAATTACTCCCCCCATGTTGCTCCCAGAAGTCAGCAAACTCTGCTTTTCCCCGTGACCTCGGCTCGCACCGTGCGACGCCCCCTCCTTCCTGCTTCTCTATTCCCGCCATGATTATCATAGCGCGGGAACCAAGCCCGCGCTTCTCCCTTGGCCCCGCCCCCAATGGCCAACACCCCATCTCCTCCACCTCCCCTCCTCCCCCCATCACCACCTGTGGAAGAGAGAAAAGTTACCACATCGCAGGATTAGTACATAAAACTCCTCTTTCCCCCCTTTTTAACCCCCCTCTTCGCCCCCCCACATTCACCCCACCACTTTGTTCAAACGTTCTTTTTAATAACCCGCTCATTCCAGTTTTTCTTCCACAATAAAAGTCCACGCTTCATCCGCCGTCTCAAAGTAGTGGTGCCTCCCTCGATATGTGACCCATAGTCTTGCCGGTTGCAGCATTCCAAATTTTATCTTCTTTTTATGAAGCACCGCCTTGGCCCGATTAAAGCTCGCCCTCCTTCTCGCCACCTCTGCACTCCAGTCTTGATAAACGCGGATCACCGCGTTCTCCCATTTACTGCTCCGAGTTTTCTTTGCCCATCTAAGGACCATTTCTCCATCCTTAAAACGGAGGAATCTCACCACTATGGCTCTGGGAATTTCTCCTGCTCTCGGTCCTCGCGCCATCACTCGGTATGCTCCCTCCACCTCCAACGGACCCGCCGGGGCCTCCGCTCCCATTAACGAGTGCAGCATCGTGCTCACATATGCCCCGACGTCCGCTCCCTCCGCACCTTCAGGAAGACCAAGAATCCTCAGGTTGTCCCTCCTTGCGTTGTTCTCCAGTGCCTCCAACCTTTCCACACATCGTTTCTGATGTGCCTCATGCGTCTCCGTCTTCACCACCAGGCCCTGTATGTCATCCTCATTCTCGGCTGCCTTTGCCTTCACGACCCGAAGCTCCCGCTCCTGGGTCTTTTGTTCCTCCTTTAGCCCTTCGATCGCCTGTAGTATCGGGGCCAACAGCTCTTTCTTCATTTCCTTTTTGAGCTCTTCCACACAGCATTTCACGAACTCTTGTTGTTCAGGGCCCCATGTTAAACTGCCACCTTCCGACGCCATCTTGGTTTTTGCTTGCCTTCCTTGCCGCTGTTCTAAAGGATCCACTGCAATCCGGCCACTTTCTCCTCCTTTTTTCATCCGTATCCAGGGGGGATTCCCTTCTGGTTTACCGCACAGTGTTTTTAGCCGTTAAAATTGCCGTTGGGGCTCCTATCAAGAGCCCAAAAGTCCGTTTCACCGGGAGCTGCCGAAACGTGCGACTCAGCTGGTCATCGCCGCACCCGGAAGTCCAGTTGGTGCTTCTATGGTGCTGTTGAACCTCATCGTCAATGTCTGCCCAATGTTGACAGGAGGCACTCAAGGTATGGAAAATGGTCCACATTAACCAAGGCCTCATTATGGATATTGATAACCAGAGAGTAGTGCTGTGTGGTGTTCCTCTTTTAGCCTTAGTTTAATTGCTCTTGTTCTGTCACCTTTGCTCTTGAGTCGCCAGGTATCTTTCTGATACCGCCACGTGGTTCAAGTCCGAGTAATGATCAATAATCCAACACACCGCTTAGTAAGAGTTAAATCAACGCACATTTATTATATACAGTAATCAATACTTATACATTAATTCTACTTCTAAGCTACTTCCTACAACTAACAGGCCAATACTTAACTTTGGAATTGGCCCGCCTGGTCAGGGAAACAAATGGCCTTTCGTATGGGTTCTGAGCCTGCGGGATTCAAAGCTGGTACAGGTCGATAGTCAGGAGTGCCTATCTCGTAGCGAGCATTGGAGTAAGACTTACGTTTCTTGCGGCTGTTGTAGAGGGTCAGCAGAAGGGTCTCGAAGGGTGCGGAGAGGAGAAGAAGGGTCGATTTGAACTTGGCCCCTATTCTTATCGTCCCCAGGGGCTTCCCGCCTCTCGGGGCGGACCTTATACCTGGTCCCAAGTGATTGGACTTGTTCCCAATCACTTGGTTCGATATTCTCCAATGCTGGAGCGATTCCTTGATCGATGGGTGGTCATTCACCTCTCTTTGTGTAAGCTCCTGCTGGTGCCAAAAAGTCTGGGTCGGCTTTGTGTTACTAATTTGTAGCATATTGTTCCCGGGATTGCTACTTGAAATGAAATGAAAATCGCTTATTGTCACAAGTAGGCTTCAATGAAGTTACTGTGAAAAGCCCTATTCCGGCGCCTGTTCGGGGAGGCTGTTACGGGAATTGAACCGTGCTCCTGGCCTGCCTTGGTCTGCTTTCAAAGCCAGCGATTTAGCCCTGTGCTAAACAGCCCCTAAGCAGATGGCTGGTGTGTTGTTGTGTTGATGGCTGCAGGTATCGATTCTGTTTGGCTTCTCTAGAGGCTGTTGATTCCCAAATTTCTTTCTCCGTCAGTCTGGCCTCAATAAAGGTCGAGATGGATTTGCACGTAAAAAGAAGTTATTTTATTCAGCTTGCAGGCTTGATTCATTTCACAGAAACATAAGAGACATCCAGTCTCCTACATCCCAGAAAGCGAATGAACAAAGAGACAAAGGGATCTCTGCAAATCAATTCAAATGGTATCAAGTTTCACATACTCGACGCCCATAGGTCAGCCTATATCCCTCCTGACCTGTTTGATCTATTCTGATTGGCTCACTTCCAATCCCTTTCTCTGGCCCCTATCAATGCAGCATCACTCTCGTAGACACACCTCTTCCTGCTTTCCCCATGCGGTCTCAAATCCCTTTGTCTCTATCTGCCAGAATCAAAGCGGCTTATTTCTACATTACATTAACTAATATCTCTAAAGTAACTATTTTATATCACATTCGTCAAGGCGACTACACTGTTTTACCTGCAGCTGTCTGTTTGAGTCCTGTTGGCTGATTTTCCCATCAGCCTCTTCCATTCGCCATTTTAAATCGGGGTTTGGCCATTCTAATCGGGAGTTCGCCATTTTATATGGCTACAGTGGTGGAGCCAGATTAGTAGACGACCTCGGTTTTACAGATGTTTAGTGTAAGGCCCAGGGTTTTGTAAGTCTCGATGAAGATCTTGATGATGGCTTGGAGCTTGGCCGCTGAGCGTGTGCAGATGTAGGCATCGTTTGCATACGATCAATGACTGGATGGAACAACCTTGGAACTGGCCTGTAGGCGGCGGAGGTTGAACGGATTCCCATTTCATAGAAACCCTACAGTGCAGAAGAAGGCCATTCAACTCATCAAGTGTACATCGACTCCAAAAAATCTACCTAGTCCCACTCACCTGCCCTATCCCTGTAACCCCAAGCAGAGGTCATGGCCAATCCACCTAACCTGCACATCTTTGGAGAATGTGAAAGCTCCACACAGACAGTCACCCAAAACTGGAATCAAAACTGGGTCCCTGGCGCTGTGAGATAGCAGTGCCAGGCAGAGGATGATGCTCCATCATCCATTGTGGTTGACAGACCAACACCTGTGTGAGGTCAAAGAAGGCCATGTACAAGAGTTGTTGTCATGCAGTGAATATCATGTCCAAAGATGTGCAGGTTAGGTGGATTGGTCATGTTAAATTGCACTTAGTGTCCAAAAGGTTAGGTTGGGTTGCCGGGATAGAGTGGAAACCTGGGCTTAAGTAGGGTGCTCTTTCCAAGGGCCGATGCCAACTCGCTGGGACAAAAGGCCTCCTTCTGCACTGTAAATTCTATGATTCTATGTCCATTGTGCCCGTTAGTTTCGATAATCAGAAAAATAAGAGTCTAAAATAATAAAAGTTTGCGCAATTATCATTTCTGCATTAAAATAATTGCACTAGGTTGAAAATTACAGGTCTCCTTAATTGGCAGAATAGAAATGAAAGGTTTACTTCATATAATTTACAGTGCAGAAGGAGGCCCATCGAGTCTGCACCGGCTCTTGGAAAGAGCACCCTACCCAAGGTCAACACCTCCACCCTATCCCCATAACCCAGTAACCCCACCCAACATTTTGCATTTTGTAGTAAAGTCATTAGACCATGGGCTAGATTCCCCACTGCGCACCACCGATAGCAGAGTTCCCAATGCAGCAGAGAATCAAGCATCAACATGAACGTTGATCTCATTCCAATGCTCTGGTCCCCGCTGGCAGCTGCATCGAGGTTTGCGCCCACACCAGTGGGAATATGCAAATGGGTCAATTTTAAACTCTGGTCCTCTCCACAAATAGCCTAATCTTCAATGATAGAGGAGCCGACCACATCAATATAAAAGACAAAAATCCCAGTAACCCCACCCAACACTAAGGTTATTGTCCACTAAAATTGCAGCAAGTGAAACCCCGCCACCAAAAAACACAGAATATGAATATCAGGAGCTTTGGTCTATAGGTTAGGCATGACTGTGTTGGTGTCTTCCTATACTTCTCCCTCGCTCTATCTCACTCCCTTCCTTGAGACACTCCTTAGAGCAAATCTATTTGACTCAGTGTCATATATTTTATAATGCTGTGTAGGGCCTTGGGAAGTTTTATTATGTTAAATATAATGATAAGTTTTTGTTTTAGTTTAACCATCTTCTGCCAGAAGTGGTGAGTGGATGATTTATGGCAGCCTCCTCCTGAGTTCTCCATCCAAGTTCCCACAAAGATGTGACCATGCAGCAATTGGGAAATTGCTACCCAGTGGAGTAAATGAGCTGGCACAGGTAGTAGTCCCTTTAAGATGCATGCATGCACAGCTGCAAGGATAGTAAAGCGACACCGCAGTGCAACATTGGGCCATTCACAGTGAAGGGATATTTGACGGAACATGGGGCTGGATTCTCCGATTATGAGGCTATGTCCTCACGCTGGAGTGGGAACGGCGTTTTACGGCCGGCTATTCGGTGCAAAACGGCCACCTATCCTCTGTGTAGCTGGGGCTAGCATGCCAGCAGCATAGAGCACCCGGCTCTAGCTGCCGATACGGCCCGGAGAATTGCCGGGTCCGTGGCCGCGCATGTGCACGGTGGCGGCCTACAGTGGCCGTGCTGTGCAACATGGCGCCGGCCACTCGCAGACCCGGCCTGCGAAATAGTGCCCTCCCTTTTGGCCGGCTTGCGAGCCCTGGACCACCCTCCAACAGTGCCCCCAGCCGCTGATAAAGGCCCCCATGCCTGCGGATCGGCCCTCCCCCGACTGTGGCAGCGCTGGACTGAGTCCATAGCCGCCACGCCAAGCTCCCGATAGGTGAGACCATGAGAGACCCACGCCGTCGGGAACTCGGCCGGTCGGTGTCGCAGCATCGGGCGGTGGGCCTCAGGCAATGTCCTGAGGCTGTCGGCTTGGTGCTTTGGAGGGGCCGGAGCTTGGCAAAAGCGGTGCCGCCCCCGATTTGGTCGTAAACGGGGATTCTCCGGCCGATCGCTGAACGTAATTTCGGCATCGCCGACCAGAGAATCCTGCCCATGCTCTCCATTGTCACAAAAGCCAGTCTTCAGTCAATTATGGGTGGCACGGTAGCACAGTGGTTAGCACTGTTGCTTCACATAGAACATAGATATAGAATTTACAGTACAGAAGGAGGCCATTCGGCCCATCGAGTCTGCACCAGCTCTTGGAAAGAGCACCGTACTTAAGCCCACGACTCCACCGTATACTTGTAATCCAGTAACCCCTCCTAATCTTTTTTGGACACTAAGGGGCAATTTAGCATAGCCAATCCACCTAACGTGCACATCTTTGGACTGTGAGAGGAAACCGGAGCATCCGGAGGAAACCCACGCACACACGGGAGAACTTGCAGACTCCGCACAGACAGTGACCCAAGCCGGGAATCGAACCTGAGACCCTAGAGTTGTGAAGCCATAATGCTAACCACTGTGCTACCGTGTTGCCCAGCGCCAGGTTCCCAATTTCAATTCCCGGATTGGGTCACTGTCTTTGCAGAGTCTGCACGTTCTCATCGTGTCTGCATGGGTTTCCTCCGCGTGCTCCGGTTTCCTCCCACAAGTCCCGAAAGACAAGCTGTTAGGTAATTTGGACATTCTGAATTCTCCCTCTGTATCCAAACTGGCTTTGGAATGTGGTGACTAGGGGCTTTTCACAGTAACTTCATTGCAGTGTTAATGTAAGCCTACTTGTGACAATAAAGATTATTGAATTAATTCAATTCACTCCGCATTATACCAAGAAATGGTTGAGCTTGACTTCTGGTGACGGTGATGCGCTGAGCAGTCGCACATCAGGTGGCTCTCATCCAGAATACAATCAAATAGGCACTTTCAGTCGTATTTAGCCCCAAAATTCAGACTTATTTCACCCACAAGTAAGAAAGGGAGAGAATAGGTACAACATGCCAGTGAAAGGGAGCTCAAGAGGCCGGGAAAAAGGCAGAAGCAAAGGAAAAGGCCAAGAGCAGCAGGTGAACGAGTCGGCTGACCATAAGGCGCGGGGTCCCCGGCCTGGACACGGATAGAAGACGTTTCTTACGAAGGAACTGATGGCAGTGAGAGAGGCGATAAAGGGGCTAGTTTAGCACAGGGCTAAAGAGCTGGATTTTAAAGCAGACCAAGGCAGGCCAGCAGCACTGTTCAATTCCCGTACCAGCCTCCCCGAACAGGCGCTGAAATGTGGCGACTAGGGGCTTTTCACAGTAACTTCATTTGAAGCGTACTTGTGACAATAAGCGATTTTCATTTTTCATTTCAGGTGGTGGTCAAGGTGGCAGTGACAGAGGCGTTGGTCGCCATGCAGATAGTGATGGACGGAATGGGGAAGAAACTGGAAGCTCAGGGGAAGACGATCCTAGAGCTGGAAAAGGCATCGCAGACCAGAGCGACAGGATTGTTGCTGTGGAGGCTGAAATGAAAAGGTTGGTGGCGACCCAGGGGAACCTGAAGGGGAAGGTTGGGGACCGGGAGAATCGTTCTCGTTGCCAAAATATCCGGATTGAGGGCCTGACAGAGGGGATCGAGGACGGGGACCCGACTGACTATGTGGCCCAGATGCTAGGCAACCTAGTCAAGAGGGACAGCTTCCCCAAGCTGCCGGAGATCGACAGAACACATAGATCACTCTGGCCGAAGCCCAAGGCTTCGGGGAGCAGCCAAGGGCAATAATTACCAAATTACATAGATATCAAGATCAGAAGATCCTGCAGTGGGAAAGGCACATGAAGGGGAGCAGCTGGGATGGAAATAGAATACAGGTATATCAGGACATTGGGGCAGACCTCGCAAAGTGCAGGGCAGAGTTCAACCAGGTGAAGAAAAGTGGAGTGAAATTTGGAATGCTGTTCCCAGCCAGGCTCTGGGTCATATCATAGAATTTACAGTGCAGAAGGAGGCCATTCAGCCCATCGAGTCTGCACTGGCCCTTGGAAAGAGCATGCTACCCAAGCCTATACCTCCACCCTAGTCCCATAACCCAGTGACCCCACCTAACCTTTTTGACACTAAGGGGCAATTTAGCTTGGCCAATCCACCTAACCTGCACATCTTTGGACTGTGGGAGGAAACTGCAGCACCTGAAGCAAACCCACGCAGACACGGGAGAAAGTGCAAACTCCACACAGACAGTCACCCGAGGCTGGAATTGAACGCGGGACCCTGGAGCTGGGAGGCAGCAGTGCTATCCACTGTGCTACCGTGCCGCCCTTGTTCCAAAACAATGAACATTATTTCAACACAACGGCAGAGGTGGACGAGTTCGTACGCACGAACTGCCAGGAAAAGGGGCAGACAAGGCAGCGCTGAGGGCGAAGCAGAGGAGGAAAAGAGAAAAGAATGTGATAGACTTATACAATGTTTGCGTGGGACAGTACTGCCTTGCTTTTAACTGAAATATCAGACACAGGAAGGGGAGAAGGCAGCGGAACACAAGAGAGAGTGAAGAGGAGACAGAGGGAACTATCTAGCGGGCATAGGAAAGGGGTAAGATCAGCCCTGGGAGGGGGGCCACTACACTAGCGGGGAAAGCTAGCACCTCCCGGCAGGGAGGGAGCATCTGGCAGATGGGGGGTGGGGGGGAAACCACAGGGGCAGGACGGGGAATGTAAGGAGGGGAGATAGGAAGAGGGGGACGGGGGTAGAGGATAGAAAGGGGAACAGGGGAAGGGGGAACACAAAGGAAATACAAGGATCAGAAAGGGATGGACTTCAGATTGGCTTCACTGGGGAAGATGCAGGTTGAGGGAATAAGATGGTGCCTCAAGCAGTCACCTTGGAAGGTCCCTGGACAAAGGGAAACCCTGGAGTGCATGGGGTGTACCCACATGGTGTACACACAGTTGGCGGCCATGTTGGGTGGCCTTTGGACAAAGGGAAACCACAGAGTGCAGGGGCCCGGCTTGATGGTGAGAACGGTGACCGTGGCCATTTTGGACAGCCCCCTAACAAAGGGAAACGTGCAGGGGTGCGTCCATCAGGTAAGTATGGTTGATCCTGCAGGAAGGTGGGGACAAATAAGCCCCACCAGGATTATCACCTGGAACGTCAGGGGACTTAATGGCGCAGTGAAAAGATCAAGAATCTTCACCCTTTGGGAAGTTTGAAAGCCGGCATAGTCTTCCTTCAAGAGACGCACCTGAGGCAAAAGGACCAACTGCGGGGGTAACGAGGGGCTGGGTGGGACAGATGTATCACTCCTGTTATGGAATGAGGGCTATGGAGGTAGCTATCTTGATTAGCAAGAGGACGGTCTTTACGGCGACAAGGACGGTTACGGACCCAGGGGGACGGTACGTCATGGTCAGCGATGCCCTAGATGGGGCACCAGTAGTCCTGGTAAACATGTACGTGCCCAACTGGGACGACACAGATTTCTTAAAGAAGATCATGGCAGAAATCCCCGACGTCGACACACACCCATTGATCATGGAGGGGTGGGGACTTTAACTGTGTACAGGACCCACTGACGGACCGATCAAACCCCAGAACGGGGAAAAACAAAGGCATGGCTATGGAATTGGGAGCATTCATGAAGCAGATGGGGGCAATGGACCCATGGTGGTTCCTACTCCTAGTTGAGAAGAAATTATTGTTCTTCTCATCAGTACACAAGGTCTACACCCATATCGACTTCTTTGCAGTGGGGAAATCGGTGTGTCCAGAAATAATTAGAACGGTCGCAGAGGACCAGGCGGGCTTTGTCAAGGTTAGACAGCTAACTGCAATCATCAGACAGCTGCTGAATGTGATACTGACCCCATCCGGGGAGAGAACGCCAGAGGTGATCGTCTCCCTGGATGCAGTACAGGCCATCGACAGAGTCGAATGGAAGTACCTCATAGAAGTACTGGAGCGATTTGGGCTGGGGACTGGTTCACCTCCTGGGTGAAACTCCTGTACAATGCCCCCAAGGCGAGTGTTCGAACAAACACCACCACCTCTGAACACTTTCAGTTGGATAAAGGGACAAGGCAGGGATGCCTGCTGTTCCCGCTCATCTTCGCCCTGACAATTGATCCCCTGGAGATCACCCTGCGAGACGCAAGAGGCTGGAACGGTATCCGAAGAGGAGGCAGAGAGAACAAAGTTTCACTCTATGTAGATGTCCTGCCCCTCTACATCTCGGACCTGCAAAATGGCTTGAAGGAAATCATGAAACTTCAGGAAGAGTTCGGGGCCAACTGAACCTCGGCAAAAGTGAGGTGTTCCCGGTGAACCCGAACAGGGGAGGGACAGAGCTGTAGAGACTACCATTTAAACTAGCCTAAAACAAATTCTGCTACCTGGGGATACAGATAGCCCATGACTGGATACGGATCCACAAGTGGAATCTGACCACTCTGACGGAGGAAGTTAAAAAGGACCTGCAGAGATGGGATGCACTCCCGCTTTCTCTGGCGGGGAGAGAGCAGACGATCAAGATGAACGTACTGCCAAGTTTCCTCTTCCTGTTTAGATCCATACTGATGTTCATCCCCAAGGCCTTTTTCCAAAGAAGGGTAAAATAATTATGGCGTTTGTATGGTGGGCCGTAGAATCCAAGAATCTCTAAGATAACACTGCAGAGGAGCAGAAGTGGCCTGGCCCTTCCGAACTTGCAATACCACCACTGGGCAGCCACAGGCGAAAGGGGATGGGTAAGGGAACCAAGCAAGGAATGGGTGAAGATGGAGGAGTCCTCCTGCACAGGAACGACCCTCTGAGCCCTAGCCACGAGAGCTCCCATCCCTGCCGCAAAGTACATGTCCAGCCCGTTGGTAGAACGCTAAAATGTGGAACCAGATGAGACAATACTTTGGCTTAACCAAAGTGTCCACCATGGCCCCCACCTGCGGTAACCACAAATTCTCACCAGCCATGCTATATGCCACTTTAAGAGGCGGAGACAAGATGGGGGGGACGCTAGCGATTAGGGACCTCTACACGGGGGACAGACTTGTAATCTTGGACGAGCTGACGGTGAGACTGGAGCTACCCAGCGGAAAGTAGCTCCGACATTTACAAATCAAAAACCTTCTCCACAAGGAGATGACTTGGTACCCTAGGGCCCCGAAAGACACAATGCTGGAAGAACTGCTGGACATGGACAGTATGGAGAAAGGGAACTATGAGAACATATATGGACGACTTTTAGAAAGGGCGAAAACACCACAAGACGGAGGAAGACAGAAATAGGAAGACGAACTAGGGCCGGAAGTGGGGTGGGGTCTCTGGAGCAAAGCACTAAGTAGGGCCAACTCCACATCCTCCAGTGCAAGTCTAAGCCCCATGCAAGTTTAAAGTGGTGCACAGAGCACACCTAACCCGAACCTGAATGAACAGGTTCTTCCCGGAGGTGGTGAACAAGTGTGAACTGCGCCCGGGATGCCTGGCCAACCACAGCCACATGTTCTGGGCCTGCCCCAGACTTGTCGGGTTCTGGACAACCTTCTTCGAGGTGATGTCCAAGGTTGTGGGGTGAGGGTGGAGCCATGCCCGAGAGTGGCAGTCTTCGAGGTATCGGACCAGGCAGAACTTCACATGGGGAAGAGGGCCAATGTCGTTGCTTTTGCTTCCTTAATCTCACCCCCCGGAGAATCCTGCTTGGCGGGCGATCAACAGCACCACCCACAGTTGCGGACTGGCTGGCAGACCTGTCGGAATTTGTCCACCTGGAGAAGATCAAATACACCATGCGAGGATCGGACGAGGGCTTCCACAAACGGCTATTCATTAGTCTGTTCCAGGACTTGTTCGTAGCCAATAGGAACCAACAGGACCACACAAAGCAGACATGAACAAGGTGGGGGGGGGGGGGCAAAAAGGGAGGAACTCGGGGAAATACCAGGAAGGTACACAGGGAAAGAGCGAAGAGGGGGCCAGAGGGCACCCCCACAAAACAATTGGGATAATAACAGCAAAAACAAGATGAAAGATGGACTATGACATCTATGGTGGAAGAAAGGGCCTGAGTCGGAGCCTGAATAACAGAAAAGGGGAGGGGGAATGGAGGGGGGGGGGAGGATTGGGGGGGGGGGGGAGTGAGGGACGAGGGGGGAGTGCCAAAGAAAGAAAAACATGTAAATTGTAAATAATAACCGTTTCAATCACCCTCTGTACAGTGTACAAATGTAAAATTCAATAAAAATATTTAACCAAAAAAAATTGTTGAGCATAGTAAAGGCGACGCGTCCTGACAACATCCTGGCTGTAGAGCTGAAGACTTGTGCCGCAGAATCAGTGGTGACTTTCGTCAAGCTATTCCAGTAGAGCGACACATTGGGATCTACCTGCCAAGACAGGAAAATTACCCAGGTAAGCCCTGTCTACAAAAAATGAAGCAAATTCAATCAGGCCAATTGCTGTCCATTGGTCTACTTTCAACCATAAGCAAAGAGATGGAAGGTGACAGTGCCAATAAGTGGCACTTACTCGCTAATAACCTGTTCATTGATGCTCAGTTTGGGTCCCACCAAGACCACTTGGGTCCAGATCTTATTTCAGCCTTGGTCTAAAAATGGATAAAAGACAGCAGTTGAATATTAGAGGTGTGGATGATGGATGGCAGGAAGTAAAGAAACTTATAATTGTTTTTTGTTGTTGGGGGGGGGGGGGGGATTGTGTCAATCAGCTGGGAGGGGATTTCATTTGCTGAAGGTTGTGAAAGTCAATCCTTGAGAGGCAGATTCTGCCGCAAGTGCCACACATGAAACTGACAAGTGACATTGTGGGTTGTTATTTCCAGAGTTGGCACCTGTTGCCAAGCTCCAGTAGCCACTGGTTGTCATAGTAGTGCATGCCAGCCCACAGGGGTACTGCCATTTCGCTCTTTTGCCAGCTCGTGACACCCAGGTGCGGTAGTTGATGTTTAAGGCCCTCAAACATCCTTGTCTTATATAGCAACTGACAAATATATCTTTCATGTTGAATGTCATATTTTCTATAACTTTCCTAAATTTCAAAGTAAATTTCAAATTTCCTAAATTTCAAGGCAACCTGTCCAGTGATGGAAAATCTTTCACGAAAGTCCCATCACCCATTTGCCTTTTTGCTTAAATGAAATTCAGATGCAATTTGGGCTGGAGCCATCATCTAAACTTTGATTACAAAGCAATTGGAGTTGTCCTAATAAAATTATACTTTTTTAAATTATAAAATTGCACTGTTTTTTTCTGAGGCCAAAATAGTGTAAAATGGGGACTTACTTTACTGTTACTTTAACACGAGTGGCAATCCAGTTAAAATAACACTCAATGGTAAACCTGTGCTTGAATGTTCTGGGTCTCAAATTCAGCCTGTACTATGCACCAGCCAGTTCCATTTAAAATATTGTTACAATGCTGAAGATTTTGTTTAGATTTAGATTTATTGCCACATGTACTGAGGTACAGTGAAAAATGTTGTCTGTGTACAGTCCAGGCAGGTCGTTCCATACATGAAAAACATAGGACATGCGATAAATACACAATGCAAACACATAGACATCGGGTGAAGCATACGGAGTATAGTGGTAACGCAAACCAGTGATTTGTAATCAATTCCATAACTGAGCTGCAGGTAAATCTTTGATGTAATTTCCTCAAATCAGATGGAACAATCCTACTGCTTGGCAATTTATCTAATGGACCGTGAGAATGTGAGGCTGGTTCACAGAATCTCTGCAGTCCAGAAAAATAGCATCTTATCCGTCATTGAGATTCTGTTATCTCATGTTGGTTTTGATTTTAAATCTATTAATATGGCTCACTGAGGATTAAATACAAAGAAAAAAGAAATGTACAGCACAGGAACAGGTCCTTCAGCCCTCCAAGCCTGCGCCAACCATGCTGCCCGTCTAAACTAAAATCTTCTACACTTCCTGGGTCCGTATCCCTCTATTCCCATCCTATTCATGTATTTATCAAGATGCCCCTTAAAAGTCACTATCGTCCCTGCCTCCACTACCTCCTCCGGCAGCGAGTTCCAGGCACCCACTACAATGATGTAGAATGATTTCTGAGATAATAAACTATCAGGTGCGGGCATTTGCAATGGTGAAATGTTACATAATAGCTCCCGTAACAGGAAACACCGGGTACATAAAAATCCAATGACTTCCTAATGTAGTTGTGTGTTAAAATGTGTTTTGGTATCTCCTAATTTTCTCATTACTTTACATCTGCAATAAATCACAGTGAGTCAATAGGGTGAGCAATTGATTTGGATTTGAGTCTCTACCAGTCTTGCACTCTAACTGGCCGTGAGAAAATACATTAGACGAGAAGGGAGAAGAAAGTAAATAGCCAACTGATTTTGCCTATCTGTGAGGAAGTGTCAATATGTTTCTTAGTGCCTCCTTAGATTCCTCCATTTTGTTAGCAGCAAGCAAGGACTGAAGAATTTAAAATGGATAATTTTGTAATATGGAAGAGAGGGCCAGAGACAAACAGGCCAGGATCTCACATCTAAATCTGTTGGAGAGAGTGGCTCAGGAGAATCCACAACAGGAAAAAGCAGTGCTGGTGTGAGCTCCAGGGCCTCTGGTGACCAGCCCATTAAGAATTAGAAATCAGGCATGTCATGATATTCAGGAAAACATCATAGCACACACATACTGATGGACAGATCAACGGACCAATCAACACACACACAACACCACAGCCAATCACAGGCAAGAGCATACACAGTACAAAACAGGGAACACAACACTTCCTGAGCATTCCAGCAGGAGACAGCTCAGGGCACAGAGCTCATAGCAAGCCACTCAGACATCCACCATGTGCTGAGTGCCACTACAAGATAGTATTAGGAATAGGTCCACAGATTCTAGGGTTATGATCGAACCTCAGTAACCAGTTTACCACTGTAAATAAATATTAGTAATAAAACTGAGTTGTACCATTCGCAACCATGTTGGTTCGTCTGTGTAGCAGAGCACCCAACACATCATAGTACCAGGAGTAACTGTGGGATGTACCTACGGAGCCTCTGGAATCTGCCATCCTGCGCCATGGACACCGTCAGCACACCGCAGCCGCTACAAGTCGCTGGAAACCTCGGCATTAATTGGAAGCTGTTCAAACAGTGCTTCCAGCTCTTCCTGGAAGCCAACGAAAAGGAGAGCGCTTCGGACACCAGAAAGATCGCCATCCTCCTCTCCACGGCAGGTCAACACGCCATCCATGTCTACAATTCCCTGGTGTTCGTGGAAGGTGAGGACAAGACCAAGTACAAGACGGTCCTTCTCAAACTCGACCAACACTTCAACGTCGAGGTCAACAAGAGTTTCAAGAGGTATCTCTTCCAGCAGCGCCTGCAGGGTAAGGATGAGCCTTTTCAAACCTTCCTTACGCATCTCCGTATCCTCGCGCAGTCCTGCAGTTACGACACCACCTCCGATTCCATGATTCGGGACCAGATCGTTTTTGGGGTCACCTCGGGCACCCTACGCCAGCAGCTCTTAAAAATAATAGGCCTCACCCTAGCCTCCGCAATCGAAGCCTGTGTCCTGCATGAAAACGCGACTAGCCGCTACTCACAATTTCAGGCGGCCGAATCGGCGCGGCAGGGGTCCTACGCGGCCTGATCGGCGAGGCAGGCGTCCTACGAGGCCGAACGGGTCTGGGCGATCGAGTTCCTCGCGGCCCGGACGAGGGCGGGCATTTCGCTCGCTTTTCGAGGCCTCCCGCGTTTGTGCGCACCAAAAACGACGTCGACACAGAGGGACATGATGCGCAGGCGCGCTCGACGCAAGACCGAACTGCGCATGCGACGTGGCGCAACGAACGCCATGACGTCACGACGTGCGGCAACTATGGAGCCGCACATTTAAAACGGCAATGTCCCGCAAGAAACCGACAATGCCTCTGCTGTGGCAAGGTGGGCCATTATGCTGCTTACTGTCGAGCAGCTCAACCTGCCAATGTTCCCCAATTCCGACAACCTCGCAGGGACGTGCGGACCCTTCAGCCTCCTCACTACGAATCGTGCCCAGGCGATATCCAGACCAGTGACACAGACGACCGGAACGCCTTCCGTGTTGCGGTCATTGATGGGAACCGGATGTCTCCAGCCAGGACCCACCAACCGTGGCAAGTGAACACTGTCAATCCGGGTGATGAATGGTGTGCCACCCTAACGGTCAACCGATCACCGATAACATTCCGTCTGGACACTGGTGCCTCCGCCAACCTCATAGCATGGTCAGCCTTCTACGCTATGAAGGTCAGACCACCAATTAGGCCATCCCGTTGCAAGATGGTCGACTACAATGGGAACGTTATCCCGGCTATGGGATCCTGCCAGCTCCAGGTGACACACAACACACACACGGCCACACTCTCATTCGAGATAGTCAGATCATCAAAGGACTCCCTGCTAGGCGCACAGGCATGCAAGGCTCTCCACCTCGTACAGCGGGTCCACGCTCTGTCTCCAGAAGGCACATCAGAATTCCCGGATGCAGAATTCAGGGCACAGCTCCAATCGCTCCTCGCCCACAACCAGAAGGCATTCGAGGGCATGGGAACACTGCCCTACACCTACAGAATTCGGCTCAAACCGGACGCCACCCCGGTCATTCACGCACCTCGCAGGGTCCCAGCCCCACTCATAGACCGCCTCAAGCAGCAGCTGCAGGATCTCCAGGACCAAGGGGTGCTATCCCGGGTCACGGAGCCCATGCCATGGGTCAGCTCCATGGTGTGTGTTAAGAAGCCCTCCGGCAAGCTCCGGAGCATTGATCCAAAAGACCTCAACAACAATATAATGAGGGAACACTACCCCATACCCAAACAGGAAGAGATCACGAGTGAAATGGCCTGGGCTAAAATCTTCACAAAACTGGATGCCTCGAAGGGTTTTTGGCAGATCCAACTGGATCAGTCCAGCCGAAAGCTGTGCACCTTCAACACCCCTTTTGGCAGGTTCTGCTATAACAGAATGCCATTTGACATAATCTCGGCATCCGAGGTCTTTCACAGGATCATGGAGCAGATGATGGAAGGCATCGAAGGGGTGTGCGTCTACGTGGACGACGTCATCATCTGGTCCACCACACCACAGGAGCACATCAATCGTCTCCAGCGCCTCTTTGCGCGCATACGGGAAAACGGCGCCTCCGCCAACCCGGAGGGTCCGTCCGGATGCAGACAAGGTGAGCGCCATTACAGCCATGCCGCAGCCGGCAGACAAGAAAGCAGTGCTACGCTTCCTAGGCATGGTCAACTTCCTGGGGAAGTACATTCCCAACCTTGCCTCCCACACGACAGCTCTGCGCCACCTCGTCAAGAAGTCCACGGAGTTCCAGTGGCTGCCCACACACCAGAAGGAATGGGAGGAGCTCAAAATTAAGCTCACTACAGCCCCGGTATTGGCATTTTTCGACACATCGCGTGACACTAAAATTTCGACTGATGCCAGCCAGTCCGGCATTGGGGCGGTACTCCTACAGCGGGATGACACTGCGTCATGGGCCCTGGTCGCCTATGCCTCGCGGGCCATGACCCCCACAGAACAGCGCTACGTGCAGATCGAAAAGGAGTGGCTGGGTTTGCTGACCGGAATAGACAAGTTCCATGATTACATGTATGGTCTCCCCCAGTTTACCATTGAGACTGACCATTGCCTCCTGGTCAGCATCATTAATAAGGACCTGAACGAGATGACCCCTCGCCTCCAGCGCATCCTACTTAAACTCAAGAGGTAAACTGCGGCTGACCCCATTCTACAACGGGTGATGCGCCACATGACGGGAGGGTGGCTCAAAGGACAGTGCCCGCAGTTCTACAATGTCCGAGACGACTTGGCCGTCATTGATGGTGTCCTTCTAAAGCTGGACCGGATTGTGATTCCGCACAGCATGCACAAGCTGGTCCTCGACCAACTACACGAAGGCCATTTGGGGGTCGAGAAGTGCAGACGGAGGGCCCGAGAGGCGGTATACTGGCCGGGCATCAGTGATGACATTGCCAACATGGTGATCAACTGCCCCACCTGCCAAAGGTTTCAACCGGCGCAACCCCCCTAGGCGCTTCAGCCCCATGAGTTGGTGACGTCCCCTGGGCGAAGGTGGGTGTGGACCTTTTTCACGCACTTGGCAGGGACTATGTAATCGTCATTGACTACTTTTCCAACTATCCAGAGGTCATACGCCTGCACGATTTAACATCGTCCGCTGTCATTAGGGCCTGCAAAGACACCTTCGCTCGCCACGGCATTCCGATTACTGTCATGTCAGACAATGGGCCCTGTTTTGCCAGTCAGGAATGGTCGTCCTTTGCTGCTTCATATGGCTTCACACACGTGGTGTCCAGCCCTCTGCATCCCCAGTCCAATGGAAAGGCGGAGAAGGGCGTTCACACCGTCAAGCGGCTCCTCTGCAAGGCTGCTGCTGCCGGATCGGATTTCTGCCTAGCCCTGCTGGCCTATCGCGCGGCCCCACTAGCCACTGGTCTCTCACCAGCCCAGCTGTTGATGGGTCGCGCCCTCAGGACCACTGTGCCATCCATTCTGGTACCCACAGCCAACCATGCTCCGGTACTGCACAGGATGCAACAGCAGCGCATTTGCCAGAAGATGGCATATGACACACGGGCAACTGATCTTCCCGCCCTGGCGCCTGGAGACGACGTCCGCATCCACCTATCAGAAGGTGGCTGGTCAGCACCTGCCGAAGTTCTCCGATGCATGGCTCCCCGCTCATTCCTGGTTCGCATGCCTGATGGCTCCATTCGTAGGCGCAATCGCCGAGCTCTTCGCCTACTTCCACGCTCGCTACGGGAACTTACACCGACACCGCGCCCTCCTGTTGTTCCTGATATCGACTTCGTGGAGCTTCCTGCCACCATGCCCCTTCCGTCGCCGCCCGTGGCCAGGCCCATTCCTCAGCCGGTGGATCCAGACCCACCCTTGAGGCGGTCAACCCGAATTCGTCGCCCACCTACTAGACTGGACTTATGAGCCTGTTTGTACATTGAACTCATAATACCACTGTGTTAATATGTTTCTGTTCTTCCTTGTCGTTACAGGAGTTTGTTTTTGTCGTTCAACATTTCCCCGTTCTTTGTTAATGGTACAACCTCGTTGTTATGTCGCACCCGACATTGCCCCTTGTATATAGTTTAGCCCCATGTACATGATGTAGATATTGCACACACACACATTCAACTGCACTCAGTACACATCTCTATTTATAACCACATAGGCACATGTTCTTGTACAAAAGGGGGGATGTCATGATATTCAGGTAAACATCATAGCACATACATACTGATGGACAGATCAACGGACCAATCAACACACACACAACACCACAGCCAATCACAGGCAAGAGCATACACAGTACAAAACAGGGAACACAACACTTCCTGAGCATTCCAGCAGGAGACAGCTCAGGGCACAGAGCTCATAGCAAGCCACTCAGACATCCACCATGTGCTGCGTGCCACTACAAGATAATATTAGGAATAGGTCCACAGATTCTAGGGTTATGATCGAACCTCAGTAACCAGTTTACCACTGTAAATAAATGATAGTATGGGATAAATGGGGCAGCATAAGACCATAAGACCATAAGACATAGGAGCGGAAGTAAGGCCATTCGGCCCATCGAGTCCACTCCACCATTCAATCATGGCTGATTTCAACTCCATTTACCCGCTCTCCATAGCCCTTAATTCCTCGAGAAATCAAGAATTTATAAACTTCTATCTTAAAAACACTCAACGTCCCGGCCTCCACCGCCCTCTGTGGCAATGAATTCCACAGACCCACCACTCTCTGGCTGAAGAAATTTCTCCTCATCTCTGTTCTAAAGTGACTCCCTTTTATTCTAAGGCTGTGCCCCCGGGTCCTAGTCTCCCCTGCTAATGGAAACAGCTTCCCTACATCCACCCTATCTAAGCCATTCATTATCTTGTAAGTTTCTATTAGATCTCCCCTCAACCTCCTAAACTCCAATGAATATAATCCCAGGATCCTCAGACGTTCATCGTATGTTAGGCCTACCATTCCTGGGATCATCCGTGTGAATCTCCGCTGGACCCGCTCCAGTGCCAGTATGTCCTTCCTGAGGTGTGGGGCCCAAAATTGCTCACAGTATTCTAAATGGGGCCTAACTAATGCTTTATAAAGCTTCAGAAGTACATCCCTGCTTTTATATTCCAAGCCTCTTGAGATGAATGACAACATTGCATTTGCTTTCTTAATTACGGACTCAACCTGCAAGTTTACCTTTAGCGAATCCTGGACTAGGACTCCCAAGTCCCTTTGCACTTCAGCATTATGAATTTTGTCACCGTTTAGAAAATAGTCCATGCCTCTATTCTTTTTTCCAAAGTGCAAGACCTCGCACTTGCCCACGTTGAATTTCATCAGCCATTTCTTGGACCACTCTCCTAAACTGTCTAAATCTTTCTGCAGCCTCCCCACCTCCTCCATACTACCTGCCCCTCCACCTATCTTTGTATCATCGGCAAACTTAGCCAGAATGCCCCCAGTCCCGTCATCTAGATCGTTAATATATAAAGAGAACAGCTGTGGCCCCAACACTGAACCCTGCGGGACACCATTCGTCACCGGTTGCCATTCCGAAAAAGAACCTTTTATCCCAACTCTCTGCCTTCTGCCTGACAGCCAATCATCAATCCATGTTAGTACCTTGCCTCGAATACCATGAGCCCTTATTTTACTCAGCAGTCTCCCGTGAGGCACCTTATCAAGGCCTTTTGGAAGTCAAGATAGATAACATCCATTGGCTCTCCTTGGTCTAACCTATTTGTTATCTCTTCAAAGAACTCTAACAGGTTTGTCAGGCACGACCTCCCCTTACTAAATCCATGCTGACTTGTCCTAATCTGACCCTGCACTTCCAAGAATTTAGAAATCTCATCCTTAACAATGGATTCTAGAATCTTGCCAACAACCGAGGTTAGGCTAATTGGCCTATCATTTTCCATCTTTTTCTTTGTTCCCTTCTTGAACAGGGGGGTTACAACAGCGATTTTCCAATCCTCTGGGACTTTCCCGGACTCCAGTGACTTTTGAAAGATCATAACTAACGCCTCCACTATTTCTTCAGCTATCTCCTTTAGAACTCTAGGATGTAGTCCATCTGGGCCCGGAGATTTATCAATTTTTAGACCTCTTAGTTTCTCTAGCACTTTCTCCTTTGTGATGGCTACCATATTCAACTCTGCCTCTGACTCTCCGGAATTGGTGGGATATTACTCATGTCTTCTACTGTGAAGACTGACGCAAAGTACTTATTTAGTTCCTCAGCTATTTCCTTGTCTCCCATCACAAAATTACCAGCGTCATTTTGGAGCGGCCCAATGTCAACTTTTGCCTCCCGTTTGTTTTTAATGTATTTAAAGAAACTTTTACTATCATTCCTAATGTTACTGGCTAGCCTACCTTCATATTTGATCCTCTCTTTCCTTATTTCTCTCTTTGTTATCCTCTGTTTGTTTTTGTAGCCTTCCCAATCTTCTGACTTCCCACTACTCTTTGCCACATTATAGGTTTTCTCTTTTGCTTTGATGCATTCCCTAACTTCCTTTGTCAGCCATGGCTGCCTAATCCCCCCTCTGATAACCTTTCTTTTCTTTGGGATGAACCTCTGCACTGTGTCCTCAATTACTCCCAGAAACTCCTGCCATTGCTGTTCTACTGTCTTTCCCACTAGGCTCTGCTCCCAGTCGATTTTCGTCAGTTCCTCCCTCATGCCCCTGTAGTTACCTTTATTTAACTGTAACACCTTTACATCTAATTCTACCTTCTTTCTTTCAAATTGGAGATTAAATTCTACCATATTATGATCACTGCCTCCTAAGTGCTCCCTTACTTTAAGATCTTTAATCAAGTCTGGCTCATTACATAACACTAAGTCCAGAATGGCCTGTTCCCTCGTGGGCTCCATCACAAGCTGTTCCAAAAAGCCCTCCTGTAAACATTCAATGAATTCCCTTTCCTTGGGTCCACTAGCAGTTTTATTTACCCAGTCCACCTGCATATTGAAGTCCCCCATGATCACTGTGACCTTGCCTTTCTGACATGCACTTTCTATTTCGTGGTGCATTTTGTGCCCCCGGTCCTGACCACTGTTAGGAGGCCTGTCCATAACTCCCATTATGGTTTTTTTGCCTTTGTGGTTCCTCAACTCTACCCACACAGACTCCACATCATCTGACCCTATGTCATTTAGTGCTATTGATTTAATTTCATTCCTAATTAACAAGGCAACCCCGCCCCCTCTGCCCACCTCCCTGTCTTTTCGATAGGTTGTGAATCCCTGGATGTTTAAATGCCAGTCCTGAACCCCCTGCAACCATGTCTCTGTGATGCCTACCACATCATACCTGCCAGTCACAATCTGGGCCACAAGCTCATCTACCTTGTTCCGTACACTGCGCGCATTTAAATATAGCACCTTTAATTCTCTATTGACCGTCCCTTTTTGTTTTCTTAGTGTGGTGGACCTTGGTTTACTGAGCCTTTCCATACACTGTGTCATATTTTGTGGGATGGGGACTATCGTAACCTCTCCTGAGTTTTGTCTTTTCGTGCTTTTTTGTATTCCTAAGCAGCTACGCTTCCCACTGATTACTTCACCTCTTGGTTCCCTGACTTTCCCTTCCCCCCCAATCTTTAGTTTAAAGTCGTATTGACCACCCTATTTATTCTTTTCGCCAGAACACTGGTCCCAGCTCGCTTCAGGTGGAGACCATCCCAACGGTATAGGTCCCCCCTGTCCCAAAACTGATACCAGTGTCCCATGAAAAGGAACCCCTGTTTCCCACACCACTCTTTCAGCCACGTGTTAACTTCCCTTATTCTTGCCTCCCTATGCCAATTTGCACGTGGCTCGGGCAGTAATCCGGAGATTATGACCCTTGAGGACCTGTTTTTTAATTTGAATCCTAGCTCTTTATAATCTCTAAACAGGTCCTCTTTCCTAGACTTGCCTATGTTGTTGGTACCGACATGGACCACAACAACTGGATCCTCCCCCTCCAGTATCCTTTCAAGCCGGTCAGAGATGTCCCGCACAACATACCATGCGGGACTCTTTATCCTGCTCACAAAGGATACTATCTATCCCCCTGATAATAGAATCCCCTACAACTACAACTTGCCTATTTACTCCCTCCCCTTGAATGGCCTGCTGAACCATGGTGCCTTGGTCAGCTGACTCATCCTTCCTGCAGCCCTGTTCGCCATCCACACAGGGAGCAAGTGCCTCATACTTGTTGGACAGAGTCAAGGGCTGGGGCTCCTGAGTTCCTGACTGCTGGTTCCCTTTACCTGCCTGACTTGCAGTCACACCCTGCTGTCCCTGGCCACTGGCAGGATTTAAGCTACTTACTCTGACAGGTGTGACTGCCTCCTGAAACACAGTGTCCAGGTAAGTCTCCCCCTCCCGGATGTGCCTCAGTGTTTGAAGCTCAGACTCCAGCTCATCAACTCTGAGCCGGAGCTCTTCGAGCAGCCAACACTTACTGCAGATGTGGTCGCTGCAGCTCGCAATGGGATCTGCCAGCTCCCACATCAAGCAGCTCAAGCACATCACCTGACCAGCCATCACTAATTAATTAATTAGTTTAATTTAAGTTTATGAGTTTAGCTGTGTTTTTTTCAAAATTTGGGGCAGATTTGCTGTCAACCACTCAGATCACAGCTTCCCTCTGACGTCACTTTTGGGAAAAAAACTGGAAAACAGGAAGTTTCCGTTAGGTTTTTATACTCACAGAGACTGCTCCTCCTCCTCCGAACGGCTCCCGAAATTAGGCCTGAAGAAAGAGAGAGAACAAAACAGTAGGGAAAAAGCACCTTCTCCCACTCTTCACCGAATTACCTCACTGCACCAAATTCTCACTCGGTCTGTATCTCTCTCACTCAGGCTGTGTGTCCTTGACCTGCGCAATGCATGGTAGCATTGTGGATAGCACAATTGCTTCACAGCTCCAGGGTCCCAGGTTCAATTCTGGCTTGGGTCACTGTCTGTGCGGAGTCTGCACATCCTCCCTGTGTGTGCGTGGGTTTCCTCCGGGTGCTCCGGTTTCCTCCCACAGTCCAAAGATGTGCAGGTCAGGTGGATTGGCCATGATAAATTGCCCTTAGTATCCAAAATTGCCCTTAGTGTTGGGTGGGGTTACTGGGTTCTGGGGACAGGGTAGAGGTGTTGACCTTGGGTAGGGTGCTCTTTCCAAGAGCCAGTGCAGACTCGATGGGCCGAATGGCCTCCTTCTGCACTGTAAATTCTATGATAATCTATGATAGTAATAAAACTGAGTTGTACCATTCGCAACCGTGTTGGTTCGTCTGTGTAGCAGAGTACACAACACATCAAGGCACTAGGCAGTATAAAAATGATTTTTTAAGGAATGGCTTTATTGATTGTGCCAATGCAAATCAGGATGCTAATCCCGTGTGTGTTATATGCAGGGAAGTACTTGAAAATGAAAGATTCAAACCCTCAAAACTTCAAAGACATTTGAAGACTAAACATTGCGAGTTCGAGGACAAACCTCTTGATTTTTTTCAACGGATGCAGTGAGAAATTAAATCACCAGCTGAAGTCCTTAGCAGGAATGTAACATTAAATGACAAACAAGTGAGATCGTGAGGACCAAACGGGCTCATCTGCCGCATCAAAGATAAGCTAAAATGTAGGCCGTAAAGTTCCGGCAGCTTGAGTTGCAAAAGTCAGCCGTCATGAGTCGTAAAGGTCAGCCGACGTGGGTCGTGATGGTCTGCCAGCATGGGGCCCGAATGATAGCTGGTTGGTAAAAATGGGTCCCGGGCAATAACGTTTGAAAAACACTGCCCTAGATCTGCATCTGCTGCTAGCTTTTCACTGATACAGCCTTGTGGTTAAGGCACAAACGGTCAGATCTCAGTGACTACCAAACCTGACACTTGATATCTCTATCTCACAGAGGCTGGAAGAGGATTGAACACATTCATGAAATGTGCCACCGCCCAAAGGCACACACTTCTGCAATCTTTGATCTGGTTTGCTGATTAAGCTCAGCTTGCACTTCAGCAATGACTGGATGCCCTTTGACCCATTATCCATGCCAATTGGAGAAAGCACACTAGAGGCTTGCATTGATGATCTGGCAGCTATGCAGCAGCTATGCTACCTTAACGATTGCATATATTTTCCATTCGTACATATCTCTGTTAATGCTTAAATGGAGCAACTGTATTGTGAAGCCAACGACTCCTGAAATCAAAATGAAATGAAAATCACTTATTGTCACAAGTAGGCTTCAAATGAAGTTACTGTGAGAAGCCCCTCGTCGCCACATTCCGGCGCCTGTTTGGGGAGGCTGTTACGGGAATCGAACCGTGCTGCTGGCCTGCCTTGGTCAGCTTTAAAAGTCAGCGATTTAGCCCAGTGTGCTAAACCAGCCCCTGCAGCCTCTCGTTAAAGCCCACCAAAAGGCAATGGCTCTAATTCGACTCCCTCAAGGAGGTTTACCCCTTTTCTCTCAGCTCTGCCTCTGTTTCAATGTTGTGATTCTAAGCAATTTGAGGGCACCTCCTGGCATGGCCCCATAGTCCAGTCACGGGCTCCTACCACATTGCCTCAGACCTCTCCTTCCTGTGCAGATTATTTTCCAGTCTAGATTTCAACCTACGCAATAACTTTGGGGTTTCTTTATCCCTCCCCCTATCAGCATGTGGGTCTTTCCAATCTATCTGCAGGTTGAGCTCCCACTGGTTGTTCTCCAGCTTCCCTTGGTAACTCTGCATCCCAGTGTTATTGTGGTGAACATTCCAGCCCTTCCCCTGAAATTACCACTGTTGGTGTCCCTTATGTCGACCTCACCCCTCCCCATCTCAAGGCTCCAGGAGAACTTCTAACAGCTCCCCCCACTATGTTTTCTCCAATTACAGACTGCAGATGCCTCCCCTAACCTTGACCATTCCATCTGCAGTCCAGCACCGAGCCAGACAACCCAATGGCCAGTGACTATAAAACCCTGACCACGCCCTGCATGCCAGGCTGTGACTTATCCCAATTGAGCACACAGGCCTGCTCCGGAGTGGGACTAGACCAGGTATGCTATGCATAGCTTGCAAAGCCCCAAGACTGCCTTTAATCTCTTACCAAACCTATTGGCCCCAGATCAGGGACGAGAACTGACTTTTAATAAGCTCTCCTGGTCCTTCTTTACTGATAACAACACAGTCTCCTTCACCCCCCACCCCCCATGATTCCATGCACAACTGGCTCTATGTGAAAGACTTTCCCCACCCCATTGGCATTGGTCAGAATCTGAAATAGTATTGTTGCAGGTCGGCTTTGAATGTTGCACTCACCTCTAAATCTTGAACAAAGTGAGGGCCGACAACTGCACACCAATTTTATCTTCATGTGCTTGGGACCAGTCTAATTTCCCGCTGCTTGGCACGTAATTTGGAGGAGGATCAGGTTTCTCGCCGGTAGTATTTTTAATGGGCATTCATGACATGGTAATACATGCAAATAGCATTCCGAACGTGGATCAGTGGGAAACCTGACCTTCTATTGGCCCGCCCTGAAAGTGGAGGGGGAAAAATTCCAAACTGGTGTCTCATCAGCGGAATTCTGATTTTTGGCCTCTCTTCAAATGTTCTGCTCCCTCCCACCCACCCTGAAACCCGCCGTTGGTAATTCCGCCCATTAATTCTGTCTCTCTCCACAGAAGCTGCCCCGACTTGCTAAGTAGTTCCAGTATTTTCTTTGTTGTTATTTCAAAGTGTCGATACACTTGATAGAATCTAGGCTGCACAATCTCAAGGTGATTAAATGCTTAATCACACACCTGTTATGTGCGTTGCTTATTGTTCATTTGTCCATTGAAATGTTTCTCCTCGGCATTATTTTGTGTAAAAATATTCTTCCCGTCTCCATATTCTGGACATGACAATTCAATGCAGCTGAGTTTCTAGACATACACAGTGATCTGAAATGTCAGTAATATTAAGTTTTTTTAATATCCTTGGAGGCATGTTGAAGAGCACATCAAGTACCAAGTGCACACTTTCATGGTAATGCCAAGTGTCTTATCAACAACAGACACCTTGCATATTGCCAGACCATAGTAAATGCCCACATTTATGATCTAACCTCCTGGGCATAGTAGGTTTCAAGAGCAAGCTGCCAGCAGTGCTTAGAGATTGCACGTGGATTCTCCGAAGTGTTTTTCTTTATTCTGGTAATTGGAACCATAATGGTAAAAACATACAAATCTTTTAGACAGACATGACATATATCAGGTAAGCAAGAAATTTTAGCAGAGGGGAAAAAAAGTCTGACCTAGACACCAGTTACTGGTGAGAACAAATATATTTTGAATGTCAACCTTAATTACGGAGCTGATTTATGAAAGGCAGCAGAGTTAGCCATTTTCCACAGAATGGGCCTATACATATTGGAGTTTAGAAGAATGAGAGATGACTTGATTGAAACATACAAGATTTTGAGGGGATGTGTAGGGTAGATAACGCAAGGATGTTTCCACTCGTGGGGAGACTAGAACCAGGGGACACAGTTTAAGAATACCCTTTTGAGGAAATATTCTCTCTTAGAGCGTCATTCCCCAGAGAGCAGTGGAGGCTGGGTATTGAATTTATTCAAGGCAGGGTTAGGCAGAAATTTGATAGACAAGGCAGTCGGGGATTACGGGAGGCTGACAGAAAAGTGGAGTTCTAAGCACAACGAGATCAGCCATGATCTTATTGAATGGAGGAGCAGACCAGAAGAGCCGAATATCCAACTCCTAATACTATGTTCCTATCTGGGGTAAATGATCAGAAATAGGAAGTAACCTAGGCCAAGTATGTTGCATGTCCAACATAGGATGTAAATCTACCAATAGGTTTTAAAATATTCAAATAAAGCTCATTAACATCTGTCAACGTCACAGCAATCCAAATCTCAGAATGCAAAGAATTGTCGAGTGACAAATATTTGTTTAGCATTTTCTCCTCAGTCCACAAAGTTTATTCGAGAATAGATTTTATTTGTAGTAGGGAAGGCGCTGTTGGCTGTGGTTAAAGGTTCAGAGTACTCGGCGATAGCAATATCGGATCATGCGCTGCATTGCATGGACATGGTATTGGAGAAGGGGACAGTGCAGAGGCTGGGTGGAGATTGGACATGCGGTTGTGAAAAGATCGGGAGGGTAATTGTGGAGTACGTGGGTTTTAACTGCATGGGGAGGTATCGCAGGCAGTGGTGTGGGAGGCACTGAAGGCGGTGGTGAGGGGAGAGGTGATATCGTTTAAGGCTAAGATGGATAAAGATGAGTGGGTGGTGCGGCAAAGGTTGGAGGTGGACAGGAGGTACGCTGGGGGATGCAGATCCAGCACTTTTAGATAGGAGGGAGCGACAGGCTAGTTTTGATCGGTTGTCCACGAGTAAGGCAATGCGCCAATTGAGGCGGGCGAGTAGCGCAGTTTGTGAGTATAGGAAGAAGACTTTTCTAATTGGAGGGCTGTGACTAGTGGTGTTCCGCAGGGGTCAGTGCTGGGACTTTTGCTGTTCGTAGTATATATAAATGATTTGGAGGAAGATTTAACTGGTCTGATTAGTAAGTTTGCAGATGACACAATGGTTGGTGGAATTGCAGGTAGCGTTGAGGACTGTCAGAGGATACAGCAGGATTTAGACCATTTGGAGACTTGGGCGGAGAGATGGCAGATGGAGTTTAATCTGGACAAATGTGAGGTAATGCATTTTGGAAGGTCTAATGCAGGTAGAGAATATACAGTGAATGGTAGAACCATCAAGAGTATTGAACGTCAGAGAGATCTAGGTGTACAGGTCCACTGGTCACTGAAAGGGGCAACACAGGTGGAGAAGATAGTCAAGAAGGCATATGACATGCTTGCCTTCATTGGCCGGGGCATTGAGTATAAGAATTGGCAAGTCATGTTGCAGCTGTATAGAACCTTAGTTAGGCCACACTTGTCAGAGTATAGTGTTCAATTCTGGTCGCCACACTACCAGAAGGATGTGGAGGCTTTAGAGAGGGTGCAGAAGAGATTTACCAGGATGTTGACTGGTATGGAGGGCATTAGCTATGAGGAGCGGTTGAATAAACTCGGTTTGTTCTCACTGGAACGACGGAGGTTGAGGGGCGATCTGATAGAGGTCTACAACATTATGGGGGGCATAGACAGAGTGGATAGTCAGAGGCTTTTCCCCAGGGTAGAGGGGTCAATTACTAGGGGGCATAGGTTTAAGGTGCGAGGGGCAAGGCTTAAGAGTAGATGTCCGAGGCAAGTTTTTTTTACACAGAGGGTAGTGGGTGCCTGGAATTCGCTGCCGGAGGAGGTGGTGGAAGCAGGGACGATAGTGACATTTAAGGGGCATCTTGACAAATACATGAGTAGGATGGGAATAGAGGGATACAGACCCAGGAAGTGTAGAAGATTGCAGTTTGGTAGGGCAGCATGGTCGGCACGGGCTTGGAGGGCCGAAAGGCCTGTTCCTGTGCTGTACTTTTCTTTGTTCTTTGTTCTAAGACGGGCTGCATGCTGGCAGGCCAACTTCGGAGCGAGGCAATGGCGAGAGAAATTGTCCAAGTGTGGGTTAGGACCGGAAAATTGGTGGTGGCTCCGGACCAGATTAATAGGGTGTTTGAGGAGTTCTATGAAAATTTGTATAGGTCAGAGCCACCAGGGGAGGATTGAGGGATGAGGGAATTCCTGGACGGTCTGGAGCACCCGAGGTTGGGGGAGGAAGATCGGCCACATTGGAGGGGTCGGTAAGGGAGCAGGAGATAAAGGAAGCAATTGGGAGGAAGCAGTTGGGGAAGGTGGCAGGGCCAGATGGGTTCCTAGTGGAGTATTAGAAGAAATTTAAGGACAAGCTGGCGCCGCTGATGGTGGGGATGTTTGAGGAGGCGATAGGGAAGGGGGTGCTGCCACAGATTTTGGCCTCAATTTCCTTGTTGCTGAAGAAGGATAAGGACCCGATAAGGTCATACAGGCCTATATCACGACTAAATGTGGATGCAAAGATATTGGTGAAGGTTCTGGCGGCTAAGTTGGAGGGCCAGGCGGGGTTCGTGAAAGGGAGGCAGCTATTCTCGAATATTAGGAGGATGCTAAATATAGTTATGACTGAGGGAAAGGAGACAGAGGTGGTTGCAATGGACGCAGAAAAGGCATTCGATCGGGTGTAGTGGGGGTATTTGATTGCGGTGCTAGAGAGGATTGGGATCGGGCCGAGATTTGTGGAGTGGGTATGGTTATATAAGGAACCGAGGGCGAGCGTCTGCACAAACAATGAATTTGGGGTACTCTGCACCGGGGGACCAGGCAGGGGTGTCTTATGTCCCCTCTGTTATTTGTGCTCGCGATTGAGCCTTTGGCCATCGCGCTGAGGAGTTTGGGGTGTGGAAGGAAATAGTGCGGCGGGGGGGGAGGGGGTGGGGGCACATAGGGGGCTGAATTCTCCAAAAATGGGTCTATGCCCCATGCCAGCGTAAGAATGCTGGCATTGCACTCTTGACTTTCCTTAAAAAAGTCAAGAGCGATTCTCCTACCTGCAGGGGGCTAGCAGGGCCCCGGGGAGCTGCTCACAGATCTGGCTGAGGAAACGGCCCGTGCACATTCGGTCATGGGTCATCGAAGATGTAGACCCCCTGAGATGGCACGGATCCGAGCCGCCCGATCGCTACCCTGGCCACCCAGGAGGCCCTCCCCGGCGCTCGATCCCGCCCCCCCCCACTAGGGCAGCCGCGGACCGAGTCCGCAGCCGCCACTCGAGGTTCCCGACCGGTGATATGTGGTTAGAACTACGCCGTCGGGAACACGGCCAGTTTTGCCCGGAGAATCACGGGAAGGGGCCTCTGTCAAAGGGCCGCGCCGCTTAATCTGCGCACGATCCGGGAGTGGCGCTGGGTAGGATTCCCGCGCAAACATCGATTCTCCGCCCCCAGACCAAACGCGAGTTCAGCGCGGGGCTGCGGAGAATCGAGCCCAGGGTGTCTTTATACGTGGATGATTTATTACTGTACGTGTCAGAGCTGAGTGGGTCGATGGGAACTTTTCCGAATATTTGAGCCCTTTTCGGGGTATAAATTAAACCTGGAAAAAAGTGAATACTTTGTGGTGTCCCGGCCGGGGGGGGTGGGGGCGGAGGTGGGGGCTGCCATGCCACAGGATGGTAACCCACTTTAGGTATCTGAGGGAGCAGATGGCGCAGGACTGGGGGGGCTCCATAGGTACAATCTTACTAGCGTGGTGGGGTGGGTGAAGGCCAATCAGGCAAGATGGGATAGTCTCCCTGTGTCGCTGGCAGGTCGGGTGCAGGCGATCAAAATTAATGTGCTGCCGCGTTTTCGGTTCGTATTTTAGTGCCTTCTGATCTTTTTGCCGAAGGCATATTTCAAGGAAGTGGATAAGTTGATCACCGCATTTATTTGGGGGCACATAGGGGGCTGGATTCTCCAAAAATGGGTCTATGCCCCATGCCAGTGTAAGAATGCTGGCGTTGCACTCTTGACTTTCCTTAAAAAAGTCAAGAGCGATTCTCCTACCTGCAGGGGCCTAGCAGGGCCCCGGGGAGCTGCTCACAGATCTGGCTGAGGATCCCCGTTGGTGGGGGGTGGAGGTAGCCAGGGTTAGGAAGGTAGTTCTGCAGAGAGGACTGCAGACAGCGGGGGTTGGGCCTCCCAAATTTATTATATCATTATTGGGCTGCGAATGGCAAAAAGGTGAAGTTGGGTTGGAGGGGGGGGCGGAGTCCCAGTGGGTCAGGATGGAGGAAAATCTGTGCAGGTTGTCGGGGCTGAGGGCGTTGGCAACAGCACCGCTCCCATTGGTCCTGGTAAATATTCTGGGAGTCCGGTGATGGTGGCAACGCTGAAGATTTGGAGGCAGTTGAGGCAGCATTTTAAATTGTGGGCGGGGTCAAGAGAAATGCCAATTAGGGGGAACCATAGGTTTGAGCCAGGGAAGTTGGATGGGAGGTTACGGAGATGGGAGGAGAGGGGAGTCATGATATTAAAAGACCTGTTCCTGAGAGGTCATTTTGCGAGGCTGGAGTTGGGGGAGAAACATGGACTGGGGCAAGGGAGAAGTATTTAGGTACCTGCAGCTCCGGGACTTTGCCAGGAAGGAGGTTAAGTGCTTCCCGATGGCGCCGGCCCCCTCGTTGTTGAAAGAGACTTTGATGGTAGGGGGAATGGAGAAGGGAGTGGTGTCAGCGATCTATGGGAGATTTTTGAGGGAGGATAAAGTGTCCTTGGAGCTGATTAAAGCCAAGTGGGAGGAAGTGTTGGAGGAGGTTATGGAAGATGGTCTGTGGTGTGAGATGCTCCGGAGGGTGAACGCCTCAATCTCATGCGCAAGGCTGGAGCTAATACCGCTGAAGGTTGTGTATAGGGCACACCACACGAGGGCGAGGATGAGCTGACTCTTTAAGGGGGTGGAGGATGTGTGTGAGCGCTGTGGAAGGAGCCCCGAATACCATGTCCACATGTTTTGGTCCTGCCTGAAGCTGGAGGGATATTGGAGGTAGTGTTGCTAACTTTTGGTTGGCTCTTAAATGTTGCCCCATGTATCTTTACTTAATTTGCTCTGTTTCTATAACCTTTGCTCCAGAGTCGCCAGGTATCTTTGTGATACCGCCACGAGGTTCAAGTTCAAGTACTGATCAATAACTCAACACACCAATTAGTAAGATTCAAATCAAAACATATTTATTATACATAGTCAATCACTACTCATGCATAAAACTCTACTTCTAAGGCTATCTCTATTACTAAAAGGCCTATACTTAGCTTGGAACAGGCCCACCAGGTCAGGGGAACAAATGGCCTTTCGTTCGGGTTCTGAGTCTGCAGGCTTCAAAGCTGGCATGGACTGGTAGCTAGGAGCGCCTATCTCGTAGCGTGCGTTGATTGGAGACTTACTTGGTTGATGCGGCAGCTTAGGCAGTTCACTGTCAAGGGTTGGTTCGCTGCTGAGTGACCCTACCAAGAAGGACGAATTGAAATTGGGGACTCTATTTTATAGTCCCCAGGGGCTTCCCGCCTCTTTGGGCAGACCCCGTATCTGGTTCCAAGTGATTGGACTGCGTTCCGATCACTTGGATCGATTTCTCCAATACTGGAGCCGTTCCCTGATCGCTGGGTGGTCCCTAGGTGTCCGTTGGCCTTCCTTTGTCTTGGCTCCTGCTGGCGCCGAGGAGTCTGACTTGGCCTTATTCGCCTTAAATGTTTCAATTGTTCCCGGGGATCACTCATTAATATGCAGATGGCTGCTGGTTTCAGTGCTGTCTGGGTTTCTGCAAAGTCTAATACTTGCACCTGCTAGTTTTTGCCAGTGTTGGCTGAATTTCCCTGTAGTCTTTGCGGATCTCCATTTTAAGTCGGGAAGTGGCCAACCCAGGTGGCTACACACCCTCCTTGTGATCCCTAATGCGAAGCGTGAAGGATCACATAACTGCGTTGTCTTCACTTCCTGACCCAGCAAGCACTCTTCCATGGCCTCTACACTGACCATAACTATGTATGAAAATTTTTAACTAACAATTCTAAGTGGCGCTATGTCACAACAGAGACATGCATTACAACATAAAAAAAACGGTACCTCTAACTATCCTCAATAAACTATCCTCACTCAAATAATCAAACATAATCTACAACACTTTAAATGTACAAATAGCAGCAACACAAGTTTGTCTGGCTTGGCAGTCAAGCACAGAGGTTTACATTTCTTTATTGAACAAAACACCCGTAAAGAAAAGCGGATGCACTTTAATTCACTCGAGGCGTTGGGGGGGTTTGATGAAGTCCGAAAATAGGGGACCTAAACGTGTATACCGGGCTGCGAGAGCGGTAGGCTCTCCTTCGTCATTTTCTGAGTCTATGTGTCTGCACGGCACTGCAGAGTATCGCCAGTACTAAGAGTGATTCTACAATGTACGATAGTGAGTACCAGGTTAGAAACCTCTCACACCAGGTCGGGGTGTCGGTAACTATCTCGGGGTTAACTATTTCAGGGTGTAGTGTATGGTAGGGGTGGGAATCATTCATGGCCTGTGTGGTAGGGGTCAGGAGAGTAGCATCCACGCGCAACTGTAGGGCAGCACGGTAGCATTGTGGATAGCACAAATGCTTCACAGCTCCAGGGTCCCAGGTTCGATTCCGGCTTGGGTCACTGTCTGTGCAGAGTCTGCACATCCTCCCCGTGTGTGCATGGGTTTCCTCCGGGTGCTCCGGTTTCCTCCCACAGTCCAAAGATGTGCGGGTTAGGTGGATTGGCTATGCTAAATTGCCCATAGTGTTCAAAATTGCCCTTAGTGTTGGGTGGGGTTACTGGGTTATGGGGATAGGGTGGCGGTGTTGACCTTGGGTAGGTTGCTCTTTCCAAGAGCCGGTGCAGACTCGATGGGCCGAATGGCCTCCTTCTGCACTGTAAATTCTATGATCCCGCTAAGATCCAGGTGAACATGAAGGTTGTCTTCATCTTTCCGTCTTTGTCTTCCTTCTTCTTCCTCTGGAGTTCCTGAGGTTCCGGAGTTCTATGGACACAAGCGTAATATCTGTTACTATCTTGTGTAATATCTTGAATGTCAGCATGTTTGTCTTTTAGTGCCAATTTCCCTTTATAATGTGTCACCATGTGTGACTCACTCATTTTTTTTTAAACCCGAAAATTTGGACCAGACATCCAAGAAAATATTGCCGTACTGCGAGCCGTCTCGCAGCCTGTGTGATTTACCATCCCAGTGTTTGAGGACGTAAATAGCAGAGGGAAGCAATCCCAAGGGTTGCTAAACCAAACAAAAGAATTTTGAACGTAATCGAGCCAGAATGAGGTGCGTATGGGCCGCGGCGGGTAAGAATGTGGTCGTCTTGGGGGCTGCCTCTCGTGATTACCTTCGAATCAGGAGAGTAGTTATGATTGTTGTCTGCTGACAGACAAGTTCCTCTGAACTATTGTCTGGGACAAACTTGTACCTTTAACAGCCGGGGGGCGTTAAAGGAGTGGTGACGTGGGGTCGTGAAAACTTTCGAGTTTACACACAACACTTAACGATAACATTAACGAACAAACATTGAACAAACCTGCTGCAGGTTTCATCAGAAAGGACATCGTAAATCACATTTGGACTGGGGTGTAACTAGCATATGGAGGCAGTGTAGTGTGGCCGAAGAGAGGAAGGAGGAGTGAAACAAAAATGAAGTGGCCTTGCTGAGTTGTCCCGGCCAGGAGAAGTGGTGGATAAGCGCTCACAGTTTGCATGGGGCAGCTGGGACCTTGTAGCTGCTGTGGGTGGTGTTCTCTTTCATATCAGGGGGCTAGTCTAGCTGGTGGGGGTCTCCTGCAATCTCGGGTGAAGTGTCCTGACTGTCCACAGTTGTAACATGACCCCTGGGGCACATAAGGTGGAGCAGGCTCTCTGGTGCATTGTTCCCTTGGGTATGGTTCCCTGGGTGGGGGGTCGGGGCTGTTGGTGTCTTTGCTGGTTCGGGGGACATTTGTGGGCTGATTCTGTTGCTGTTTCAGGGGGGCTTGACATTCTCATGCGTAATGTCCTAACTGTCCGCAATTGTAACATTCTTGAGCTTTGGGCTGGGGTTTGCTGTTCCTGCCCTCATTTACCCATGCGGGGTTCTGGTGTGCTTTAACTGGGTTCATTTCTACCTGCTCTTCATCAGGTGCTATAAATGCGGTTTTGTTTTGGACAGATTGCTCCCAGGTGCGGGACAATCTTTGTAAAACCCATTTTTCGTTGTGCGCTTCTTCCGAGGGGTCATAATTGGTACAGGCTTTTTGTCCTGCCTCTGTGGCATGGGAGATAAGGGTGCGGGCCCATTTGGCCACGTTGTCTTGGGACAAATGGGCGCGGTCTAAATTGCCGAAAACGGTTGTAAAATGGATCCACAGACGTCCAGCAAACGCTGTGGGGTGTTCTGTCTTTTTCTGCCTGCACTTATTCAGGCCTTCTACTGGGTCACCTCTGTTATAGCCGATCACATCTAGGATCGCCATGTGCATCTCTGCAAGGGTGCCTCCTCCTACATTCTGTGGGTCGGGAAGGGCTGCTACAACCGAAGGGTCTAAGCTTAAAACTGTGAGCTTCATTTGCTCATGCTCATCCAGGCCGTACATGGTCGCCTGCTGCTTTACTCTAGCAAAGAACTGGTGGGGGTCTGAGGTGGGGAGGAACGGTGTGATCTTTTTGCACGCGTCCCGTAATTGGGTCAGGGTTAAGGGGGTGGTGTAAAGGAATTCTGCGTCTCCTTCCGATGTGACTGTGCGGTGGGTGGTTACTGGATTCATGGGTGCCTGATCTATCTGCTCTGTGGGGGGTTGGGGTGCTTTTGTCTTTTGGGGCTTTCCTTGTGCACATGTTCCCTGAACATACCTATGCGCGGTTTCATTTAATTCTTGCCAATCAGGGCCGTCTTCCTCATCTACTTGGGATCCAAAGGTGTTCTGAAACCCATTTTGCACTGAAAGCAAAGACTGCAGTTCCGCAATCTGCTTCCTGCATTTCGCATGATCTAATGAGCTTTGTCTGTGCTCCGTGGTAGCAGCATGGAGTGCACTTAACGCTGCTTTTAAATTGCTGCACTGCCTTTGCAATGCCTTCTCTGTCTCTTCTCTTACCAGGACTGCACGTTCAGTGTCCTGATAGGCCTTTTCACATTGGGTTTGGAAGCTGCTCAGATGCGCTAGACAAGACTGGTGTGCCCACTTGGCATCATCCACCTCTCCGTCCTTTGCTGCCAACTTCCTTCTTAAATCTATATTCTCTTTCTCGATCTCGCTAACATCGACCTTGCTCATTCGATGTCTCTCTCCTATCTCTTTGCAGAGCGTCCGAATGACCTCCTCTGTGCCTCGCAATTGTGCCAGACAGGACACGATTGGCATCGGCTTGCGAGCTTTTCCCAAGCTTTTCTTATGGATCTCTGACAGGTTCTCCCACCAAGTATGTCCTATACTCCCGGGTCCTGTTTCCTCATTATCACAGAATTCACTCCAAAGGGGCCATCCCTTCCCTTTGAGATATTTCCTGATCTCTTCTTCCCAAACGGGACACTGACCTACTCTACTGTTGGTCGCTGCGACCATGAATTCTTCAGGGTTCATGAGGCATTGCATTGCATTCATTGCGATCTTTCCTCTCTAACAATTTGGAACGAGGGGTACTAAGGCGGTGCTGTAATTACAGGTACGGCTTTCACTATTTTCCAGAATACAAACTGCCGACAGTTTTTTCGCAACAAAAATCTATCAGTTTTACCTTATAGCCCTGTTAGTTACGCCTGCATTAACATGCTTCCGAATTACGAGGATTGATCAGAACTGCTTGAACACGTGTGGTTTTTCTGTTCCCAATTGGATTCAAATTCAAATTTTGGGTTCTCCCGGAGTGGTTAGGCCACTTCTAAGTCGTGTCCCGTCAGATGTCGCCAGTAATATGTTGCTAACTTTTGGTTGGCTCTTAAATGTTGCCTGTTGTATCTTTACTTAATTTGCTCTGTTTCTATAACCTTTGCTCTAGAGTCGCCAGGTATCTTTATGATACCGCCACGAGGTTCAAGTTCAAGTACTGATCAATAACTCAACACACCAATTAGTAAGATTCAAATCAAAACACATTTATTATACACAGTCAATC